>NC_088335.1:39065000-39397500 GCF_036884655.1 Musa acuminata AAA Group
CACCGAGCAAGTTGCTCATTATGCCCTAATGGCCATCGGAGAAGAGGTAACAGATTTAATTGATGCAGATTTACCTTATCATGAATTATTAAATGCTTTCCATGAGTTATTTGATGAATGTAAGACAATTAGTAGAAAATACAAATTGCTAAAAAAGGAGCATGATAGTCTCACTTGTGATATCGATAAATTAAAAATTGAATATCATGATAGTTTAGCTCCATGTATAAAATGCCATGATCTAGAATCTCTCCAAAAAGAGAACTTGCTACTTAAGGACACCTTAAAGAAATTCGAGGTTGGTAGCAAATCTTTGAACATGATCCTTACAAATAAGGGTCACGTTCCTAAAAGAAGTGGAATCGGATTTGTAAGAAGTTCTCACCAAAATCCAACCACCTTCATTAAAGGCCCCGTCTTACATGTTCGGCACCAAAGCAATTGCAACTTTTGTTGCAAATATGGACATAAAACTTATAAATGTCCATTCAAGAAAATTAGTCCAAATAAACTAATTTGGGTTCCTAAAGGAACCATGATCAATTCTATGCAATATGATGAACAAGTTAAATCAGTTTTTAAGGCACCCAAAAGAAAATGGGTACCTAAAAATAATCCTTTCTTGTAGAAACATACACCATCACAAGCTAGGAGCAAGAGATGGTATCTAGATAGTGGATGCTCAAGACATATGACTGGAGATCCATCTCATTTCTCTATGCTCACTAGCAAAGAAGAAGGGTACGTCACCTTCGGAGACAACAACCAAGGCAAAATCATTGGCAAGGGAACCATAGGTAACAAATTAAAATTTTCTATTGATGATGTCTTACTAGTTGATGGATTGAAACATAATCTCTCGAGTGTTAGTCAATTATGCGATAAAGGTTATATCGTTAGATTTGAATCAAATGTGTGTATTATTGAAAAACCAAACCATAACATAACTATGATTGCATTAAAACAAAATAATGTCTACACCATCAACCTTGATGAACTAAGTAATGAAATGTGCTTTTCCGCTTTAAATGATGATGCTTGGCTTTGGCATAGGAGACTAGGCCATGCAAGCATGAAACTAATATCTAAGATCTCATCTAGAGAATTAGTGCGAGGAATTCCAAATATAAAGTTTATTAAGGACAAAGTATGCGATGCATGTCAACTAGGTAAACAAATAAAACCTAGTTTCAAACCAAAAACTCAAATTAGCACCACTAGACCATTACAATTGATTCATTTGGACTTATTTGGACCAATTGACACGACAAGTCTAGGAGGAAGCAAATATGCGTTTGTAATTGTGGATGACTATACTAGATATACTTGGACCTATTTCTTAGCTCACAAAAGTGATTGTTTCAAGTGTTTCTCTAAATTTTGTAAACTAACTCAAAACGAAAAAGGTTTCATGATTTCATCAATTCGGAGTGATCACGATGGCGAATTTCAAAACCGTGACTTTCAAAATTTTTGTGAAGTTAATGGATACAATCACAACTTCTCCACTCCGAGGAATCCCCAACAAAATGGAGTAGTTGAAAGAAAAAATAGAAACCTACAAGAAATGGCAAGAATGATGTTAAATGAACATAGTCTACCCAAGTATTTTTGGGCTGAAGCCGTAAATACGGCTTGCTACATCATGAATAGGGTCCTAATAAGACCATCCCTATCAAAAACTCCCTATGAATTATGGAATAATAAAAAATCAAATATTTCATATTTTAAAGTTTTTGGTTGTAAATGCTTTATTTTGAATGAAAGGGATGCCTTAGGAAAATTTGATGCTAAATCCGATGAAGGCATCTTTCTTGGTTACTCTTCCGTTTCTAAGGCTTTTCGGGTTTTTAGCAAAAGAACCTTAGTAATAGAAGAGTCTATTCATGTAGTTTTTAATGAAATTTCTAATTTAAAGAAAAATGATTTTGATGATGATCTTGGTTTTGATAATTTGAATTTAAATGAACCCCCTCCTCAAAATAGCAACTTGGATGCATCTTCTTCCGAAATTTCCTTACCCAAGGAATGGAAGTATATAGATGCTCATCCAAAGGAGCTAATTATAGGAGATACATCAAAAGGGGTACAAACTCGTTCCTCTTTCAAGAATTTTTATGCTAACGCCGCCTTCCTTTCTCAAATCGAACCTAAATGCATTGACGAGGCCATAAAAGATGATTTTTGGGTTATTGCAATGCAAGAGGAATTAAATCAATTTGAGAGGAATAAGGTATGGAAGCTTGTTCCTGGACCTAATGACCATTTAGTCATTGGTACTAAATGAGTCTTTAGAAACAAGCAAGAC
The DNA here is from genome assembly GCF_036884655.1 of Musa acuminata AAA Group. NCBI lineage: Eukaryota > Viridiplantae > Streptophyta > Magnoliopsida > Zingiberales > Musaceae > Musa > Musa acuminata. Next base: position 39,067,309 of record NC_088335.1, read on the forward strand.
GAAAATGGTATCGTGGTTAGAAACAAGGCTAGATTAGTGGCCAAAGGTTTCAACCAAGAAGAAGGTATCGATTACGAAGAAACCTTCGCTCCCGTGGCTCGATTAGAAGCCATAAGGATGCTCCTTGCCTATGCTAGTAGTAATAATTTTAAACTGTTTCAAATGGATGTCAAAAGTGCTTTCTTGAATGGTTTTATTTCCGAAGAAGTATATTTCGAACAACCTCCCGGATTTGAAAATTCTCTTCTTCCTAATCATGTATTCAAATTGACTAAGGCTCTCTATAGCTTGAAACAAGCTCCTAGAGCTTGGTATGAAAGGCTTAGTTCCTTTCTTATTTTAAATAATTTTACCAAAGGCAAGGTTGATACTACATTGTTTATCAAACATTTTGAAAATAATTTTCTTATTGTGTAAATTTATGTTGACGATATTATTTTTGGCTCTTCGGATGAATCACTATGTGAATCATTTGCCAAATGTATGAGTCATGAATTTGAAATGAGTTTAATGGGTGAATTAACTTTCTTTTTGGGATTACAAATCAAACAACTTAGTGATGGTATATTTCTTAACCAATCTAAATATACATTAGAATTGTTAAAACAATTTAACATGGATAATTCAAAAGCAATAAACACCCCTACGAGTACTTCGACTAAGTTAGATATGAATGAAAATAGTGAAAATTTCGATCAAAAAACATATAGGGGAATGATAGGTAGTCTACTCTACCTCACCGCGACTAGACCGGATATTATGTTTAGTGTAGGACTTTGCGTTAGGTTTCAATCTAATCCTAAATTATCTCATCTTAAGAGTGTTAAAAGAATATTTAGGTATGAACTCCAAATTTAGGATTGTGGTATCCAAAATCTAAAAAATTCGATTTAATAGCTTATGCAGATGCCGATTTTAGCGGATGCAGGATAGATAGAAAAAGTACATCCGGAACATGCCAATTTTTAGGACATGCACTTGTTTCTTGGACTTCCAAGAAATAAAATCCAGTTGCACTATCTACGGCGGAAGCCGAATACATTGCTGCAAGTGCATGCTGTGCACAAGTTGTTTGGATGAAAAATACATTAGAAGACTATGGAATTCACTTTAAAAATATTCCCATAAAATGTGATAATACTAGTGCCATATGTCTTACTAAAAATCCAATTCAGCACTCTAGAACTAAGCACATCGACGTTAGACATCATTTCATGCGCGATCATGTCCTTAACAATGATGTTGTTCTAGAATTCATTGACACAAAGCATCAATTAACAGATATATTTACAAAAGCTTTGAATGAAGACCAATTTGAATTCATTAGAAGGGAATTAGGTATGTTAAATTGTCCCTAAGAATAAACTTGTTTGAATGGATTTTTCGTAAAGTTTTTCATCCTCTCTCCGTTCCTCGGTGAATCTGATCCTTCTCTTTCGATTCTAAATGATATGTTAAATTATCTTATCCTATCTTGAGTCAAACACCGCTCCCATCTGATCAAGATTAATGATTTTATGATATTTTATGAATCTCGAAATTGATTTTAATGGCTTGATTATGAGTTTCTAGTTGACGAATTGAATTTGAATGGATTTGTATTCAAATTATGATCTTGACTTATTGGAGTTACTACTTGAAATTTTTTTTATCACAATCTCTTCCTTGTACATCTATAATTTTTGTTATTTATAGAAAGAAGAGATTTGATAAAATGGATGAATGCTGAATTTTCCTTTAAGATGAACTCTGCGTAAATATTTTAGCATACTTAATGATAAAATTTTTGTATGATCAATGCTGAATTCCTGATGTTATAATCACAAATTATGTGCTTCAAGTCTCATTCCCTTTTTGTTGGTGACAAAGGGGGAGAAAAGTAATGACTTGTACCATTTTGATAGCATGACTTATATGAATTACAAAAGCTTGTGTGATATGAATGTTTTATATGCCTTGCAAAATCTTTGAGAATATCGCAAGATTGATTGATCATATTGAAAGCATGTCTAACATGTATATCATGAAATTCATGTTGAAAATCTTTATCTCCTATCGTAGTAAAAATTGTCTCTTATCATTCGACTTGAAAATGATTTTCATTGAAGTTTCGCATTTACTTATGCTTAATGAGAATAACGATAAGTTCTACGGTTAGAACTTATCGGTTTATGCTTGAATTCAATGGGATAGAATTCAAGTGTTTTTATCTTCTCATAATATGGCATTTAGATAGGGGGAGTTATGTTTAACTCCGTCATCAATTTATTGTCATCATCAAAAATGGGGAGATTGTTGAATCTCGGATTTTGATGATAAAATCAATTGATGGGTTAATTGATCTAATCCATATTATTGTGTTAAGTGTGCAAGATTAACTACGATAATTAGAAAACACAAAGCAAGAATACCTGAGTCAAGTTCGATGGACATTTAAGAGTCCGAAGAATCGTCGGAGATGCTGCCGGAACCAACCGAGAAGAAATCGGGAACCTGTCGGAATTTTCGAAAGTTCGCCGAAGAGATCGTCGGAGGTTCATGGAGATCACCGAGAAGGCTCGGCTACTCGTTAAAGTCAACACAAGATTGGGAGCTTGTTGGGAGTCCGTCGGAAGAAGTTCGTCGGAAAGCTCGTCGGAACAAGACTCGACGTTCGCCGTTGAAAACTTGCTTAGGATGTTTTTTGTTATGTAGTTCACTTGTAATTAGGATTAGGATTAAGAGATAATCCTATATCCTGGTTAGGGGCCAATTGGGCCCAAAATTAGACTTGGTTTGGGCTAAATTTGAAGCCCAACCAATGAACCGAAGGGTCTGGCGGTGGCATCGCCAGACTGGGCGGTTGCACCGCCCAGCACCCGAGAGCTGGGCTGTGGCACCGCTAGTCCACTATCAGTGTCTGACACTGACAGGCGGTGGCACCGCCACTGACAGGCGGTGGCACCGCCAGCATCGGGAACCCAAAGAGAATTCAAATTTTGGAGCCCAAATTTGAATCCTCTTGAGGCCTATAAATACCCCTCAAATCTCAGTTGAGATGACAACATTTTAAGAAGCAATTGATTGAAAGAAAGGTCTTAGAAAAGTCCTAGCTAGTCTTATTTTCAATTTGCTAGTGTTCACCTCCTTCTTTCTTGTTGAAAATCTGTAAGAGAGTGAACCATTTGTAAAAAGTTGTAAGAGGGGTATTTACCCTTCCCCTTCAAGAGTTTTGCTAGTGGAAGGTGGGAGCCTCATCGAAGAGGGGCCTCGCAAGTGGATGTAGGTCATTTGACCGAACCACTTTAAAATCGGCGTGATCATTAGTTTGCATTTACTTATTGTCATTTATATTATTGCAAACCATTTGCACTTTAATGCTCTACTTCTTTGTCTCCTTCTTACGTATCCTTTCAAGTTAAAACGCAATCGAAACGGTTTCAAACGAAACATTGCTTTTATCGTACGAAGTTTCCGAAAGTGTTTAAATCGTCAAAAGTTTATCGTACTTTACCGCTACACTAATTCAAACCCCCCCCCCCCCCCCCCTCTTAGTGCCGCTCCGATCCTAACAATATGTACACCTATTTTACGGATGTCGTCAATAGTCTAAAAGCTTTTGGTAAATGTTTTTTGAATTTTGAGCATGTTAATAAAGTTTTACGATCTTTTTCTAAAACTTGGAATCCTAAAGTAATGGCCATTCAAGAGGTCAAGGATTTGAATATTTTTCACCTTGAAGAATTTATTGGGTCGTTAATGACCTATGAGATGACTTGCAACGCTCATGAAGAACTTGAGAACAATCTTCCAAAGAATATGAAGGATTTGACACTTAAAACAAATGAAAACTATTCGAGCGAAAGCTCAAGTGATGATGAACTCGAACTTCTCACTATAAAATTTAAAAGGTTTCATTAAACAAGAATTAAAAAATAAAAATGAACGTAAAAGGAAGTTGCCAAAGAAGAAGAGAGCACTCAAGGTAGCTTGGAACGAATCGAGTTCATCCAAAGATGAAAAACAAACCGATAAAAGCGAGGTGGCAAACTACGCCTTAATGACTTTCGACGATGAGGTAACCAAAACCTCTTTGTCTTGTTTCAAAATTACTTAATGCTTTTTTATGACTTATTTTTAAATTAGTTAGTAAATAAAAAATATATATCATGCTTCTTTTTCTAGTTAATTTTGAAAATGATAATGATAATTACATGTTTTATGAAAATATAATAAAATATTAGATTTAAATCTAATGATTAATCCTATGCATGCCTTTAAGAAAAAAATAATAATGTGTATCTAAATTGATCATTTTCGATTTTGATTGAAAATACTTTATGAAATCATGTTTGATGATATCATATTTAATGAGTTTATAGTTTGAAATTGTGCATGTTATACCTTGAAAACTTGAAACCATGTTTTGATGTCATAATGATCATGCTTAATAAGTTTATATTTCAAAATTATGCATGATGATTTTTATGATTTATGGATTATCGATCTTTGCCGTAATGAAAGTTTTTTTTCGATTTTAAATGTTGATGCATGTTTTTATTTGGTATAAATGAAAAAGGCATGTTTCTATGAAATAAATCATATGAATGGAAACAACTAAAAAGAGGAAAGTATTTTTCTTGAAATTTTTTTTCTCTATCTTATCGATTTTTCACTAAGAGATTGATAAAGTTATTTATGCCAGTTTGAATCTCTTGAAAGTGATTTTTGATGATTTGTTGATTTGAATTTAGATGAGCTTTATCTAACTATGATGTTTATCTTGATTTCTTGATATTTATAACTTGAGATTTACCCTAAGTGAATTGAGATCTTTTATCCTTGATATTTTATTTTGCTATCTACTATCTAAATGAATCATGATTTTTCGGAATTATAATTTTTATGATTTATGTTGAATTGAGAGATATTATACATGAATCGAGATCCTTTATATGTTCTCTCATGACACCTTTTTCTATAGGAATGTCTTTATCAATATCATGATCTTGAATTCTTGATATTGATACTTGAAATTTTTCTATGAATCAAGATTTTATTTTTGAACTCCCATGTTTCTTTTTTGTTATTTACTAGAAAGGAGATTTGTCAAGATAAATCATGTCATTTAGAATTTATAGCTTAATCCTTCATGATCTTTGATATTTTATCTTTCATAATATGATTTTTATGTATAATTCTTTGTATTCATGAAGTGTTTATCTCATCACCCAACTAATTTTTCTTAATATTCTTCATGTGATAATATGATATTATACATGAAATACTTATGAATTTATGTTGATGCATACAAATGAGAAGTTATGATCATGCATGATAGAATGTAATGTAATTTGATATTTTGATACTATCATGATTTGAATTATTTATGATTTGGAATGATGCATACAATATTATGATTTGTTGCTAAAATGATATATCATGAATGCTTGAGTATCATATATGATATGCCCATAGTGATGATTTATTTTTGGTAAAGTAAGAATAAAATGTAAGGTTTTAAAATTGTACATGTTTTAATTTGAAACTATTGAAAAAAGATGATACTTTAACTTTATCATGATTTGAAAATTAATGTAAAGGGAAAAAGAATTACAACATTGTATTCTTCCTTTTTTGTTGACAATGACAAAGGGAGAAAAAAATTGCTAGCTTACAAATTGAAAGATGACATTACCAAGAAAGATGACAAAGGGGGAGAAAAATTGCTAAGAACTTGTTATCTTGAACATTACCAAGAATTGCTAGTTTGTTGTCTTGCATATTTCAAATGATGTAAAATTTACTAACCTTCATATATGAAAAACTTGCTAGCTTGCATATTCTAAACTTGCTATTTACTATCTCGCATTTTTTTTCAAAAACTTGCTAGTTTTCATACTTCAAAGAAAAATAGCACTTGCCAAATTGCTAGCTTGCATGTTATAATATAATGTAACATTTGCTAAATTTGCTAACTTGCATATTGGAAAATGATGTAAAACTTGCCAAAGTTGCTAGCTTGATGAAGTAAAATTTTGCTTGCTTGTATATAAAAGTGTTGTCATGCCTATCTTAAGAAGGAAAAATATAAACTTACAAAATTTATAATCTTGCACATCCTCAAAATTAATGATGATTTGGTGATTATGTATGTTGTAACGTGATGATCAAATTTACTAGCTGTATGTTATAAAACTTGTATGATGATAAAACTGGATATTATGTAATGATTTGAACTTGTATGTCCAAACACTTGATAGTTGAACTTCTCCTTTTTGTTGATGACAAAGGGGGAGAAGTATGATGTTATGCATGATTTTATCATGACATGTTGCTTGAATTTTTTAATTCAAGAGTTCTATCAATATAACATATTGATAGGGGGAGTTAAAGTTAACTTTGTCATCAATTAGTTGTCATTATAAAAAAGGGGAAGATTGTTGAATATCAGATTTTGATATTGAAACCAATTGATAGTGTATATCTGATTTGCATTTTGAGTGACGTAGGAAGCTTCGATTAGGGAGAGACAATTAAGAGTAGGAAGAATTATGTTGGATCGGAGTGGAACATGTTAGAAGATTGGATGTCGAGCCGGAGGATCGATCGATGTATCGATAGAAGGCTTCGGGCCATGAGTTCGGGCATCGGGCAAAGAAGAACGGAAATTGCGCTAAGGAAATCAGAGTTGTAGAGGTCAACTAGCCGATTGAGTAATAGGCCACAAGAAAGAACGATGCACCGAAGAATTGGATGAAGCATCGATGAACCAATGACATACTGAATAACATGATTCAAACTTTATAATAATTTTCTAGATCAAAGTAGGTTTTATTTGTGTAAGATTAACTACGATAGCAAGGCATAAAGCAAAATGAAGTCCCGGAGTCAAGAACTAGACTTCATTGAGAGTTCGAGAGTTCATCGAAAGTCTAGACGTTCGTCGGAAGTTCTGTCGGAATTGATCGAGAAGTCTAGGAGCTTATGGAAGAAGCTTGTCGGAACTCGCCAAGAAGATCGTCATGAAGTCTAGGAGCTTGATAGGAGTCCGCTGGAACATTGCCGAGAGATCATCGGAAGTTCGCCGGAAGATCGCCAGAAGAAACCTAGACTAACCAGAATGGATTTGCTTAGTGTATGCCTTAAATTTTATAGGTAAAATATAATTAGGATTGAAATTGGGCCAACCCAATTAGAGGCTAGTTGGGCCTATGTATGGATTATATTGGGCTAAGTGAAAGGCCTAAATAGTGACCTAACAAGTGGCACTGTCATGGCACAATCTCTAAGACTATGTCAAGTAGTTGTACTATCAGACTAGGTAGTGGTACCACCCAATGTCAGTGTTAGGCGATGATATCTCTAGTCTGGGTGATGGTACCATCCAGACACAGTCTCCCAAGCGATGGTTTCGCCTAATGTCAGTACTGTAGGCGGTGGTACCACATAGTACAAGTAGTGGTACCGTTAGGACCCGAGAAACTCAGGATGAGACCTTGTTAGGCTCTAAGTTTGAATCAACTTAAGGCCTATAAATACCCCTCTCATCCCTGGTTAATACACATAAGCATAGAGAACTTAAAAGTGAGAAAACACTATAGAAATTACTTGAAAGATCCCCTCTTCTAACTTAAACTTAGAATTCTGTTTAGAGAGGAGTGTGTGCTTATAAAAGGTTGTCTCCTAACCCCGTGAAAAGGAGAAGAGGGGTGTAAAAGGATAGTTGACCTTCGCCCATTGAAGAAGACTGATAGTGGATGCTAGTGGCATCGACGAAAGAGGAATCGGTAGAATGGATGTAGGTCACGACGACCAAACCACTATAAAAATCTGGTTTGCATTTCTTTTGAGCAGTTTACTTTAACTGCAAACTGCCTTCTTATTGCTTTCACTATGCTTCCTTACACTTCCAAGTTAACATCTTCCAAGATCGATTTTCAATGTACAAAAGATTTTTCAAACCGATATAATTTTATTCACTGTACTAATTCATCCCCCGCCCCCCCTTCTTAGTGCCAAAAACATTAATTAATTTAAAATAAATAATATTTAAAAATTAATGATATATATCAATTGATATTAATAAATATAATAATAAAATATAAAAATATTCAATTGAAAAACTATAGGTAAAAAAATATAAATAATATACTAAAAATAATTTTATTAACTATAAAAGTAAAGAATGATATAGTAACAATATTTATATATTTAAAAAATCATTATTTTAAAGCATGATTTTGATATAAAAGCAAATTCTGGTATTTTAAAGCAAATACTTTTAAAATATCTTCTAAATATGTTTGAAATCTATTAAAAAGTATGGTTGAAAAAAAATCATGATTTAGATACACTTATACTATTTTATTTTACCCAATTCAAAAACAGATTAACTGGATCAAAACCTAGTTAAAACAAGTTGAAACTTTTAGAAGACCTTTGAATTGCTCTCAGATTGGACAAAAATGTAACTTTTTAAATTTTATGAAATTTATTTTATTTTATTTTATTTTTTGATATTTCGAAGTGTGGTACTCTGAATTTTTCTAATTTCTTTAATTTTTGGTAAATTTTGATAAAATTTCATGCTTACATCCAATATTTTATAAATTTTTAGCTTTTATATCATTTGAAACTCATTCTAGAAGTGTGGTAAAAAAATCATGATTTAAATTCACTTATACTATTTTTTAGGACAATTCAAAGACAACGTAACTAAGCCAAAACCTATTCAAAACAAGTTGAAACTTTCAGAAAACCTTTAAATTACCTTCAGATAGACAAATTATATTTTTTATCTTTCAAAAAATTATTTGATATTTTTCAAGTTTTTTAGATTGTGAATACTTTGAATTTTTCTATTTTTTTAATTTTTGACAAAATATCATATCATATTTTTTATTCAATATTTGGTAACATTTAAGTTTCTAAATAGGTTTAAAATCTATTCCGACTATATGGTTCCTAAAAAATCATGACTTAGACCTACTTACACTATTTTTTTGGGAGACAATTCAAAAATAGTATAATTAGGTCAAAACTTGGTCAAAACAAATTACAACTTTTAGGAAATCTGTTAATTATAGGTAAAAATATAACTTTTTAAATTAAATTTTCTAAAAAATTCAATAAATTAAAAAATTCTGGTAGCAATTCAAAGGTTTCCTGAAAGTCTAAACATTGTTTTGATTATGTTTTGGCCTAGCTACACTAATTTTGAATTACCTTAAAAAATATTATAAGTGAGTTCAAATCATGGTTTTTGGGAGCAAAATTTAAAAATAGGTTTTAAGTCTATTTAGAAGCTCAAAATTTACAAAATATTACACGAAAAATTAAATTTTATAAAAAAATAAAGAAATTAAAATTTTTAGACTAATTTTAATATTAAAATACCAGAAAAATATCAAATAAATTTCTTAAAATAGATAGAGTTATTTTTTTTACACCCGGTAGCAATCGAAAGGTTTCCTATAAGTTTCAATTTGTTTTGACCAGGTTTTGAACTAGCAACACTATTTATGAATTACCCCCAACAATCGTGTAAAAGAGTCTAAATAGTAATTTTTTTGGACCATACTTTCATAATAAGTTTTAAACCTATTATGAAGCTCAAATATTAGAAAATATTGAATAGAAGCATGACATTTGTCAAATATTGTCAAAATTGAATAAATTAGAAAAATTCAAAGTATTCACAATATAAAAATATCAAAAAATAAAATAAATTCTCTAAAATAGAAAAAAAAAATTATATCTTTATCCATCTAGAAGGAATTCAAAGATTTCTTTGAAAGTTCTAACTTGTTTGGATTAGGTTTTGACTCAATTATACTATTTTTGAATTGTCCCTAAAAATAATATGTGGGTCTAAATCATGAATTTTTTAGAAAAAAATTTCAGAATATGTTTCAAATATATTTAGAATTTCAAATGTTAGAAAATATTGCATGGAAGCAACACATTCGTCAAATTTTGTAAAAAAATTGAAGAAAATAAAAATTCAAAGTATTCACAATTTGAAAATAACAAATAAATTCTCTAAATTAGAAAAAAATTTATACTTTTGTTTATATGAAAGTAATTAAAAAGTGTTCTCAAAGTTTTAACTTGTTTTGACTAGGTTTTGGCCCACTTATAGTATTTTTAAATTACCAAAAAAAATAGTGTGAGTGAGTCTAAATTATGGGTTTTTTTTTACCACACTTCCTGAATAGATTTCAAACCTAGTTAGAATCCATTTTAAGGACTTTTTAAAAAACATTTGGTATTTTTTGGAGAAATTTAACTTTGTAAGTGTCAAATTTAATTTAAAAACTATTTTAAAGGGTTTAAAAATAAAAAGTAATGGTTATATAGAGCTTTCAAATTTATTTTGAAGATTTTAAATAATTCAATAATTTTATCTTTTTTAATATAAATTTTTTTAATATATTATTTTTTTACTTTATAGATAACAACAATAATTTTTATTTTATTGTTTATATTATGTTACTTTTAATTTTTATAATTTAAAATAATTGTATATATTTAATTAAGATATTTACTATCATAAATTATTATATTATTATATTATTAAATATTATTTATTTGTAAATTGGTTGACTTGGTACTACCGCTTCGATTCAGCGGTTTGATTCAACATAATAAATTTGAAAAGTGGGGGAGAGAGGATACAACTTTTTAATATTATTTATTTTAAATTGGTTCAATTGAGTAGTTTGGTTTAATGTAATGAATTTAAAAAGGGAGAAGAGAAAGATGCAACTCTTTAAGAGAAAACAAATAATCATTGAGAGTTACTTTTATTATTTTAAAATTTTAAGGCTCTTTGTGAAAATTAAAAAAAAGGTGGACGCTAAATAAAAATTCAGTAAAATAAGGAGCTTTTGTAGAGAATTTACCCTATATATATATATATATATATATATATATATATATATATATATATATATATATATATATATATATATATATATATATATTACATCCATCTAATTTGTTGTGAATTCTGTGAAATAGAGAAGCTTTTTATCTAAAGAAAAGTTTACAAACGGCCAATGACTTTCTTTCTTCTTCATCTTCAAATTTCAATTTTTGATATAGAGAGGCTTTTTTTTTAATCTGGAAAAAAGCTTCCCAAACCAATGGCTTCTTCCTTCTTTTCCTTTCAAATTTCAATTTATGAAAATAGAGATTTTAAAAACTCTATTTCAGAAATTGAAATTTATCTGCAAAAAAGTTTCCAACTCAATCATATAGCTACTTTAATCATATAGCTGTTCCATTTGGAACTGTTTCTTCTTAAACTGCTGTCATTTAATTAAGTACATGAGGACACATCGAATAGAGAATTCATCCTCCTACCAGGGAAGGAGAATGGAAGGCATTCACAGAGTGTTTAAAAGAAGACCATACTGTTTGGGGATGGAGGAGTATGGAGAAACAGAATACTACGATACTAGTAAAAAGAATCCTTTTGACTCAAGAAAACTGATGTAGTATTAAAAGCAGGAGGAACACTTACAAGATACCAAATGCACATAGACTCTTTATCTATCTGTCTTTTTCTCTATTGACTCAGGCTCAATGCCTTGCTACATGAACTACGGTCCTATTTATAGGACCTAATGACAATCACCCTATAACTACTGGATCATGATTCAAGTGGTTATTGAAATCATCATGTAACCACTATATCATGATAACAATCTAGATAGATAACTATGAATCAAATCTCAACACTCCCTTTTGATTCATAGTTGCATATTCCAATGCTTTCGAACTGGAAATGATTTGGTGAGGGTATCCGAATATCCGTAACTTGTTCATCCGTTCCACAATACTTCCTTGTTATGGCTCCACTTGCCTGAAGTACTCTTCCGATCATCTAAAACTCTTGCACAATCACTATTAGTGAAACCAAATAATTTGCATTTAAATTTTGTTTTGAACACCCATTTTAACCCAATCGCTTTCTTTTCTTTCGGTAGATCCATTAGCTCCCAAGTTTTATTCTCAATTGATTTGATTTCCTCCTTCATTGCTTTTCTCCATTCCTCTTTTTTAACTACTTCCTCAAAAGTTGTCGGATCTGAAATAAACAAAGCAAATGTTGAGTTATAAATTTCTGTCAGTGATATGAAATTTCTTAAAGGGGTTTCATCTGAGGAATCTGAATTTGAACTACTATTGGGTGAGGCTGACGATGAACTTATTGGAGCAGGATCTGTCACTTGATTCTGCGGAGTGTCTAGTTCTGCTGGAATTTACATTTGTGTTTCATCTTTATTGGTCTCCCAATTCCAACTTGCCCTTTCATCAAACATAACATTTCTGTTAATAATAACTTTGCCACTAACAGGGTTATATAATCGATATGCTTTAGATTGTAAAGAATAACCAATTAAAATGCATTTCTCTGATTTTTCATCAAGCTTGTGATGATTTTGTGAATTCACTAAAGCATAAGCAATACAACCAAAAATTCTTAGATGTCTAACACTTGGTTTCATACCATACCAAGCCTCAAAAGGTGTTCGATTCATAACAGCCTTTGTTGGTGAAATATTCAACAAATAAACTGCTGTTGCAACTGCTTCTGCCCAAAACTGATTTGGAAGATGCTTTCCTTTAAGCAAACTTCTTGCCATTTCAACGACAGTCCGATTCTTACGCTCAGCTACGAAGTGTCTTTATATATCTACCACTTTGTCTTATTCATAGGTCCACATAAGTCAGCATGAATTAAGTCAAGACAATTAGATGCTCTCCATGCTTTTCCAATAGAAAATGGTTTTCTACTTTGTTTGCCATAAATACATCCTTCACATACATCAAGTGTATTAATCTTAGGCAATCTAAAAACCATTCCTTTTTGACTTAACAATCTTAAACCTTTAATGTTAAGGTGTCCATATCTTAAATGCTATAAACTAGACTCATTCTTTTGAGTTGTGACGAGTTGTGACAAGCGCATGTCTTTCAATATTTGACACATCAAGTGGAAACATCTTGTTTTGTGTTATGCAAACATTTACTATAATCAAATCAGATTTCTTATCTCTAATAGTGCATGAACCATCATCAAATATTACTGAATATCCATCATTTACTAATTGTCCAACACTCAACAAATTATGTGATAAAGTAGGAACAAAGAAAACATTATCAAGGTATTTTACCTTTCCTTGATTTGTCTTCACCTCAATTGTTCCTTTCCCTTCCACTTGGATCTGCTTGTTATCTCCAAGTCTAACATTCAACTTGTGAGTCTCATCAATATCTCTAAATATTGATTTTATGCCTGACATATGATTAGAACATCCACTATCTAGAAACCAAATATCATTTGAGATATTATGAACATGTGAATGAGTCATAAACAACTTACTATTTTCTTCATTTTTCTCCACATAGCTTGCTTGCTTTTCTCTTTTCCAGCAATCTGCCTTCATGTGACCAAACTTTTTACAATAGTGACATTGAATTCCACTTTTGTAATTTTTTTGATCATAATTTGATTGCCCTTGTTCATCATAGTGTCCTCTTCCTCTTCCATTTCCTCTACCACGAAATCAGTGTCCTCTTCCTCTTCCATTTCCTCTACCACGAAATCCTCCTCTACCACGTCCTCTTCCTGCTGATTTTTTGTCTTCTTTTGAAGTAGAAGACTCCCCCTTAACCTGAAATGCTTTTTCTTCACTTTTTTCAAGTGACCTGTTCAACCTTACTTCATGTACTTGCAAGGAACCCATTAGTTCATCAAATGAATAAGTAGATAAATCTTTTGATTCCTCAATTGCGACAACAACATGATCAAATTTCAAAGTTAAACTTCTCAAAACTTTTGCAACAATTATATGATCAGGAAGATGTTCACCATAAGATTTCATTTGACTAACAATTTCAGTCACTCGAGAAAGAAAATCTTGCACCGATTCATTGCTTTTCATGAACAAAATTTCAAACTCACGACGGAAGGTTTGAAGTTTTACCGTAATCACCCTTGATGAGCCTTGAAATTGATTTTGAAGTATCAACTAGGCTTGCTTTGAGGTTGTCGCTGCTGCAATTCTTGAGAAGATCGTCTCATGTACAGCTTGTTGAATGAAGAACAATGCCTTTGAGTCCTTCTTTCTATTCTCCCTCAGCCTAATTTCATCATCTGGATCTGCATATCCATTCTCTATTAAGTCTCAAAGATCTTGAGACTTAAATAAAGTCTTCATCTTGATACTCCAAAATTCATAACTTTTGCCCGAGAAGATTGGGATAAGGGGTTGAGACATGAAATTACCGTTAAAAGCCATAATGCCCAATTCAGATTGAAACTAGGCTCTGATACCACAAATGTTGGGGATGGAGGAGTAAGGAGAAACAGAATACTACGATACGAGTAAAAAGAATCATTTTGACTCAAGAAAACTGATATAGTATTAAAAACAGGAGGAACACTTACAAGATACTAAATACACACAGACTCTCTATCTATCTGTCTTTTTCTCTATTGACTCAGGCTCAATGCCTTGCTATATGAACTACGGTCCTATTTATAGGACCTAATGACAACCACCCTATAACTACTAGATCATGAGGTAGTTAATGAAACCACCTTATAACTACTGGATCATGATTCAAGTGGTTATTGAAATCATCATATAACCACTAGATCATGATAACAATCTAGATAGATAACTATAAATCAAATCTCAACACATACCACTTTCATTTCAACACACACACCATGTCAACTAAAGCATGTGAAATCCACAAAGACCCAAATTCTTGTGTGGACCTCAAACATTAATTTTTCATAGACTTTGGTCCACCCTCAAGTTGAAAGGAATGCCTTGCAATTTTTCTCTCTTACTATGGCAATGGATACATCATAAGATTCCAACACTGTTATTCTTTTAGCAAGAAACAAATATAATAACTCCACAATAACTATCAGTTACAATAGTGTGTTATTCTTATTCTTTGATATCGATACATTTTTCTGGTTTGATCTCATCTCAGAAACCTACACCGTCATCCAGTAAATCATAGAAACATTTTACGATCAAAGTTGTAGAAGAGCGATACTTTTGTGAGACACAGTCATGTCCACCATCACATCATGTCCTCACCCAGTGCCCTGCATGTTCTGATGCTGTCCTCCATTTTTCTTCCCTCGATCAAACCTCGAGACTGCTCCTCTGTCTCCTATGCTTCACTGCTGCCATCAAGCTGTAGTTGCTCGAGTTTTCAACCTTCTAATCCCCCTTTTACCTGTCAGGAAACAAGCACAAGTGATTATTTTTGGCTATTTTGTTTCTTCACCGCCACCTGCTTTGGTACTGCCAAAGCATGGAAGTTTCCGTGAGAGTTCATCTGCCACATTGACATCATACTGATATCTGCAACCAAAATAGAGAAAAGTTTCAGAACATTTGAAGGCTTCGTGGCTCATCAATGGATCATTTGTTCATGCACAAGGATTGCTAAGTTGCAAGGATGATGGCACAAGGAATATCTAAAGCACTGATTAGGTACTAGTCTTTAGGATTGGCCTTGGGTGTAGACCAGCAGCTTTGCCATGCTCTCTACTAGGGGCTATGTAGTATAATTATACTCTTACAGCTTTCCTTGTCTCTGGATGAACAGCCCTAAACATCAAGAGAAGACACATCTGTCTGACATTTCTCTCTCAATCACAAATCTTTTTCTACGTACGACCATGGTTGAACCTAAGGTTAAAACTTTACCGTCGCATTACAAATGACCACAGTTTAGTATATACTAAACTGAGGCTCTCGTCAATGTAAGTTTTATGTAGGATTAATATACACCGTCTTATTTCGATAGCCAATTGAAATAATAAGGTTTACTATTCTGAAAGACGCTTGTCATCATCGATACATTTCGATCATTTGCTTCCTTTACTCTCCACTTGGACTCCATTCCCCAACCTGACCCATTACCCTGTTCCCATTTTTCTCCTCATTCACACGAGTTTCCACTCTTGTCATGTTGGCCTTCTACTTGACGACTTCATCGCCTGAGCCCAGCATCTTCTCCAATCTTTTCTCTGGTTTTGACTTGTATCTCTTCTCTCGACCATGATCCTCGACTTATAGTTCTACTCTCCACTGATTTGTATGCATTGATATCACTGCATAGACATCATTCTCGCATGGTTTAGCTCATTTGAAGCATTCTTTTCCTTTCATGGAAGACAACTTCCTTCCATCATCAATGGACAACACCAAGAGCTTTCACCCTCCCCTCAAGCCGCAACCTCCACCACCGTCTCCCTACATAATCACCAGCTTCCCCATCCTAGCTTTATCCATCATCGGAATCCTCACCACTTCCATCGTCCTCCTCAGCTACTACGTCTTCGTCACTAAATGCTGCCTGAACTGGCACCGCTCCGGCTTCCTCGGCCGCCGGCCTGCACCATCCACGGCCTTCTCGACCTCCGCCGACAACCTCGGCCTCGATGAATCGACAATTCAGGCGATCCCAACTTTTCGGTACCGGAAAAGAGCTGAGAGTGCTCGGCGGAGGTCGTCCTTCCGTGAGTGTGCCGTCTGCCTGAGTGAATTCCAAGAAGAAGAGAGGGTTCGGCTTCTGCCGAGCTGCTTCCATGTCTTCCATATCGACTGCGTTGATACTTGGCTCCAGACCAGTGCCAATTGCCCACTCTGCAGGTCGAGCATCACAGCTCCGATTCCACCTGATCATTATGATCCTTACCACAGTAATGATGAAGCGATCGAAGAAGAAGAAGTAGGCAGTGATGACACCCATACAGTGACGGAGCAGAGCCTTGGAGACAAGACGAGCAGGAGGCTCCAGCATCGAAGCAGCATGGGAGATGAGTGCATCGATGTGAGGGAGAGGGATGAGCAGTTCCGCGTCCAACCCATGAGGAGATCATTCTCCATGGACTCTTGGGATGACAGGCAGCTGTGCACGGCGCTGCAGAGGATGTTGCAGCAGAACTCGGAGCTCCAAGATGTTATTGGAGAGAGCAGCAGCACGAGCAGACTCCGGAGGTCCTTCTTCTCGTTCGGCCGAGCGTCGCGTAGCGCTGTTCTTCCTGTCAAAGTCGAGTTGTGACTCAAGAGAGCTGTTGATTCTTCTTTGTTGTTGCAGGTTCATGAACAGAATTTCATGTTGGTGCTGAAAGGTGTGTGGGTTGGGCTTCAGATTGAATGTAGATTTAATTCTTTTGGGATGAATCAGAATGTAAATTTGTGAGTTTTTATTGAATTATTTTTTCTCTTTTTGTCAAAAGGAAGTAAAACCAGCTTCTCAATCTTTTTCGGAACATGTTATAGGCTATCCTTCTTCCTTGTATGCCATTTCATCCTGCTGACAAGCTTAGGATAATGCACAAGAAAGAAAGAAAGAAAGAACCTTTAAATTCTATTCATGCTTTATAAGAATCACAAATATTTGGAAAGCTTTGTTTGATTGGGTTGCAGACTGGATTAGATACTGAACAACACTTTCTTTTGACAGAATTTTATGTCACACCCGAAGCAAACATTAAAAAGATGATCATGAGAGGTAATCACAAAAGGTTTTTATAAAATTTGTGATGTCCAAAAACCTTATTTTCTTTCTGAAAACTGGGACACCATTCAAGCCACAATTGAGGCATCCTTTTTGTTGACTTCTGAGATGTCATCATCATCCGCTGAGTGAAAATAAATCAAGTCCAGTTCATTGGCGGAGTCAACAAAAATGTGTAGGTTTCAGCAACTAGGGAAATATTTTACAGCAATCAGGCATCTTAAATATATTTTCAATGCTAATAGGAGCTTAAATTATGATTCTTCTGAGAACAATTAACTAGTATTAATTGCTGAATCACTAACACAAAACTTCTCTCACTTACCAGCTAGAAAATGGTGGTGCAAAAATGAGGGTTTCCACAGCCTTATTGCTAGTGCCAGCCGCAAGCTTCGAGGGAGCAGAAAGCTCCATTTCGACAACAATCAATAATGATTGTGTCTACATCTCCATGGTCCACAACCTTTTCTCTTGCCAATTCTGAAACTTACCCAACTTCAAACAGCATAATGTGATTAGAGTTATACATAACACGACTAGATGACATTTCTTTGCTAAATTCAAATCCAAAAGTTACAAATGAGACCAAATGTTATGTCGAGTCACACTATAGTCTTTCTTTTCTCCCTCTTCTCTCTTTTGAGAGATGAGAGAAGCTATTGGGTGGTCAGCTGAACTTTCAAAGGACAGCTTTGAGGAAAGCTAATTGTGTCTCATTTGCTTGCCATGTTGTATTGCAACTTCATTAACAGTTGCATCGCACATACTTAATAATTAGCAGACCGTTAACCGAAGGAGTATCTTCTAATTACTGTCCGACGGTCCGGATCCATTTGTCGAGCTCACAGGGGCACGAATCGAGGGCTTGGCCTGCCCAGTGGCGTTTCCGTGATTCCAGTGGCAGCCGCACCCTCGTCTTTAAATAGAGCGAGCGAGGGGCCCCGTCTTTCCCTGTGGGAGTTTCCTTGGGTGGTTGGGGGAAGGAGATCGGGGGGGTTTGTTTTAGAGCGAGAGAGGGATCCCGTCTTCCCCTTTGAGAGCTTCGTTGGGAGGTTGGGGGAAGGAGATCGATGGGGTTTGTGTTAGAGCGAGCGAGGGATCCCGTCAACTCCTTTGAGTGCTTCGTTGGGAGGTTGGGGGAAGGAGATCGATTGTGTTTGTGTTAGAGCGAGCGAGGGATCCCGTCTTCTCCTATGAGAGATCCGTTGGGAGGTTGGGGGAAGGTGATCGATGGGGTTTGTGTTAGAGCGAGCGAGGGATTCCGTCAACTCCTTTGAGTGCTACGTTGGGAGGTTGGGGGAAGGAGATCGATTGTGTTTGTGTTAGAGCGAGCGAGGGATCCCGTCTTCTCCTATGAGAGCTCCGTTGGGAGATTGGGGGAAGGAGTTCGATGGGGTTTGTGTCATTCACCAAGAGAGTCCACTTCGCCTCCGTCTTTATCGTCTCTGCATACCAAGAGTAAGCCTCGCTCTCACGACCTTCCACTTCTTTTTCTCCAGAGCTGCCCGTTTCTCTTGCTTGCGGTGATTGTGGGATTTCAATAGATTTACCTTTAGTTGGTGTTGAGCATTTAACATTCAAGTATATATGTACGTAACTGTGAATTAGTTTCTCTGCTTTTCTTACCCATTAATGAGATGAATTGTCCAGTGACACTGATTCTTTTGCTAGTCTCTTCATACATAAAATAAAAATTCAGATTTTGCTTATATTGTTGTAAAAAGAATGCGCTGTTTTGGCTTCTAAATAGTTACGATTATTAAGTGTGACAATTTTCAGGATAGACAAGGATAAAGTAATATTTTCACAAGTTCATTAAACTGTCTGGAACTTGAGGTTGTACGAATATAATCCATCCTGAACTATATCAGGATAGATTATTATATTGGTGTACAATGAATGTGCTGTTTTGGCTACAGTATTTGTTGCATATGATTTGGTTTTGAATGACATTTTTTTTTTATGCTCTATTAACTTGCAAATCAATTTTTACTAAACCAGTCAATTTTTGACCTATCAATATAATTTGACTCAATTTTTGAGAGAGTTGATGATGGTGCAAGGAAATTCAAAAAGTAATTTTTACTAAAAAAATTATATTTTAATAATTAATAAAATTATAAAAATAAGAAAAAAAATTAAAAGATATAAAAAATCTAAAAAAGAGACTAAAATTAGGTTCTAAAGAGGGTCAAATAAAAATATATTGAATTGCTAAGACTAGAAGAAAAAAAGATGTAAGGATTTAGACAATATTATAAAGAAGATTAAAGAATATTTGCTAATGATAACGAGACTAAAAAAAGATGAAAAAAATTATTTTTATAAATTATTTAATAAATATTTCACACATGACTTAGATTTAATAATAAATAGTAGTAACAAATTTAATAATCATATATTTTATTCATAAAATTAGAGCTAATTAAATAAAAAATACATTAAAGAAGATAAAAATAGTTAAGAGTGTGAGGCCTTATGGTACCCTTATTGAGGTATAAAAAAAGTTTAAAGATATTTTGGTTAATTAGCTTACTTAATAAAATCATAGGATTTGAAAGAATGTTTGATGAATGGAGAAATATTTTTTAGTGCTAGTTTACAAAAATAAAGATGACATACAAATTTATTTAAATTATAGATGAATTAAAATCATAAGGTATATTATGAAACTTTGAAAAAAAATTATCGAAAATAGGATAAGACTTGAAATAAATATATTTGGAAATTAATGTGATTTTATCCTAGAGATCAACAATATAAGTTATTTATTTATTAAGATAATTAATGAAAAAGTATAAGGAGAAAAAGAAATTTGTATATGATCTTTATTGACTTAGAGAAAATGTATGATAGAGTTTCCAAAGATTTATTATTGTGGTTTTTAGAGATAAAAGATATACCGACTAATTATATTGATGCTATTAGATATATGTATGATAATATAGCTATTAGTTTTAGAACTATATGGAGTGTATCTAGTCAATTTCATATTAGCATAGGATTACATCAAGGATCTTTTCAATTGATAATGTAGTCGCTTACATCATGACCTCCATGGTATATGTTATTTACAAATGATATTATCTTAGTTGATGAGAGTCTAAGTAAAATAAATTATACATTAAGCTATGGAGGTAAATCTTAGAAACTAAAGGTTTTAGATTAAGTAAGACTAAAACTAAATATATAAAATATAACCTTAGTGGTTATGGGAATAGATATGAGAATATAATTAACTTGAATGGATAAAAAGTTTATTTTAGTAAAAGTTTTAAATATGTTGGATCAATTATTCAAGAAAACGAAGAGATAGATGAATATATTATTCATATAATAAAAATAATATGATTAAAATGATAAACGGTGTCAGAAGTCTTGTGTGATCATCGGATGCTTTCAGACTAAAAAAAAAAATTATAAGATAGTGGTGAGACCAATAATGTGGATATAAATGTTGGGTTGTTAAGAATAATATATATATATATATATATATATATATATATATATATATATATATAAATAATGTTTCTGTTGTCAAAATGAGAATGTTAAGATAGATGTATAGCACTAATAGGAAAGATGAAAAAATATATATTTTTATTCATGAACAGCTAAGTATCGTTTTGATAGATTATAATATGAGAGAAAATTATTTAAGATAATATGGAGATATGCTTAAAAGATCTTCGGATATGGTATTGAGGTAAAATAATTAATATTCATGGTACGAGAAAAGATGGAGAAAAATCTAAAAAGATTTTAATATAAATTATAAATAAAGATTTAAGTATTTTAAACTTAACTAAACATATGACCTCTTATGGATCTTGTTGTTGTATTAACTTTCATATCAATTATGGTTTAGTTTCATGTCATACTCAAACTTAGGGAGTAAAAGAATATATTGATTAAAAGAAAACAATGCAAGTTGAGTGTCACAATAATGATCAGATTTTGCTAATGGTCTAAGAAATAGATTCTAGTTTGGTGGAGAAGATCAATAAATTCAACATTGGAATCATCTATACTAATTACATAACTATTGAAGCATAAAATCCTAATGTTAAGACTCTTCACTCATCTTAATTTCTTCTCCCCTGTTATCTCTATCATATCAAGTCTGACCATCCACTCTTATGCTAATCATTATCAATAAAGTTGATCAATCTCCATTAAAAGTTGTGCTGATTCGGAGCTAACCTAAATAACATTTTCCTGACCTAACCCATTCTCATAAAGTTCGAGTTTGGACCAAGATTCTGTTACCTAGCACCAAGAAGATTTTTTCTCAATCATCTACAGAATTATAACAGATGGACATAAAATGCTTGGTAGACGAATTTGTCAAGAAAAGAAAGGACTTGCGTATCATTTTGAATATAGAATACAAGAACTGAAACTGATTACCAGTAATCCCCACAGGAGCAAGATCCATCTTTGACACGATGTAATCTCTTAGAATCTCTCATTATTATCTCTCTTCCAGTGATCAAGGAGATATATTTACTGGCTATGTGGCAATCTCCACACACTCGAGTTTTTTGTTATCCTCGGTGGCAACCCATCATTAGTCTTTAGATGGCCAAAAACCATTGCCAACTTCTCGCTGTGACCGCAAAGCATCTCCTACTTTGCCTCATCATCCACATCATGAAGTGCGAAAGATAAAAGTGTGGAACATAATCCAATGCTTTCGTCTCACCACTCAGCTTGTGCCAGAGCTCAACGATGCTCTCGTTCTGCCAATTGCATCGAAAACGTAGACTTTCTTGTCAACCTCAATTGTGCTGAAGCCGACTGTCTTTTGCAGGTCCCTTTTGCTCATCAACTCTCTAGTGTTCTTCACCATGTCCCACATTTCAGCTGTGGCATAAATGTTTGAAAGCAGCACATGTGCCCCGCGTTGATCAGGCTCCAAGACAAAGAGCTTATCGGCCACTTGTTTCGCCTTGTCTATCTGCTTGTGGATTCGATAGGCACCCAAGAGAGCTCCCCAAACACTAGGACCAGCCTTTATTGGCATTTCCTTGATCAAAGATTCGGCTTCCTCCAATAGCCCAGCTCGCCCAAGAAGATCAACCATGCATGTGTAGTGCTCGTGCTTCGGATTTAGTTTGTAATCCTCAGTCATGGACTTGAAGTAGCGACGCCCTTCTTCGACCCTACCAGAATGGCTACAAGCAGATAAAACTGCGACGAACGTGACAGAATTGGGTGCGAGATTCTCAGACTTCATGTGCTCAAAAAGTTCCAGAGCTCTTGAGCACATCCCGTGCATGCCCAACGCTCCGATCATTGCACTCCAAGAGAACACATTCCTCTCCGGCATATCAGCGAAGACCTTGTGAGCAACCTCCATGGATCCACATTTTGCATACATGTCAAGGAGAGCAGTATTACTCACCACATCCAGTTCAACATTGTTGCGGACCATGTAGGCGTGCACACTCTTACCCTGCTGCAAAGCCCCGAGGTTTGAGCACGCAAGGAGGGCACTGGCAAGAGTGACTGCGTTTGGCAAAATCGACTGGTCAAACATGTCACGAAGAAGGTGAAGCGACTCCCAGGCTCTCCCACACTGGGCCAGGCTCGCAACCATCGAGCTCCATGAGACGACATCCTTGCATGGCATTTCGTCGAACATCTTCTTTGCCGAATCAACCATTCCGCTCTTACCATACATGTCGACGAGTGAGGTCTGCAAGTGGATACATGCCTCCAGGAAGTTCTTCTTCAAACAGATGGCATGAAGCATACACCCCGCCTTGGCTGCTTGAATGTTTCCGCAAGCACGAACCAAATAAACGGCAGAAAGTTGATCCAGTTCACGTCCCAACTCCTTCATCTGATGGAACAAATCGAAGATTTTGACGTCCAACGACGCCATGACGTAGCTTTTCATCATGAGACCCCAAACTGTGGGAATCCCCGGAGGAACCCGGCGGAGGACCTTCTCGGCGTCCTCCATAGTGCCCAATTCGACATACATGTTGATGAGCGGGACAACCACGTACTCAGCTAGATCGAGGTTGGATCGGATGGCTTCCGAGTGAATCGACCTCCCGAAGTCGAACAGAAAGAGGCCGACGCAAGCTCGCAGGCCGAAGGCCAAACTGAAGGTCTCAGGCCTGTGGTTCCGGGCGCGGGAGAACTTATAGAGACGCAGGAGGTCGGCGAGGTTGTGGGTGCTGAAGTAGCCGGAGAGCATGGTGTTCCAGGAGTGGGGCGTCTTCATGTGGATTTGGTCGAACGCTTGCTGGGCGTGTCGGGGAGCGTCGAGCTCGAAGTAGGCGTGGGCGAGGCGGGAGCCGAAGACGGCGGAGTGGTGGAGACCATAGAGGAAGAGTTGGGCGTGTAGCTGCCGGAGGCGGCGGAGGGAGAAGCAGCGGGGGAAGAAGGAACTCAGATGTTTGGAGTGGCCGGAAAGAAGCTTGTCGCGGAGGGTAGGATCGCCACACATCTGTTTGCATCAATGGGCGAGAGAGAAAGAGCGCGCCTTGGAATAATCCTCTTTACACGCGACACTTGAACGTCAGTGATGCCGGATAACCGACCCTTTTGACGCCCACATCATCTAAACCTTGTCTCAACGGCGGCAAAATCTCTCTACGTACAACAATAATATATCATTATTTGGGATACCGCCGCACCAAAAACCTCTCGTGGCAAAATCTCTCAATACGTTAAAAGTATATGAACATGCTCCATATCTTAATTTAAAGGCATAATTATGTACATAAATCCTTTCGAAATTAGTAATTTTCACATTTACTTTTTTTAAACTATATATATATATATATAAAGGCATAATTATGTACATAAATCCTTCCGAAATTAGTAATTTTCACATTTACTTTTTTTAAACTATATATATATATATATATATATATACATTTGAATGTCGAAACAAAATCCTAAGTTTGATAAATAGCACCCTAACTAAAAAAAATTCATGCAACATATTTTTAGAAAATGATCATTTTATTCTCGTCGGTCATCACCCTCCATCTAACCCTTGGCCATTACTCTACTTGTCGTCCTTTCTCAATGACTAAGGTATAATAGTCCCAAACTAGCCTCTCAAGCCATCTATAGTAAAAAAAGTAAAGTAACTTGTTTACAAATATTTTTATATGTGTTATCTATATTTCCTTTTAAAGGGTAGCCTCTCACACTTGGCCTCCTTGCTTACCGGTTGATGGTAAGAAGAGGGTGCAGGAAGGCTACTTGCCATCCCTTGTTCCTTGCTCATGACTAATAATGAGGGAGGGTTGTGCCTCTATCACTAAGTCAAACATAGGAGTGCTATGAGAATTTCTCAAATTAAGAGTGTTTTCTAAAAATTCGAGATATATATATATATATATATATATATATATATATATATATATATATATATATATATATATATATATATATATATATATATATATATATATATATATATCGTGTGGGGCATATAAAAACTTAAAAGGAAGAATTACACAAGATATTATCATCGTTCTAATGCTAATGCATGTGTTTTCATTTCTTCTCTTGCAATACTTCAAGGGAAGGCATTTGTTGTAGACGTATAAATATATTGGAAAATTTAACTACAAAGGAACCCTAACTTCCCATGTCAATCGAGTTTGGAACTTGTATCATACATATGTATATGTATAATTTCATCTATGCAAACCATTAACATAACCTCTACATGCATTCCCTCTCAAAATATTAATCTTCCCATCTTTGAAAGCAATTTACCAGCATAATCCAATCCTATGACGATGATGAGAGTGCTGAATTTGCAAGTTGAGCTGCTTACTACAGTGTGCAGATCTTACTTAAATGTAACTCTTGTCGCCGATGGAAGGGTTCTTTGATGGGAAGTCTGGGAGAGGGGATCTGAAGATAACAGCTCCCTGTGATCCTTTCGGATGTTCCATAATATCTCTGCACAGCTCCGCATGCAGGGCCTGCTCTGCCTGAAAGGAGCTAAACACTGCAAAGCCAGCTCGATGATCCGCTCCAAAGCCAGATTATTTGCTGGTGTTTGTGGAAGATTCGGATCCAAAATCTGAATTGTCCTTCCTTCTCTGAATTTCTTCATCGCCTGATCAGATAATTCAGGATCAAATAAATCATAAATTATGTCTTACAACCTTAACAAAATCATAAAGTTTCAACTATTTTACTGCAATTGAAATTTGTGAGAGAAATTACAAGTATTTAAATCGTAGTTTCTATTAAGAATTAATAAATAATATTCTAAAAAGCCTAATTTTAAGACACATGACATTAATTGTATAAAAGACAAAAGCACATACCCATTTTATTGTTACCCTTTCCTTGAGTATTCTTTTACGCTCTATGGGGCGGCGTGCAGATATTAATTCTACTAATAACACACCAAATGAGAATACATCACTTTTGTCCGTAAGTTGATAAGTTCGAATATACTCCGGATCCAAGTAACCAGCAGTTCCTTTAACTTGGGTGGAAATATGGGTAACTCCAGCCTCATTTACACCCAGTCGGGCAAAGCCAAAATCAGCAACCTTGGCACGCAGGTTTTCGGTAAGAAGAATATTAGATGACTTGATATCTCTGTGGATAATAGGATTATCTGCATCAAAGAAAACAATGGATCAGCGCATCCATTTTAATGACAAAGAATGTAACTAATTGCCTTGGTCAAACACTTCATATAATTTAAAAAGTGTATGCATAATTTTCCACAGAAGTTTAATGTTTATAAATGTAGACACTTGCGCACACAATGGATTTAGTGAAAAAATACTGTTCAGTTTTTTAGCAAAACATACACAGACTGGTAAAAATTCATGCCCAAACTGTTGAAATTAATCAAATTCTTCATGTGACATGAGCAAGAACTCAGTGATAAGGTGCATAAAATACAGAAATATTGATTTGAGGGTAGACAGGAATCAAGAGAAAAGAACCAGGGTTTCGCTTTCTGCTCTAAAGATGTAGCAGTAATAACACAACTCAAATACCAATTAAGGCGATATACATAGTATGTCCATTGTGATCCCACTTCCAGGGTTACTTAACCACACATGTTTTTGGCTGATTAAAGGTGGTTGATTAACTTGTCAAGGAAGGGTTTATGTGGTAACCCATGATATTGGCTACGTCATAGCTCTTATTCCTGAAGCATATGCTGTTTCCAAAAATGGATTCCATTATATGAACAATCTATTAAATTGTACTAAAACACATCACAAACCACAATGTATATCAGAGTCCAACCAATCCGACCAAGATCAAGACCATATATATGGAGAAAAATAGGTTTAATGAGAGATTAAAGGGTGAATAGCGAATGACTTGGAATTCACATTCCATATGACAAGGAGCATGGCGCATGAAATGAAAATAAATATCACCAAGTCATATTCCCTTTGCCTTTTCTTACCTTCGAAATTATTGTAAGCAAAAAAATTTACCTCCAACAGCATTCATAAGAGATATATAAACTAGAACAACACTACCCAACATACTCCAAATTCAAATTTGTAGTTTTTGTTTAAGAAGGCAAAGAGAAAGAAAATCGAAAGCTGATGCCAAGGAGGAATCCTAGCATTTAAGCTGTAATAGCCTCCCAATCCCCCCCAAAAACTCCCCATCATATACGGAAAACGAAAATTCCATTACACAAAAATTGTATGAGATGACATCTCACTTCCCAAGAAACATCACTTTATGCTCAAATGCAAGGGGAGAAAAAAAGGAAAGATCAAGTAAATGAAGTTTAAAGGTATTAAAGCACAAATTTTGTTTCACAACATACTATTTCATACAAGACAAGGAGTGAATGATAGCAAGACTGTCTCTTGACCAAATACATGCAGGACTGATTCCTTTTTATTTCTTTGAATCTTCTAAATCAACATTGGAACATGAAACCATAAAGCAAGGCCTTGAGCCAAATATTAGGGCCAGTATATGATTCCTTTCCATTTTTTTCATCAATAAAGACCAACTCAATTGAAGAAGCTGATAAATTCAGTTTGTGATAGTGTATAAGTTGCTGGTGCAAAAGAAAACATACTCCTTACAGCAATAGCATTATAGTCATTCTGAACTCATTGATTTGAAGTTTTCAGCTCCCACTGATTGGAGGAAAGGAAGTAGCAAAATCAATATTTTGTTTCAATCTTACCTGCATACATGTGAAGATATGTGACAGCATGAGCTACATCAACTGCAATATCAAGTCGTGATGAAAGATCAAGATAGCTTCCACGAAAACCTGTATATTCCAGAGCACAAGTTACTACTCAATTTCCCCAACATCAACTAAAAATTCAATGCCATCAGACATCACTCGTCATGACTTGAACTAGTGATGATGAAAGCAAGATAACCAACAAAAGCACAACCATGACATGACCATAGCATCAATATGAAACGAGGAAGAAAAATGACTACCATCAAGATGCTCTCGGAGTGTTCCATTAGGCACATATTCAACCACAATGACTCTCTCATCATTGTCCTCCAAATAACCAAAGAACCTGACCAAATTGAAGTGTTCAATCTGTCCCAATATTTTGATCTCACTCTGGAACTCCACACTCACATGGTTGTCATGCATGCTCTGCATAAGACATCAAAATTCCAATTTTCACATCGGCAACAAGTTGCCACATTAAATGGCAAAAACAAAAAAGGAACTCCACTAACCGTTTTGGCACGTTTAACTGCAATGAGTGTGCCATCATCGAGCATCCCTTTATAAACTGTCCCAAACCCACCTTGCCCAACCTTTAACGAAGGGGAGAAGTTCTTAGTTGCTTGCAAAATCTCCTCCATGTTGAATCGCATAGTCCCAGTTTCTTTCCTCCATGGCGAGTCTCCGCCATGGCATGCCCCGTTTTTTGATGTCCCCAAACTACCATGAAAATTACGAACAGGGGTTGCTACAAAGTGATTGGTAAGTAGAGTTTTAACACTTTGTTCCTCACTATTTCAATTCCACATTGGCACATAAATTTAAACTTCAAAATTCAATCCCAATAACAAAACAAGATTTGTAAAATAAGGTTGGTGGAATCAAAATCTCCAATTAATCAAATAATTGAACTTTACAGTTAAATGGTTCATCAAAGTTCAAGAAAGACATCCACTTAGTGGCGAAAATAAGATCTCTACATTTCAAGAACAACCTGTTAGATTATGTGGCCCTATCTCTAATTATATATTATAGATTTAATTAGATTTTAATTACCGTTATCGATCAATAGAAAGGAAGTCCAATTATTGCAGAATTCCTTAAGATATAACCTTGATAGGAGTGACTCTTCTAATTATCATCCTAGACTCTCTGCTCTCGCCTATAAAAGGATAAAACATCATAAGGACGAAACATCAGTTATTGAGATTATAGATCTATTCTCAATCTTTGTTAGTCCCTAATCCATTGCTCATAGCGGTCCTATAAAGGATAAGAAGAGAGGAGAAGGTGAATCTAGTTTTCCTTGTAAATTGACATCGCTACAGCTTTCGGATCTAACGACAATGCACCTGCAGATCAAATAAAGGCTTTCTAAATGGCATCAAAAGGTACATCATAAATTTGATCTATTATTATTTGATTTCAGCTTCTGGTATTAATGTCTTTCACATAACAATAGCATAATCACGTTTTTTATGCTAACAATTGGTATCAGAGTCGTGTTTTAAAATTAAATATCTTAGATCTATTTATTAGTACTCTTCGTTTACGAAAATGTGTTATTTGATTTTGATTTATAATGCTTAAATGATTTGTCTTTATTGTCAATTTGCTTTTCTATTTAGTTCGTCTTGTCACCTACTTATAGGCAATGTAAGGTTCCTCGTATTTGATCGATGGACCGCCGTCGACAGCTTGCTGTCGACGATAGTATTGTTAAGGGTAACATCCTCCAATGATCGCCAACCTAGTTGCAGGCAGCGACTGCGTATAGATGCTACTATACACAACGAAAGCACCATGGGATGTAATAACCAATGAAGATCGCATGCACGACAACCAATGAAGATCGCATGCACGACTACTTGTGTGTAGCAACCTTGTGACGACTAGCCTGCCTTGGTCACCTGTGGCTACAGCAATGTTGCTGCTTGCGGCGGCTACAATAATGTTGTTGCTTGGTAGCTGCAACAATGCCGCTGCGGTAGCATTTGCTAGCTGTGACTGGTGTCAACTAGACGCTGAAGGCTGGCAGAGTATGCAACGGAGGAAGCCACTATAGATCTCTTGGGAGTTGTGGAAGGGGTTGCAATGGAAAAGGGAATTGAGGTAGCGGCTAGGGGGCTATATCACTAGTCGCTACGTCATTGGCTAAGGGAGAGGCAAGTCATCGGTGATTGGTCACTAGCTGTCGATGGCACCACGACGGCCTCAGGCCGAGCACCACGATGGCTGCACAACGACGATTAAAGGGAAGGGATTAGGGTTTTTCATCGATAAAAGGACTTTTTTGCCTGTTTTAATTCGTTTAATTTTAGTTGATGTCATTTTAATAGTTTTATCCTTTAGAAATTATATACTTCTAATATATATCCCCATAAAATTATAGTTTAGTCCTTATAAATCTTTTAATTCTAATTTATATCCTTTTGATAGTTTTGCCCTTCAAAAATTATATATTTCTATCATATATCCTAAGAAAAATTATAATTGTACCCTCCAAAACTAAATTTTTTTTACTTATGCCCTCAATTATAAAATTAACTAATTCGATTAAGTATTTTTTGATCAGATTTGATCATTATTGTATTTTGACTATTTGACTTGATTTATATTCGATCAATCAAGTTTTGATCGAATTTAGGAAAAGTCAAATTTTGATCAATTTTTTATTTTGATCAACTTTAATTATTGACTGATTTAATTATGTTGATATTTAGCCCAATTTTAAGCCTATCCAATTAAATAGGGTTGATAGGTCTAAGGGTTCCTTAGAAATTAAAAAAAAAAAAATATATATATATATATCATGATTTTCTTTTATTGTTTTCTCATATAACATATTGATAAATTTTTTTGTGTAATAATTAAAATTTTAATTATTATTCTTAGATATTTGTTTAGTTATTTATATGCATATATTTAAAATTATGAAATAATATTTATTTTTCATATAAAAGGTATGATTTATGATTTATCATGATTACAATTATCATATGAGTTTTCCTTTATGTTGATTAATGTTTAATAATTATTATAATTATTATTTTATTATTATTAAATTATTTTAACATATATTAGATTAAAAAATTTTGGTGGATATTATTTGTAACTCATATCCTTGAGTTTTATCTAACAGGTAGCTATCAAAGTGGTCTAGGCTGATAGGCTTCGGGATATGATTTATAATAATATTTTATTATTTATAAGATATTTTAAATTATATTTTATATTATTGTATTGCTTTGTAGTCGTCAAAGTGGTCTAGACCAATAACTTATAAAATTATATTAAAAAAATTAGCCCTAAATGATATTAAGAAAAATAATATTTATAATATTACACATAATTAAGAGATTTAGATAATCCCAAACGAGAACTTCAAATATATGTGATGAGATAGGATGATACTATTTTAGATATTCTTGGAGTTTAAGATTGTATACCCAAAGATAGCAATACTGTTCCACAAGAATGACATCAATCCTCCATCAATAATTTTGTATGAACAATAGATATGTTAATAATTTATCCAAATGTAAAATAAAGATGATACCGATAGTTTAACATTTATTAAAAAATTTAAAATATTAATATTATTTTATTTTATTATAGTTCCTTCATTACATTCTTATAAATATCCATATGTTTTCTGAATTAAATAATTATAAATAACTTAAGCATATATAATTTACACTAGGTATGTTAGACTTTGATAAGACTAGTTAAAAGGATCACAGACATAACTACTAAAAATTCTGTAGAATAAATAATTGAGATAAGTGATCGAGAAAGATTAAAAAAATATAATTTTATGATAATTATTAATAATATTTAAATTTCATTATAGTATATAACTAGCACAATGGAATATTTAAAGATAAACTTAAATTTGCTGATAAGTCATTGGTTGACATAATAATAAAAGAAATGACTGAAATTCAATATTATAGTATTTGAGGAATTCAAGATTATACTCTCAATATAGCTGACAAAGTTGTAAGGTCAATAACATTGGGCATAAATATACTTGAGTCCTTACTTGTATAATTTATTTTTAATTCTAATTCTTCTTAGTTTAACTCATTTAAATTTTACTATAATAAAATTAAGGATAAGTAAAACTTAAATGAGTTGACTAATATATATATATATATATATATATATATATATATATATATAGGAAGAATTAAGACTAAAGTAAGAAAGACTCATAATATTTTGGATACTACTCAAAGAATGAGTAATTATAAAAGGTTTAAGCATAATTTATCAAATAAATTAGCTTAGCTTATAAATGTAATATAAACTCATAAATAAAATACTACTTTTGTGACAAGAAAGATTATGTAAAGGACTATAAGGTTTTAATTCGAAAGGGAAAGATATAAGTCTGACCTTTGTATGTTTTAAATTAAATATTATAGAAGTCATTTTTTAATATTTGGTTGATTGATTCTAGCGCTTCAACTTATATTACCACTAATAGAGATTCATTTTAATAATGAGAACCAAAAGAGTATGAAATATTCATCATTATAGGAAATCATCTTAAAGCAAAAGCGATAATAGTTAATACTTATCGCCTACACTTGGAGGCGATTTATTTGATGGATTTTGATGATATATATTATGTTCCTACAATTCTAAAAATTGGAGTTCTTTATCTAGAATTGTCAAGATATTATTTCTCTTTTGGTTGAGGTAAGCTTATCTTGATTCAATAAAAATAAAGTTTTTTTTTTAATTTTATATGATGGTTTGTACATAATTAATGAGAATATTGAATTTACAGCAATCTTATAATCAAATATTAGAATGAAACATAGTTTCATGAACTCCTTTATATACATGCTTGTATCTACGGGCTACTCTATATTTCTTGTTTTAGTGAAGTGAAATATTTTATCACCTTTATAGATTATTGATTGAAATATAACTATCTAAGATCTTAAGCTATTAACACATTTAGGTGTACATAAATGAAATCGAGAGATAATTAGATAGAAAAGTCAAAAATTGTCAGATCTGATAAGGATGATAAATTTTATGATAGTTATGATTGTTAGGATCGGAACGGCACTAAGAGGGGGGGGGGGGGGGGTGATAACAAATTGTACGCTTAAAGTCTCATCTCCTTTTTGTTAATGACAAAGGGAGAGAAGAATGAGCAAAAGATTGATGACTTGTGCCAATGTGATAGCATGACTTATATGGATTGCAAAAGCTAATATGTTGTGTAATGCAAATATTTTATATGCATCGCAAAACTTTTTGAGAATATTGCAATATGAAAGTTTTTATATTGGTTATCGTTTCATCTCATGATCATATGAAATCATGCCTTACATTTATATCATGAGATTTATATTGAAAGTTCATATCTCTTGTCGAAATGATAATGTCATTTATCATTCGACTTGAAAATAATTTTCATAGCTTGAAATTATGAGAAATACGAAGTTTCGTATTTGCTCATGCTTATAGAGAATAACGATAAGTTCAACAGATAGAACTTATCGGTTTAGGCTTGAATTCAAAGAGATTAAATTCAAGTGTTTTTATCTTCTCATTATATGGCATATAGATAAGGGGAGTTATGTTTAACTCCGTCATCAATTGATTGTCATCATAAAAAAGGGAGAGATTGTTGAATCTCGGATTTTGATGATAAAATCAATTGATGGGTTAATTGATCTAATACATAGTCCTAAGTAGGTTTTTTAACAGGCAACGTCGAGTTTCCTTCCGGCGATCTTCCAGTGGACTTCCGATTTCTTCCGGCGGACTCCCAACAGGCTCTCGATCTTGTGGCGAGTTCAACGAGTCTTTGGCAAGTAGCCGAATCTTCTCGGTGATATCCGCGAACCTCTTACGATCTCTTCGGTGGACTTCCAAAAACTTCGACAAGTCCCCGATTTATTCTCGGTTGGTTCCGACAGTATTTTCGACAAATCTTCGGACTCTCGGCGGACTCTCGAACACCCATCGAACTTGACTTCGGTAGACTTGCTTTATGTCTTCAAGCTATCGTAGTTTATCCTGCACACTTAACTCAATAATATGGATTAGATCAATTAACCCATTAATTGATTTCATCATCAAAATCCAAGATTCAACAATGATGAACCCGATCATAATTCTAGTTCTTTTGCTAGATTCCTGAAAAAACAAGGTATTTATGCTCAATATGTTTTACCAGATGTTTCACAGCAGAACAAGATTGTTGAAAGATGAAACCGTACTCTTATGGATATGGTTAGAGCATAATGAGTAATTCTTCTATACTCGAATCAATTGAGGAGAAGCACAAAGGATGGTTATGTATATATTGAACAGAGTTCTTAGTAAGTCAATTTCATCAACTTATTTTGAGTTATAAACTAGTAGGAAACCTAATTTAAGACATTTACATATTTAGGATTCCCTAAAAAGATAAGGGTTTTCAATTTACATAAAAAGAATTTTGATTCAAAGACTATTTCTAGGTATTTTATTATTTATTCACAGATTTTATTATCGTAATCATAGTACAAGAATATTTGAATCAAGTAATATAATATTTCTAAAAAATAACGAATCAATAGGAATGAAAATCTCAAAATTTAATCTTAATATTAAGAAAATACAAGTTGATACTCCTTTATCATTTTATATTTAAGAGATTGCTGTTCCTCAAGTCACTAAAGAATTGATGATGAGAAATAACAAAATAACATTGATAAACTCTCATATAATGTTAATGTCATCACTAATGATCTTGTAGAATAATCACAACCAACAGTTTTAAGAAAATCTAAAAGGAAAGGAGATCTGTCATTTCTAATTATTATTTGGTATATCTACAAGAATCAGTTCATGACATAGGAATTAAAAGATCCCTTAGTATTTTCACAAGTTATAAAAAGTAACGATCTTGAAAAGTGTTATGATGCGATGAAAGAAGATTTGAAATCAATATACTAGAATGATATTTGAGAACTCATCAAATTGCTCAATTACCGTAAAAGAGCCGATTGTAAATAACTCTTTCGAATAAATTATGACTCAAGATAATATCAAACGATATTAAAGTTAAACTCGTGGTCAAATGTTTTACTCATAAAGAATGCATCGAACATAACGAAATATTTTTTTAGTTTTTTAAATAAACTCGTTAAGAATCATGTAACTAATTATGATTTTGAGTTACATCAGATGAATATGAAAACAACTTATTTAAAGAGAAATCTGGATAAAAAACTTTATATGGATTAACCTAAACGATTCACAGAGAAAATAAAAGTAATGTAAAATTTGATATGAAAATTTAGGAAAATCATTTAAAACTTTAAAAAAGCTTTTAGATAATGATATCTAAAGTTTCATAATACCATTATTTTTTATATTTAAAAAATATATTAATCAATGTTAATATCTGAAGGTAGTGGGAGCAAGTTCATTATACTGGTCTTATATGTGGATAATCTTTTGCTTATCAGTAGTGATCTTGGTTTTTTATACTGAACTAAGAAATTTCTTACTAAGAATTTTAAGATGATTGATATGAACTTATATTATTGGTATTAAGATATTCAGGAATATAATTTAAAGGTTGTTATGATTATCTCAAAAATGATATATTAATCGAATCTTGGAAAGATCTAGTGTAAACTTTTGTTTAGCAAATGACAAAAGTAGAATTTTCAATCAAAACAAGTATTTTTAAAAATAACTTAGAAGAGAATCAAATGAAAGAAAAATATTCTTTTTGTATGCGTAATTAGAAGTCTATTATATGCTTAAGCCTAACCAAACCATATATCAATTTTGTAGTTGATATACTAGGTAGATATTAGAGTTAACTTAAGAATAAAAAATTAAAAAAGCTATAAAGAAAGTAATAAGATAAAATTTTCAAACAAAGGATTATATACTCATATTTATGAAATTAGATCAACTTGAAATGATGATATTTTCAGATACTGATTTTGTAAATTACCTCAATAATAGAAAGTCCACTTCACGTTTTATATTTATCAATTGAAAGGATAATTTATAGGAAAAAATATAAAGTAATTTATTATTATATTATAAACAATAAAAGTTAATTTTTTGGCATGCTTTGAGACTATTAATCAAGTTTTACGATCGAAAAATTTTATCTCAAGACTTGATTATATTTATTAATCTATTTTATAAAATTCGTATACATATTAAAATATTTTTTCAAATTTTTAGAATCTAATTAAGTAAAATTATTTTTTAATATTTTATTTTATTTATTTTGATTTTAAATTTCTTCTATATCTTACCAATTAATAAGCTAAGTAAGAAAATACTATATTATATGACCCTATCAAATTATATAAGATATATTATAGATTTAATTGAATTTTGATTATCAATAAAAATAAATACTAATTATAGTAAAAAAAATTTTGGGATAATTTTGATAGAAGAACTCTCCTAATTACTATCCTAGATCCTCTTCTCTTGCCTATAAATTGACTTCCTAGGGCCGAAACAACAGTCATAGCGATCCTATGAACGATGAAAAAGAGAAAGATGAGTTTAGTTTTCTTATTAAAAAAAAGAGAAAGACGAAACATGAGGACTTCCTAGATCGACATCATTACAACTTTCGGATCCGATGATAATGTTCCTACATATTAGATAAAGGTTTTCTAAATGATATCGAAAAATAAGTATCGTAAATTTGATATATCATTATTTGATTTGATATTAAAACTTTTCACATAACAGTAACATAATCATAATTTTTATGCTTACACAACCGCCTACTATAAACTATATTTTGGTAGGCACCACTGGAACCTACTTGTTTCTCAGTTCCCGGCAATCCAATTGCCAAAATTAGGCAGTCAAATTCAGGATACGAAGTGCTTGCAACTTTCACAGTAGGATGGCTACATCGTGAACAACAAAAATCCAATAAAGTGTCTAGTTTCAACATGAAATCGGAAGGACTACAAGAACCGGAGAGAGAGAGAGAGAGAGAGAGAGAGCGCATACCATAAGGAGACTCGAGGCTTCGAGTAGTTTTAGGCCTCGCCGACGTGATCCCGGGCTTAGTGGTAGAGAAGAACAAGACGATCGCCTTAAGGAAGGCCTTGAACGAGCTCCGCTTGGGCGCCGAAGACGTGCTGCCGGCCGTGGCTGCTGAGGACGCGAAGGAGGCGACGGAGCTCCTCGAGGTTTCCCATCGGTCGGGGGTCGCGATGAAGGAAGCCCTGCTATCGACGGCTCTCGGATTCGGCCCTCTGGGCTGCGAGCTGGATCTCCGCTGCATCGGAGGCGCGGACGCCGAAGGGGTCTCGGGAGGAGCTACCGAGAAGTGCAAGTCTGCAAGATGCAACTTTAAGCAGGGTCTCGTCTAACGTGGGCCCCAGTAGAAATGAAGTCCTGAGCGGAGGATCCCCTCCAATGCTAAGTATAAGACTTCGGGCCTAGATAACGCATCAGAACCGTAGTAGAGCCATCTGAACGGTCGAACTGTAACTATATCTTTGCAATGCTTGGGGAGGATCCATCCAGCTCTTAAAGAGTGGGCTCCAACTCAGACTTGTCTCCACCAAATAGAAAGGTTTCGATTGAATTGAGGCAACGACTCATCTTGGTAAATAGCTATTGATATCCGTTGAAATTTCAAATGTTCCATTGCTTTTGAGTGGGCGACTCATATTAATAAGAATAGATTATTTTATGATGAGTTAATTAAAGAAAATCTCAATCACATTAAATAATCTGCACCGTCAAATCTACATTACGATTGGTTGTTTATCTAAGAATAAAAAAATGCTTAACATAAAATACTAATGAACTCACTGCTCTCACTACAATAAATATACTAATACCAAACATTTTATAACGAAAATAATAAATTTTACATCTTGTTTTCACTTATACGAATATTTTTTAAAAAATAAAAATCATTATACAAATATTTTTTTTGAAAATAATAACACAACTTACTGACATTTGTTCCATCAGATCCACCGGCTACAAGCAAGACTATAATTTCCTACGCTCGCGCTGCATAAGGTCTATTTGCATATGTCAAATCAAATCAATTTGGCAAAGGATATGCAAGCAATCCAATCCGTTGGTTTGTGACGTTGAAAGATGCATGATGATGACTTTTCATCTTCCCAGTCCAAACCACCTCATAAAAATCTCTTCCTATAATATTTATTACCCGATCGCCTACTCCCGTGATTGGAAGCAGCGCGTAGATACCAAATAGAGTGTCTTCATTCTGAGGTTTGCACATTACTTTGTCCAGTATTCAAAGTGCCTGCGTTCACATGTAACCCCCCCTGCATCCATTGTCTGTAACCTGCTGAACATGAAGCATTGCGGAAGAACGAACGAAGACTTGGACGAATTTTGCAAATATGCAGAGCTAAACTAGCTGAAGTTACATGATAAATATTCCATGCAATCTGATCTACGTTAGGCAGTTTGCTGTATACAGTATGTAATAAATACTTTTCTTTTGTTGAGTACAGAAGTTTGTATGCTGATTGCGTTGATAGTACCACTCAATTGGTGAGAAACCTAATTAACCAGTGTAACCATCAATAAATGTACAAGGAAGAGGAAAACAACTGCAGATGTCGTACAACTCACGCCAGGGAAGTTAATGCATTGCCCGGATCAAATATCAGAATAATAATTAATCTCAAGAATACTACCCTCTATCACAATGAACATTATCATTGGCCCAGTGAACAAAAACATCACATCTCGTTTATCATGTTTTCAAATCATCACAGAGACATCATTGTTTCAATCAAAATAAAAAATCATCAAGATACACATTATTTCTTCAAATCATCATACTTAATTAAATATAAAATCATCAAGATACTTAC
The DNA here is from genome assembly GCF_036884655.1 of Musa acuminata AAA Group. NCBI lineage: Eukaryota > Viridiplantae > Streptophyta > Magnoliopsida > Zingiberales > Musaceae > Musa > Musa acuminata. The sequence goes on from NC_088335.1 coordinate 39,105,925, forward strand.
ATTATTTGCATGTCTTTGTTATTTAAATCAAATCATGTATTTTTTTTAAAACTGAAAAAATCATTTTCATTAAGGTAAAAATCGATAATCCATAAATCGTAAGAATCATTATGCATAATTTCGAAAAATAAATTTATTAGGCATGATATCATCAAATATGATTTCACAAGGTATTTTTAATCAAAATCATTTTGTTTATTATAAATATATAATTTTCATAAATATTTTTAAAATTACTAAAATGATAAGCATGATTCCTAATTTTTGCATTTTCATTATTAAACATGTAATTTTCAAGAAAATTAATTCTAAACTAAATTTAAAATAACTCATGAAAAGCATTATGTAATTTTAAAATAAATTAAGAGTATTTTGATTACCTTATCGTCGAAAGTTGTTAAGGCATAGTTTGCCACCTCGCCTTTATTGATTTTCTCCTCGTCTTCGAAGGAGCTCAATTCGTCCCAAAGAGCTTCCTTCTTCTTGCGTTCATAGCAAGTAGTTGTGTTCTTTTTGTTCTTTAATTTTTGTTTCATAAATCTTTTAAATTTCGTAGTGAGGAGTTCATGTTCACCATCACTTGAGCTTATGCTCGAGTGATATTCTTTTGTTCGATGTCCGAAATCCTTCCTGTTCTTTGGAAGGTGGTTCTCAAGTTCTTCACATGCATTGCACGTCATTTCATAGGTCAGCAAAGACCCAATTTGTTCTTCGAATGGAAAATAGTTTAAATTCTTTGATTCTTGAATTGCCATTACTTTTGAATCCAAGTTTTAGAAAGTGAGCGTAAAACTTTATTTACAAGTTCAAAATCCGAAAAGCTTTTACTAAGTGCTTTTAAACCATTGACGATATCTGTAAAATGGGTATATATGTCAACAACGGTTTCGCTTGGTTTCATATGAAATAACTTAAAATTATACATTAAAAGATTGACTTTAGACTCTTTAACTCTATTCGTGCCTTCGTGTATGATTTCGAGAATGTGCCAAATATCGAAAGTTATTTCACAATTCGACTATGTGGCAGAAATCGAGATTCAATGAAAGCAAGAAAACTCTTATTTGAGTTTTCCAATAAGTGTAGTTCGTCCCATTGAAAAAGAGAGGATGAATGAGAGAGTGGCTCTCTTGAAAGCCGAAAAGAGTCATTTCTCTTAGAAACCAAATGAGAAATACGAGGCTTTGATACCAACTATTAAGAACAAGTCGGTACTAAGAGAGGGGGGTGAATTAGTGTAGCGGTAAATTATGTTGGTTTTATAAAACTCTTTCGTACGTTAAAAACCGAACTCGGAAAGATAGCTTGAAATCTCATTCGTATATGAAGTGAATGCAGTAGGCAAGTAAAGATTCAATTTGCAGTAATATAAATTGCTCAAATATAGAAATGCAAACAAGAGAAGAACACGCTAGTTTTATAGTGGTTCGATCATCATGACATACATCCACTCCTCCGATTCCTCTTCTGTCGAGGCCACCGGCATCCACTATCGATCTTCCTTTAATAGGTGAAAATCAACCTCCTTCTTACACCCCTCTTCTTCTTTTACCAGGTTTAGGAGACAATCCTTATAAGCACTCACTCCTCTCTTAAACTATTCTAACACTTAGACTAGTAGAGGAGGATTCTTAAGAGATTACAATAGCGTTTTTCCCTCTTTAAATTCTCTATGCTTTTGTTTGTTAACTAGTATAGGCTTCAAGTTGATTCAAACTTGGAGCTTAAAAAGGTCTCATCCCAGGTTTCCTAGGTACTGGCGGTACCATTGCCGTTCTTGGGCGGTACTACCATCGCAGGATTTGGTACTAGGCAATACCACCGCCAAACAGGGGCGGTACCACTGCTGGCAGCATTGCTGCCGGTGGTACCACCGCCCAGGAATCTTGGGGTGCTATTCCCCAAGCGATACCACCCTGGCCAAGGTTTCAACATGCTGGTTGGGCCTTGAATCCGGCTTAAACCAGTCCAACTTCGGGCCTAGTTGGCCCCTAACAGAGTTGATGGGATTACCTCCTAATCCCAACTCTAATTATGTGCTAACTATGATTCCTAAGATATATTCTAAGCAAGATAAGTCTGATTTCTTCTAACGAGCATCCGACGATCTTTCCGATGAACTTCCGACGTTCTCTCGGCAATGTTCCGGCAGACTTCTGGCAAGCTCCTGGACTTCACGATAATCTTCTTGGCGAGTTCCGACAAGCTTCTTTGGTAAGCTCCTGGACTTCTCGGTTGGTTCCGGCAGAACTTCCGACGAACGTCCGAACTTCCGATGAACTCTCGAACTCCCAACGAAATCACGTTCTTAACTCCGGGACTTTATTTTGCTTTATGCCTTGCTATCGTAGTTAATCCTGCACATATAAAAATACACTTCGATCTAAACAATTATTACTAAGCATGAATCATGTTGTCCGGCATGTCATTGGTCCATTGACGCTTCGTCTGATGCTTCGATGCATCGTCCTCTCTTGCGACCTATTGCCAGATCGGCCAGTTGACCTCGTAACTCTGATATACTTGGCGCATTATCTGCCCTTCTTGGCCCGATGCCCGAATCTATGGCTCGAAGTCTTTTGTCGATACGTCGACCGAATCTCTGACCTAACGTCTAATCTTCTGACACGTTTTCCTCCGGCTCAACATGATTCTTCTTGCTTTAATTGTCTCTCCCTGATCGAAGCATCCAGCATCACTCAAAGCACAGATTAAATCGTAAACACTTATAAATTGGTTTCATTATCAAAATCCGAGATTCAACAAAACAAAAGGGAAGAATACAATGTTATAATTGTTTTCCTTTACATCAATTTTGAAATCATGATAAAGATAAATAACAAGGATAGATTTATATTAATGTTTCAATTACCAAAAATAAAAGATCAAGTCATGAATACCAAAAGACAATGTATCATTTTTGACAAATTTCTTCTTTTGTAAATAGAAGGAATGATAGGAAACGATCTTGATTTAAAAAAAATACTCAAGTCATAAAAATCAAGAAATCAATATCATGATCCAAAAAATGTATAAGAAGATTTATGCATTTGGGATATTTAAGTTTATCATTCAAGCTATCACTTTCTTGGTTATCTTGTACAATGTGCAAGCTAACAATTTCCTTCTTCTTTTACAACAATGATTCAATTATATCATGAGATATACATATCATAAATATAAGAAAATTATACATAATAAACTTCAAACTATAAACATCAAGAAGTCTAGTGATATATCATGGTTAATTTGAATGCATCCCCCCTTTTTAGTGAATACCAAGAAGAATCATAAGAGGATAATTTGTGAAAAATCTTGATTCATAATAAAACTTTCAAGTTGTAATCAAAAGAATAATCATGATTCATTTGGATGAATATTTTCTTAAGAGAGTGAATCATACAAGAATCAAGAAAAATGTTTCATATTAAATACATCTCATGTTGCAAACATCGATAAATGATTTGATTAGATATATCATCTTATTATTAAAATGAATCATATGAAAAGAAATCCAAAATCATCATCAAAATTACTTTTCGGATAATTCAATGAAAGCAACGTAGATAGATTACTATAAGATTAAAAATAGCTTAAGTTCTTTTAGTTTCAAATTTTGTGATTGATTTCATGCAATCATGTCTTTGTTTTTTTATGCCAAATCAAAACATGCATAATTGTTTAAACTCAAAAAACAAGATTTATTACAAAAATCATCAAGATCAAAGGTGTAACACATAATTCCAAAGCATAAGATTTCAAATCATCATTACTTCAAATCCTTATGCATAATATAAAATCATCATGATACCAAACCTTTTAACATTTTCAATACATCATTCATCATTAAAACATCAAGCATGATTCTAGTAAACATAAAGTATTTTCAATCAAAATCATTTTGTTTGTTGTAGTAATGTATTTTTCTTTTTAAATGAATCTAACTTTTCATGCTTAGTACTATAAGTTAATATGTAATTGTCATACTCAAATTTTTAATTTTTAATTTTTTAAAATCACTAGAAAAAGAAACATAATTTTTTTATTTTTTTATTTCTTACTAGCTAATTTAAAAATAACTCATGAAAAGCATCAAGTAATTTTATAGTAAGTTCACAACTTCATCTTCATCGGTTTGCTCCTCGTCATCGAATGCACTAGAATCGTCCCAAGTCACCTTGAGTGATTTCTTCTTCTTTGACGGCTTCTTCTATTAAAGTTAATTTTTATTTTTATTTTCATGTTTTATAAATTTTATAAATTTACTTGCAAGAAGTTCTATGTCATCATCACTTGAGCTTTCACTCGAATTGTCTTCTTTTATTCTAAGTGTGAAAGCCTTCTTGTTCTTTGGAAGGTTGTTCTCAAGTTCATCATGTTCATCATGTGCTTTACACATTATTTCATAAGTCATCAATGAACCAATAAGTTCATCCAACGAAAAATTGTTTAAGTTCTTTGCCTCTTGTATGACAACTACTTTTGAATCCTAGTTTTTAGAAAGAGATCGTAAAATTTTGTTTACAAGTTCAAGATTAGAAAATTTTTTATCAAATATTTTTAAACTATTGATGACATCTGTAAAATGGGTGTACATGTCAACAATAGTTTCATTTGGATTTATACAAAATATTTTAAAATCTTGCATCAAAAGATTAATCTTCGAATCTTTAATTCTATTAGTGCCTTCATATGTGATTTCAAGTGTGTGTCAAATCTTATAAGCCATTTCACAAAAAAAACTCAATTGAATTCATTTTTATTCAAAACATAAAATAAAGCATTTATAACTTTATCGTTCAAAGAGAAAGTCTTCTTCTCCAAATCATTCCAATCGTTCATTGGAAGAGAAGACTTTTGAAATCCATTTTCAACAATATTCCATAAATCGAGATTCAACGAAAGCAAGAAAACTCTCATCTGAGTTTTCTAATAAGTATAGTTCGTCCCATTGAATATAGGAGGAGGAATGACAGTGAACCTTTTGAAAGCAAAAAAGAGCCATTTCTCTTGGGTGTTAAACCAAATGAGAAAAATGTGGCTCTGATACCAATTGTTAGGATCAATACGACATAAGAGGGGGGGGGGGGGGGGTGGGAGGGTGAATTAGTACTTTCATAAAATTACGTTGGTTTGAAAATTCGTATGAAAATCGATATCAGAAAGATACTTGACTTGAAAGCATGTTCATAAGGTAGTAAAAGTAATAAGCAAGTAAATTAGTTTGAAATATAAATGAAAAATATGAAAGAAATACAAACCGAGTTTTATAGTGGTTCAGTCGTCATGACCTACATCTACTCTCGATTCTTCTTCACTCGAGGCCACTAGCTTCCACTACCAATCTTCCTTCAATGGGCAAATATCAACTATCCTTTTACACTCTTCCTCTTTTTCATGGGTTAAGGAGACAACCCTTATAAGCCTCACACCTCTCTTGAATGATCTCAAAACTAGAAAAGGAAGAGGACACTTATCAATTTTACAACCCAGAATAGAAACTTGTTTCTGCTCTAATTCGTGCTACTCCATGTAGGAATAGCTAGGATATTTATAGACCTAAAATGACTTCAAAATTGGAGCCAAAAAAGGTCTCATCCCAGGTTTCTCAGGTCTTGGCGGTACCATCACTTGTGCTGGGCAGTACTATCGCCTTTAGCACTGACACTGAGTGGTACCACCGCTTGACATAGTTTGGGAGACTATGTATGGGCGATACCACTACCCAATCTGACGGTACTACCACTTGACATAGTCTTGGAGACTATGTCTCGGAGACTAAGCCATTAGTGGTGCCACCACATGACCCAAATTTTGGATCATTGAATGAGCCTTTCTCTTGGCTTAAAATAGTCTCAATTTAGGCCTAATTGACCCCTAATTGAGTTGACATAGTTACAGCCGAAACAAACTCAATTAGCTTTCTAAACTACTTTGATCTAGATAAATTATTATAAGCAAGAATACTAAGTTGTCCGGCATGTCATTGGTTCATCGGTGCTTCATCCAATCCTTTGGCGTATCATCCTTTTTTGTGACCTCTGTAACTTTGATCTCCTTAGTGCAATGTCCACTCTTCTAGGCTCGATGCCTGAACTCATGACATGAAGCCTTTTGCCGACATATCGATCAATCCTCCAGCTCGACGTCCAATCTTCTGACATGTTCCACTCCAGCCCAACATTGATTTTTCCTACTTTAATTATCTTTTCATGATCAAAGCTAGTCCTTCATAACTCAAAATACATATTAGATCATAAACTCTATCAATTGATTTCATCATCAAAATTCGAGATTCAACATAATAGTGTTGACCTATTATATATTAATGAAGTTCTTAGCTAAAGTAGGTGTCGAGATACTAAGGAGCAATTCGAAGGAGTCACATCAATGTTATTTGATAGTAGTTTCTCTTATAAAGAGGGCTCGACCTAAGGTGCCCCTGATGGATCATTGAGATGTTGCCAAGTCAAACCATCACCTTAAATCGATGGAGCCACTAATTAATGTACCCACTAACAAAGCCCAACTTGATTGAACTATTAAGGTTGGGGTAGCACTACCTAAGCCAAGGTGAGTACAACTCATTTACTTTGAAGTAACATTGAAGTCTTCGCATGGTCACCTAAAGATATGCCTGGAATTGACCCAGCATGGCCCAACACTATTTAAATATCTCACCTGAGGCACGTCTAATGAAGTAGAGGCCCTAGAGTTTGCTTCTGATTACCAACAAGCCATCAGCACTAAGGTTGACAAGTTATTTCATGTTGGCTTTATCTCTAAGGTATGATACTTGGGCATTAGTGTTTACACTAATCTTAGTAGTGAGAAAGCTACACCTATACTTCCAAGCACACATGATTCAAGTGATCACTAATCAACCCCTTCGATAGGTTCTCTATTGACTTTATGTGTCCGATTAGTTACTTAGGTGGTCGATGGAGCTAGGAGAGTTCAACATTTAGTACATCCCAAGGACTATCATCAAAGCCTAAGCTCACCCCACCATCATATGAGGATGCACATGTCCCTCCTACATGGACGTTGCTTATCAATGGGTCGACCACCTCAGGTGGCGACAATGTCGAATTTGTCCTTAGAGGTTCCAACTAGCAAGTCTTTAAGTATGCCATTCAGTTTAAGTTTAAGATATCCAATAATGAGGGCTGAGTATAAGGCACTCCTTTAGGGACTTTGACTTGTTGAATATCGGATTTTGATAATGAAGTCAATTGTCATTTGGTTATCTAATATGTATATTGAGATAAGTGTGCAAGATTAACTATGATGACAGTAAGACATACAGCAGGTGTTAAGCCAAAGTCAAGACCAAGATCACGTTGGGGGTTCGAGAGTTCGTCGAAAGTCCGAACGGTCGTCAGAGGTTCTGCGGGAACAATCCAAGAAGTCCAAGAGCTTGCCAAAGAAGCTCGTCAAAACTCGCCAAGAGGATCATCGCAAGTCCAAGAGTTTGTTGGGAGTCCGCTAGAGCATCGCCGAGGGTTCATCAGATGTTTCCCGGAAGAAGCGATTGACGCACCGGAACACGATCTGCAGTATTGATGTCTTAATTATCATAGTTAGCATTTAGATTAAGTTAGGATTGGGAGGTAATCCCATTAACTTAATCTGGGGCCAACTGGGCCCTTAGCTAACCCAAATTGTGTCGAATGGATCAGCCCATTCGGACCCAGAATTCCTGGCCGATGGTGGCACTGCCAAGGCCGGTGGTGGCATCGCCCAGGAGACTCGGTCTCCCAAGAGTTTTGGGTAGTAGTATTGCATATTGGGAAATCTGGGGGCGATATCACATGCGCAGCGGAAGAACAAGAAAATAAAATCCCCTATTCCCAAAAAGATGTTCGTTGTCGTACAAAGATTGGTGCGCAAAATCCACGAAACTTAAAATTGCATATAGAGTAGATTGTGTTACCTACGGAGATCGTAGATCCCTGTTTCCTTGCAGAACTTTAGGAGAGAGTGAAGGAGGTCAAGCGTCTTCCTCTCTAGCATTGATCCACATAGTAGGGCTGCGACTGTTGAATCTCGGATTTTGATGATGAAGTCAATTGTCATTTGTTGTCTAATCTATGTGTTGAGATAAGTGTGCAGGATTAACTACGATGAAAGTTAGACAAGCAGCAGGAGTTGCACCGGAGTCAAGTTCATGATCACGTTGGGAGTTCGAGAGTTCGACGAAAGTTCGGACGGTCGTCGGAGGTTCTGCGGGAACAGATCCGAGAAGTCCAGAAGCTTGCCAAGCAAAGCTCGTCGGAACTCACCAAGTGGATCGTCGCAAAGTCCAGGAGTTTGCCAGAAGTCCGCAGGAGCATCACCGAGGGTTCATCGGATGATCGACGGAAGTTCGCCGGAAACTCGCCGGAAGAAGCGATTGACGCACCGAAGCAAAGCTGCAGGAATTGTCTTAGATTTAATCGTAGTTAGCACATTGGTTAAGCTAGAAAATGGGAGGTGATCCCATTAGCTTAATCTTGGGGCAATTGGGCCCCTGAAAAATCGAAATTGGGCCGAATGGAGCTAACCATTCGGACCCTGATTGCACCAGGAGGTGCAACCGCCTAGGCCAGGAGGTGGCACCGCCTGGGCTGAGTCTTTCAGCGAGACTGGGCAGTGCAACTGCTCCAGCCAGGAGGTGGCACCGCCTGAGCTCAATCTTCGAGCTAGACTGAGCGGTGCAACCTCCCTAACAGAGAGGTGGCACCGCCTGAGCTCGGTCTTCGAGCTCTGGCAGAGAGGTGCAACCGCCTCAGTCAAGAGGTGGCACCGCTTGGGGCTCAGTCTCCGAGCCAGACTCAGGCGGTGGAACCTCCCTGTCAGAGAGGTGCAACCGCCTGGGCTCAGTCTTCGAGCTTTGCCAAGCGGTGCAACCTCTCCAGTCAGGAGGTGCAACCGCCTGATCCCGGAATTCCGGGATTTGATCGTTTTGAGCTCCAAATTTGAATTGGGTTGGGGCCTATAAATACCCCACCCATTCAGCACTGAAAAGACACAGATCCACACCGAATTTCTGATCTTTTCTGTGATTCTAAGAGCTCAAATTTGTGTAAAGTCCTAAAGTTCTCCTCTTTCTGTTCTTCAAATTCTGAGTTGTAAAGAGAGGAGAGAAAGGATCTGTGAAGGTTGTCTCCTGAGCCTGTCAAAAGGAGAGAAATTGTAAAAGGGCAGTTGGCCTTTGCCTATTGAAGGAAGGCCCCTAGTTGACGTCGGTAACCTCGTCGGTGGAGGAAGCCAAAAGTGGAGTAGGTCAAGACTGACCGAACCACTCTAAATCTCTGGTTTGCGTTTATTTTGAGCACTTTATCATTACTGCAAACCTCCTACATTGCTTCTGCTTCCTGCGCCTTTACGAACAAGTTTCTAAGTGCTGATCTTTCCGAATCCGCATTCAGATGTAAATCGGTGTTTTCGTACGATATTTACATTACAGTTTACGTTTACGTTTTGATTCTGCAAAACTATCTTCTGCGCTTTTACGAACAAGTTTCCAAGTTCAGATCCCTTTGAAACTGCGTTTAGAAGTAAATCTACGTTTAAGCGTAAACTGCGTCTAGACGTAAAAACTGCGTTTAGACGTAAACTGCACAAACTGTGTTTAAACGTAAAACTGTGTTTTAGACGTAAACTACTTTCAGACGTAAAACTGCGTTTAGATGCAATCTGCGTTTAGACGTAAAACTGCGCTTAGTCGCAAACTGCGCTTATACACAATCTGAACTTAGACGCAATCTGCGTTTAGACGTAAAACTGCGCCTAGTCGCAAACTACGCTTAGACGCAATCTGAACTTAGACGCAATCTGCATTTAGACGCAATCTGCATTTAGACGCAAACTACATTTAGATGTAAACTGCGCTTAGACGCAAACTGCGTAAACTGCGCTTAGACGCAAACTGTGTTTAGACGTAAACAGCGTTTAAACGTAAACTGTGCCTAATCTTAAAATCGGCTTTTACATCGAAATCATTTTTATCAAAAGTACGCAGCTTTCGGTTTTAATCGCAGAAAGATTTCCGCTGCACTAATTCACCCCCCCCCCCCCTCTTAGTGCTCTCGATCCTAACAACGACGACGCTCCTCAAAACTCCAGGCCTACTCTAAGGTAGAGAGGGGGAGAAGAATAGGAGAGGCAAGCAAAGGCTCTAGCCTATGAGGCTCTGAATCTCTCATATTTATAGAGGCCCAATGTCAAAACCTAATGGATCCTCCCATAGTGGGTATTCGATCTACATCCAATTACCTAAGCCTTTTCGATTAGTGGATCTCTATCCAATAATCTCTCATGGGCTCTAATTGGATCTCGTCCATGGGATCCAATAATTCAGGGGCTTATTGGATATCCAATAAGACAGGGGTTCTAACAGATATCTCATATCCGAACCTCCACTCATCGCAATGCCTACCATATGTATGTGACCCTCTAGGCCCAATATGGAGCTGACCATGAGTTATACCTATCAGAACTCCTTCTAACTTAGTGAATTATTATCTCTGTAGTAATTCACTCGACTCATCGACTACGAACGTACTAGGCCACTACGTCATAGTCCCCAAACGATACAAGGGAATCCAATCCATTAGACCTGTCTGTCCTTAGTTACCATGTACCTATAGTCCCTCATCTATCTAATATCCTAGAGACCGTATATCGAGCATGGTGCTATCAGACCCAAACAGTTTCTACTCGAGCCTCGCTCTAATCGGATTCTCTTGAAGAACTCTTTCTCTCTCAACTCGAATGGCCTTGGCCAAGGATTTGTCTGAGCAAGAACACATGGGATATTCATCTCATGATGCCGAGAGTGGATGATCCTCTATCGACACTCAATAGCCCTTGTAAGGTCGACTGCCACTCCCAATAACCAACTGTACTAGATCTGGGACATCTAAACCTATAAGTCTAGTATCAAAGAGTGGAGCACTCATACATAACATCCTTGGTGTCTCAAGTCTAAGGACCAAATACACCACCAGGACTATGAAATCACTATTTGACAATAAAACATCATCAACCATCTAGCATTCCAAAAGTGGATCAATCAGTGAACTCATTCTCCAATGAGCACCTGTACTGTATCCATAGTGTCCCCACACGAGCAGCTATGAGACAAGCTGCATCCATCATATGGATGGGTATACAGGATACTAGTCTGTCCGGTTATCACGATGTCCCTCTCGAGTAACCTATGACTAGGATTATTTAGGATATGTGTTTAAAGGTGAATCGGTCTCATTATTATGATCTCATCACGATCCGATTCCCATTGTACGAATCCAAAGACATCATAATATATATATGCATATATGCAATAATCAATATAAAGTGATAAATGCCAAAATATAATAAGCAAAAAGATTCCATGTCAAGTCATACGTGTCATCACTCACGTGATTGGCTTGCTGGGCACCTATGACTAGCAATCTCTCACTTTACCTAAAGTCAATCACCTATGTGTCTGATCCCCATCAGACCTCTATGATGCTCAAAGATAATATGAGACAACAGCTTTGTTAGTGGATCTGCAACTCAGGTTATGATCTCTCTAATAAGCTAGAACCTCCTCAAAACACTTCTAATAAGACCCGGGTTCCCTTATTTGAGTAATCGCCCTGTACTTATCGTAATATAAGAAATCAACTCCTCACTACCCGGCACGACTCCCAAATTTGTGATGAATTTCTTCACCCAAACTCCCTCCTTTGCTGCATCTGCTGCAGCAATGTACTCCGCCTTTATGGTCGAGTCAGTAGTAGTATCTTGCTTGGAACTCTTCCAGCACACTGCTCCTCCATTCAAGTTGTACAAATACCCCGAATTCGACTTGCTATCATCGATATCAGACTAAAAACTCAAGTTTATGTAGCCTTCAACCTTGAGGCTACTACCTCCATATACTAGTAAAAGATCCTTAGTCCTTCTCAAGTACTTAAGGATATACTTCACTGCTTTCCAGTGCTCCAAGCTTGGATCCGCTTGATACCTGCTCGTGACACTCAGAGCATGTGTTATATCAAGCCTAGTACATAGCATGACATACATGATAGACCCTATCGCTGAGGCATAAGGTATCATATCCATGTTCATCCTTTCTTCTGGAGTCTTTAGGGATATACTCCTAGAAAGCGATATCCCATGTCTCATCGGTATGAGACATCTCTTGGAATTTTCCATGCTAAACCATTTGACAATGGTTTCTATGTACCTAGACCGGGACAAGCCAAGCATCCTCTTGGATCTGTCTCTATAGATTCGAATCCCTAAAATATAGGATGCTTTCCCTAAGTCCTTCATGGAGAAGTGTCTAGATAACAAAGCCTTTACTATGGATAGCATTCCTACGTCATTCCTAATGATCAGGATGTCATCCACATATAACACTAAAAATGTGATAGCGCTCCCACTTACCTACTTGTACTCACAAGGCTCATCTTCATTTTTAACGAAGTCATAAGATCTGATTGCCTCATCAAATCTTATGTTCCAACTTCGGGAAGCTTGCTTTAGTGGACATGAATCCCTCAGGTTGTATCATATATGCCTCCTCATCGAGGTTCCTATTGAGGAATGCAGTTTTCACATTCATTTGCTAGATCTCATAATCATAGTGTATTGTAATAGCCAATAGATTTCGGATGGATTTTAGCATTGCTATGGGTGAGAAGGTTTCGTCATAGTCAACACCTTGCCTTTGACGATACCTCTTAGCCACTAGCCTTACTTTATAGGTCTCTACCTTTTCATCTACTCCGATCTTTTTCTTAAAGATCCACTTGCAACCGATGGGTACAATACCTTCGGGTGCATTAACTAGGTTCCAAACCTTGTTGAAGTACATAGAATCCATCTCAGAATTCATGGCTTCTTGCCACTTCCCGGAGTCTATACTCATAATAGTCTCCTCGTAGGTCTGAGGATCAATATCCTCAACATCTTCTCCTCTAATATGTCCCACATATCTCTTAGGAGGATGGGATATTCTGTCGGACCTATGCAAAATTGGAACTTGTGTGTTAGGTACCTGAACAGACTCGGGCTGTAAAGTGGTGCTTGAGCTAGGTTCTCCAACCTCACTCAACTCTATCATGCTCCCACTGTCTCTGCCAAGAATGTGTTCCTTCTTAAGGAACACTGCTCTCTTAGCTACAAAGACCTTTTGATCCTCGAGATGATAGAAATAATACCCATAAGTTTCCTTGGGGTATCCCATAAACTTACATCGCTTTGTTCTCGATTCTAACTTATCGGGGTTTAGTCTTTTAACGTGGGTAGGGTAGCCCCAAATCTTAACAATCTTAAGATCGTGCTTCTTCCCTTTTCATATCTCATATGGTGTAGACACTACCGACCTAGTTGGAACTTTGTTTAGAAGGTAAGCTGTGGTCTCTAGGGTATATCCCCAGAATGAGATGGGTAGGTCAGTGAAACTCATCATGGACCGTACCATATCTATTAGCATACGATTTCTCCTTTCAAACACACTATTGAGCTAAGGTGTATAAGGAGGTGTCCATTGAGATAATATCCTATGGTCCTTGAGGAATTGAGTAAACTATGTACTTAAGTACTCACCTCCTCGATCTGATCGAAGAGTCTTGATACTCTTTCCAGTCTGGTTCTCTACTTCATTCTTATACTCTTTGAATTTCTCAAAGGACTCGAACTTATACTTCATTAAGTACACATATCCATACCTTGAGAAATCATTAGTAAATGTAATGAAGTAGGAGAAACCACCAATGGCATGAGTTGACATGGGTTCACATACATCACTATGTATGAGTTCCAACAGCTAAGTGGCTCTCTCTCCAGTTCCACTAAATATAGAGTTGGTCAGTTTTTCATGAAGGCAAGGCTCGCAAGTTGCATCTGACTCATAGTCGAATGGATCTAGATATCCATCATTTAGCAACTTTTGAATCCTTCCCTCATGGATGTGACCTAGCCTAGAATGCCACAGGTATGCACTATTCACCTCATCTCGTTTCCTCTTAGACATATTTACATTCATGATATATGGAGTAGTATCTAGCATAAACAAACCTTTATGCAATATTCATCTCACCACTCTCTAGTTTCCTAGGCCTTGCCAGAACTTGCAATGAATTACATATATGATAAGCACTATCGGTAACCAATACCCATGTGTTATCATAAGAGTCTGATAAATAGAGATTGATCATGAATATACCTGAAGATTCTCCAAGCTTTTGTTTTGCCCTCTTTGCTATTAGGATCAAGAGCACTGAGAGGGAGGGGGGGTGAATTAGTGCAATGGAAAACTTTCAACGATTAAAACTGCGTTCGTACGTTGAAATCTAATTCCGACATAAAAATCATTTCGTGCAGATAATAACTTTGAAAGCTTACGAAAACATATTTGAAGTAAAGGAAGGTAGTTTGCAATTAAGATAAATAGAACAAAGGAAATGCAAACTAGATTTTAGAGTAGTTCGGTCAAACTTGACCTACGTCCACTTTCAGCTTCCTCCTCCGACGAGGTCACCGGCATCTACTAGAGGCCTTCCTTCAATAGGCGAAGGCCAACCACCCATTTACAGTTTTACTCCTTTTGATGGGCTTAGGAGACAACCCTTACAAAATTTTCACTCCTCTCTTGAATGATCAAAACTTGGAAGAAAAGAGAGAGGAGAACTTTTGGCCTTCACAATACTTTTGAGCTCTAAAATCACAGAGTAAGATCAAGCTTTTAGTTTCTTTCAGTGCCCTTTCATGCAGGAAAGGGTGGGGTTTATAAAGGCCCCAACTGATTTGAATTTGGAGCTCAAATGTGTCATCTCTCGATTTTTCGGGGTCCTAGCGGTACTACCACCATAAATGGGCGGTACTACCACCTGACACCACTCAGAGACCGAGCTCATGTGGTACCACCGCTTGACTTCGCTCGGAGACCGAGCTCAGGCAGTACAACCGCCTGATAGGGGTGAATTAGTGTAGTGAAAAACTTTCGACGATTAAAACTGTGTTCGTACGATGAAATCCAATTCCGACGTAAAAATCATTTTGTGCAGATAATAACTTTGAAAGCTTACGGAAACATATTTGAAGTAAGTAAGGAAAGCAGTTTGCAATTAAGATAAATAGCACAAAGGAAATACAAACCAGATTTTAGAGTGGTTCGGTCAAATGTGACCTACATCCACTTTTGGCTTTCTCCTCTGACGAGGTCACCGGCGTCTACTAGAGGCCTTCCTTCAATAGGCGAAGGCCAACTATCCTTTTATAGTTTCACACCTTTTAACGGGCTTAGGAGACAACCCTTACAGAATTTTCACTCTTCTTTTGAATGATCAAAACTTGGAAGAAAAGAGGGAGGAGAACTTTTGGCCTTTACAATACTTTTGAACTCTAAAATCACATAGTAAGATCAAGCTTTCAGTTTTTTTTAGTGCCCTTTCATGCAGGAAAGGGTGGGGTTTATATAAGCCCTAACTGATTTGAATTTGGAGCTCAAATGTGTCATCTCCCTATTTTTCGGGGTCCTAGTGGTACTACCACCTGACACCGCTCAAAGATCGAGCTCAAGCAGTACCACTGCCTGACATCGCTCGGAGATCGAGCTCAGGCGGTACCACCGCCTGATTGGGGTGAATTAGTGCAGCGAAAAACATTCAATGATTAAAACTGTGTTCGTACGTTGAAATCCGATTCCGACGTAAAAATCATTTCGTGCAGATAATAACTTTTAAAGCTTATGGAAACATATTTGAAGTAAAGTAAGAAAGGCAGTTTATAGTTAAGACAAATAGCACAAATGAAATGCAAACCGGATTTTAGAGTGGTTCGGTCAAACTTGACCTACATCCACTTTCGGCTTCCTCCTCTGATGAGGTCATCGGCGTCTACTAGATGCCTTCCTTCAATAGGCAAAGGCCAACCACCCTTTTACAGTTTCACTCTTTTTGATGGGCTTAGGAGACAACCCTTACAGAATTTTCACTCCTCTCTTGAATGATCAAAACTTGGATGAAAAGAGGGAGGAGAACTTTTGGCCTTTACAATACTTTTGAGCTCTAAAATCACAGAGTAAGATCAAGCTTTCAGTTTTTTCAATGCCCTTTCATGCAGGAAAGGGTGGGGTTTATATAGGCCCCAACTGATTTGAATTTAGAGCTCAAATGTGTCATCTCTCAGTTTTTCGGGGTCTTGGCGGTATTACCATCATAATTGGGCGGTACTACTACCTGACACCACTCAGAGACCGAGCTTAGGCGGTACCACCACTTGACAGGGGTGAATTAGTGCAGCGAAAAACATTTAACGATTAAAACTGTGTTCGTACGTTGAAATCCGATTTCGACGTAAAAATCGTTTCGTGTAGATAATAACTTTGAAAGCTTACAGAAACATATTTGAAGTAAAGTAAGGAAAGCGGTTTACAGTTAAGATAAATAGCACAAAGGAAATGCAAACTAGATTTTAGAGTAGTTCGGTCAAATGTGACCTACATCCACTTTTGGTTTCCTCCTCCGACGAGGTCACCGGCGTCTACTAGAGGCCTTCCTTCAATAGGCAAAGGCCAACCACCCTTTTATAGTTTCACTCCTTTTGACGGGCTTAAGAGACAACCCTTACAGAATTTTCACTCCTCTCCTCTCTTGAATGATCAAAACTTAGAAGAAAAAAGGGAGGAGAACTTTTGGCCTTTATAATACTTTTAAGCTCTAAAATCACAAAGTAAGATTAAGCTTTCAGTTTTTTCCAGTGCCCTTTCATGCAAGAAAGGGTGGGGTTTATATAGGCCCCAACTGATTTGAATTTGGAGCTCAAATGTGTCATCTCTCGATTTTTCGGGGTCCTGGCGGTACTATGGCCATAACTGGGTGGTACGACCGCCTAACACCACTCAGAGACCAAGCTCAGGTGGTACCACCGCTTAATAGGGGCGGTACCACCGCCTGACTTCGCTCGGAGACCGAGCTCAAGCGGTACCACCACTTGACAGGGGTGGTACCACCGTTGGCAGTAATAACTGCTGGCAGTACCACCACCCATAATTCCTGGGAGACCAAGTCTCCTAGGTGGTGCCACCGCCGGCCAGGAGTTCTGGATATGAATGGGCTGATCCATTCGGCCCAATTTGGGTTTATCAAGGGCCCAATTGCCCCCAAATTAAGTTAATAGGATCACCTCCTATTCCTAACTTAATCTACATGCTAACTATGATATTTCTTAAGACATTTACTACAACTTGCTCTGGTGCGTCAATCGTTTCTTTCGGCGAACTTCAGGCGAACATCCGACGAACCCTCAGCGATGCTCTTGCAGACTTCCGGCAAACTCCTGGACTTGCGACGATCCACTTGACGAGTTCCGATAAGCTTCTTTGGCAAACTCCTGGACTTCTCGTATTTATTCTCGTTGAACTTCCGACAACCGTCCGGACTTACGTCGAACTCTCAAACCCCTAACGTGATCATGGTCTTGACTCCGGCGTAACTCCTACTGCATATCTTACTTCCATCGTAGTTAATCCTGCACATGTAAAACAAACTCCGATCTAGAAAATTAATACTAAGCATTTATCAAGTTGTCCGGCATGTCATTGGTCCATCGACGTTTCATTCGATTCTTTAGCGCATCGTCCTCTCCTGTGGCCTATTGCCCAATCGGCGAGTTGACTCCGTAACTCCGATATCCTTGGTGCAATACCCGCTCTTCTTGGCCTGATGCCCGAATCCACGGCCCGAAGCCTTTTGTCGATACGTCGACCGATCCACCGGCTTGACGTCCAATCTTCTAACATGTTCCTCCGACCCAACATGATTTTTCCTGCTTTAATTATCTCATCCTGATCGAAGCATCCTGCATCAGTCAAAATGTAGATTAAAACATAAACACAATTATCAATTGGTTTCATCATCAAAATACGAGATTCAACAATCTCTCCCTTTTTGATGATGATAACCAATTGATGACGGACGGAGTTAAACTTAACTCTCAGAGTTTAAACAAACTCCCCCTATCAATATGCCATATTGATAGAACCTTGAATTCAAACTAAATTCAAGTCATTGCAATATTCATCATGAATACTTGCAACACATCATCATGAACTTATGCATAACATCATATTTCTCCCCCTTTGTCATCAACAAAAAGGAGAAGTCCAACTATTCTTGTGTTTGGAATATAAGTTTAACTTATTGCATGAAAAACATAATATCAAGTTTTACATCATGCAGTTTTGAAGCTAGAAAATTTAGTAAATGTTATATCATGCTTAGAACATTCAAGCTATCAAGTTTTAGATATGCAAGTTTTACAACATACAAGATAGCACTTTTGCTTCTTTTGAGATAGCAACTTCTACATCATGTAAACTAGCAAATTAGAGATGTTCAAGAAGGCAACTCTTGCTTCTTGAAATATGTAAATTTTGTCAACTTTGCTAGATGCGCAAGTTAGCATGTTTTGCTTCTTGAGATAGGCAAGATAGCACTTTTGTAATTTTTGTTTCTTAAGATGTTTAAGATAGCAAGCTTTACATCTTGTAAGCTAGCAATGTTACAACATTTTAGAACATGCAAGCTAGCAATTTAGAGATGTTCAAGAAAGCAACTCTTGCTTCTTGAAATATGCAAGTTGCAAGCTAGCAAATTTTACAATATTTTAGAATATGCAAGCTAGCAGTTTTGAGATGTTCAAGAAAGCAACTCTTGCTTCTTGAAATATGCAAATTTGTCAAGTTTTGCTAGATGTGCAAGTTGGCATTTTTTGCCTCTTGAGATAGACAAGAAAGCACATTTTTCCATTTTCTTAAGATTTTAAGCTAGCAATTATCGGTGATGTTTAAGATAGCAATTTCTTTTCTTTTGAGAAGTGTAATTTTTGCTTTCGTATTGAATTGTGCAAGCAAGCTAGTTTGCCTTTTTTCATGATGTCCACGCTAGAAATTCTTACTCCCTCTTTGTCATTATTAAAAAGAAGGGAAGACCCTTATATCAATTTCCAAATTATGACAAAGGTAAGTATCAATCTTATTTATGCATCATTATATATTCAAATTAAAACATACATAATTTCAAAAACCTTATTTTTCATGCATGATACCAAAAAATAAATCAATCATAATTAATGAGCATATCATACATGATACTCAAATATTAAAATTTTTAAGCATTTATCAACATGTTGATCATGATACCAAACATTCATCATTTAAAGCATTCATGATACACATCATATGCAATACATCATGTACATTATTATCATAAGTATTGCATGCATCATTTCAAATTTATGAATATTTCATCATTGCATGCATCATACCAAATCATAAAATATAAAATCATCATTAATATTCCAATCATTATTCCAATCTATACATCATGAGAACAATAAATTTACACTATAGACAATCTCATGTTTTATCATTCAAGCTAGCATATTTTTTTCGTTCTCTTTTGCAATTAGCAAGCTAGCAATTTCCTTTTTCTTTTATAACAGTGATTCAATCATATCATTTGATAAACCAATCATAATTACAAAGGAGTATTGAATCATAAAGAAAATCATAAAATTGTTCCAAGCATCAAGGTACATTTTCTCAAATTGTGGGTATCGAAAAATCAAGAGAAAACAACTTACGATTCATTTTGAAAGATATTCTTTTTGACAAAAGGAGAGAATCATGATTAACAATCTTGATAAAGTTTCAAAAACATAATTATCAAGATCATGAATATTAAAAGATCATGAAACATTTCGACAAATCTCCTTTTACATAAAATACAATCTTGATTCATTCAATAGAAAATTCAAATTATAACTGCAAGAAATCAAGATCATAATTTTGATAAAACCCATTAAATTCAAATCATTTTTATAATCCATGAGATTCATAAAAATAATACAAATGGATTCATCAAAATCAATAAGATAGAGAAAAATAATTTTCAAGAAAAAAGTTCTCCTCCTTTTAGTTGTTTCAATTCATGTGACTTATTTCATTTATACCAAACAAAAATATGTATCAACGTTTAAGATCAGAAAAAGAATTTTGTCATAAGAACCATCAAGACCAATAACTCACAAAAATCATCATGTATAACTTTAAAATCTCATGCATGAAATCGTCAAATCATGGTATCAAAAACTTCAATATTTTCATTACAACATCAATCAAGGTTTCATTGAACATAATTTTGAATGATTCTTATAGATATCTAAAACTTCTTTAGTTTTAATTTATAATATTTATTTTATATTAGCATGCTCAAATTTTATTCTTATGTCAAAACCAAAGACAAGGTTTAAGAAAAAAAATCATCAAGCCATCTATATAAAAGCCATGCATTGTTATTGAAAAGCAATATGAAAATCATCAAAATACACATTCTTGCTTCTCAAGCACATTCTTGCTTCTCAAGCACATACATGAGATTAATCTTACTAGGTGTACAATCATTAGATTTATATCTAACATTTTATTGCATTAACATAAAATATGCAATTTGTCATTTTCAAAATTACGAGCATGATCATATTTTTGCATTTTCATTACATCATAAAACATGTAATTTTCATTATAATTTTCAAAATTACTAGCATGATCATGATTTCTGCATTTTTATTTTTTAAACATTTAATTTTCAAGAAAATTAATTCAAAACTAAATTACAAAAAAAATGGATCATGAAAAGCATCATGTAATTTCGAAGTAAATTAGGGAGATTTCGATTACCTCATCATTGAAGGTGGTTAAGACGTAGTTTACCACCTCGCTTTTCTTGATTTTCTCTTCATCTTCGGAGGAGCTCGATTCATCCCACTTTGTGTTCTTCTTCTTGCGTTCAAAGCAAGTAGTTCCGTTCTTTTTGTTCTTAAATTTTTATTTCATTAATTTTTTAAATTTCTTAGTGAGTAGTTCTTATTCACCATCAATTGAGCTTATGCTTGAGTAATCTTCAAATGTTCTATGTCTCAAATCCTTCCTATTCTTTGGAAGGTGATTTTGTTCATCATGTTCATCATGTGAGTTGTGCACCATTTCATATGTCATCAATGAACCGATAAGTTCCTCAAGTGAAAAAATATTTAAATATTTTATTTCTTGTATTGCCGTTACATTTGATTCCCAAGCTTTAGAAAGTGATCGTAAAACTTTACTAACAAGTTCAAAATTCGAGAAACATTTACCAAGAGCTTTTGAACCATTGACGACATCCGTAAAACGGGTGTATATGTCAACAATGGTTTCGCTCGGCTTCAATCGAAAAAGCTTGAAATCATGCATTAAAAAGTTGATTTTCGAATCTTTAACTCTAGAAGTGCCTTTGTGTGTGATTTCAAGAGTGTGTCATATGTCGAAAGTCGTTTCGCATAAAGAAACCCGATTAAATTTATTTTTATCTAAGGCACAAAACAAGGCATTCATAGCCTTTGCATTTAGAGAAAACATCTTCTTCTCCAAATCATTCCAATGTTCATTGGAAGAGAAGACATTTCAAATCCGTTTTCGATTATATGTCATAAATCAAGATTCAATGAAAGCAAGCAAACTTTCATTCGAGTTTTCCAATAAGTATAGTCCGTCCCATTGAAAAAGGGAGGATGAATGAGAGAGTGACCCTCTTGGTTGCCGAAAAGAGCCATTTCAATTTGGGTGTTAAACTAAATATGAAAAACGATGCTCTGATACCAATTGTTAGGATCAAGAGTACTAAGAGGGGGGGGGGGGGGGGGGGGTGAATTAGTGCAGATAATAACTTTGAAAGTTTACAGAAACATATTTGAAGTAAATTAAGGAAGACAGTTTGTAGTTAAGATATATAGCACAAAGGAAATGCAAATCAGATTTTAGAATGGTTCGGTCAAACGTGACCTACATCCACTTTCAGCTTCCTCCTCCAACGAGGTCACCGGCGTCTACTAGAGGCCTTCCTTCAATAGGCGAAGGTCAACCACCCTTTTACAGTTTCACTCCTTTTGACAGGCTTAGGAGACAACCGTTACAAAATTTTCACTCCTCTCTTGAATGATCAAAACTTGGAAGAAAAGAGGGAGGAGAACTTTTGGTCTTTACAATACTTTTGAGCTCTAAAATCACAGAGTAAGATCAAGCTTTCGATTTTTTTCAGTGCCCTTTCATGCAGGAAAGAGTGGGGTTTATATAGGCCCAACTGATTTGAATTTGGAGCTCAAATGTGTCATCTTTCGGTTTTTCGGGGTCCTGGCAATACTACCGCCATAACTGGGCGGTAGTACCACCTGACACAACTCAGAGACCGAGCTCAAGCGGTACCACCGCTTGACTGGGGCGGTATGACCGCCTGACTTCGCTCGAAGACCGAGCTCAGGTGGTACCACCACTTGACAAGGGCGATACTATCGCCCAGAATTCTTAAGAGACTAAGTCTCTTGGGCAGTGCCACCACCGGCCAAGAATTCTGGGTCCAAATGGGTTGATACATTCGGCCCAATTTGGGTTTGTCTGGGGCCCAATTGCCCCCAGATTAATTTAATGGGATCACCTCCCATTCCTAACTTAATCTATATGCTAACTACGATATTTCTTAAGACATTTACTATAATTTGCTCTGGTGCGTCAATCACTTCTTCCGACGAACTTCCAGCGAACATCCGACGAACCCTCGGCGATGCTCCGGCGGACTTCTGACAAACTCCTGGACTTGCAATGATCCACTTGGCGAGTTTTGACAAGCTTCTTTGGCAAGCTCTTGGACTTCTCAGATTTGTTCCCACCGAACTTCCAACGACCGTCCGAACTTCCATCGAACTCTCGAACCCTCAACGTGATCATGGTCTTGACTCCGGCGCAACTCCTACTGCATGTCTTACTTCCATTGTAGTTAATCCTGCACATGTAAAACAAACTCTGATCTAGACAATTAATACTAAGCATTAATCAAGTTGTCCGGCATGTCATTGGTCCCTCGACGCTTTGTCCGATTCTTTGGCGCATCGTCCTCTCTTGCGGCCTATTGCCCAATTGGCTAGTTGACTCGGTAACTCTGATATCCTTAGTGCAATACTTGCTCTTCTTGGCCTGATGCTCGAATCCATAGCCCGAATCCTTCTGTCGATACGTCGACCAATCCACCGGCTCGACGTCCAATCTTCTAACATGTTCCTCCGACCCAACATGATTTTTCCTGCTTTAATTGTCTCATCCTGATTGAAGCATCATGTGCCACTCAAAATACAGATTAAAATATCAACATAATTATAATTAGTTTCATCATCAAAATATGAGATTCAACATCTGTAAGGTACTCTTTGCAGTTCCTCTTCTAGTGCCCATCTTTGCCACGGTGGAAGCACTGGCCTTTGTCCTTTGCTGAGTCTTTCTTAGCAACTTTTGCTTTACCTGGTCTGTCTTTGCCCTTTCCTTTCTTAAGAGACTTTTCTGCTTTCCTTTTCTTTCTGGTCTCACCAGTGTAGAGAACTAGCTTCTCTTTCTTAATAGAACTCTCTACCTCCCTCAACATATTGAGGAGCTCTGGGAGAGTCACCTCAAGCTTGTTCATATTAAAATTCATTATGAACTGTGAAAAGGAATCTGGTAGGGACTGAAGCACAGCGTCCACACACAAGTTATCCTCTAGGACCATTCCTAGACCTGTGAGTTTCTCCATCTACTCAATCATCTTTAGGATATGGTTCTAAACCGGTGTCCCCTCAATCATCTTAGCACGGAAGAGGCTCTTAGATATCTCATATCGCTGAGTCCTTCCTTGTTCCTCAAACAATTTACGGACATGTAGGAGAATGGATCTGGCATCCATCTTTTCATGTTGTCTTTGTAACTTAGGAGTCATAGAGCCCAACATATAGCACTGAGCAAGAGTGGAGTCATCAATGTACTTCACGTAGCGAGCGATCTTAATCTCGCTTGCCCCTTCCTCGGGCGTAGGCATCACTGTATCAAGGACATACACGATTTTCTCTACCGTGAGAACAATTCTCAAGTTGCGAAGCCAATCTATATAATTTGGACTAGTGAGGTGGTTAACATCAAGTATGTCACGTAAAGGATTTAAAAGCGATATTTTCTGAAAATAAAGATGTAGTAGAAATGAATAACATACAAATTTTGCAAGAAATAAACTATCAAGATATGGACTTCTATCTTAATATGCTTCCACTATTTTACTAGCGAATCATGCGACACCCTTAGCACATGAAATGGAAGTCTTCGGCTGACTTCTACTGGGGATTAGGATCCAATCAGCATCTTAGTGTAACCTCGAGGGACTCGACCAATCACACTAAGCCCAAAAGGTAGGCAACTCTTGCCGATCACAACTCCTTTTGATTTCTGTCCTATTTGGCCTCCGAATTACCATGATCTCGAGGGACTCAACCAACCATGATGTTTGGTTAAGTCAATACCTTCGTTACAAGATGAGTCTGATTTGATGATATACCCTCGAGGGACTCGACCAAGCATACCATGTCCTCAGGTCATTGGTGACATCTTTATGTCATAAGCAAGATAGTGAGTCACGATATAGGTGAGCCTCAAGAGACTCGACCAACTTAACCTACACTGGGAATCGGTTCCTACCTATAACGATGGAAGGTCACGTGGGTCAATCTAATTGCCTTACGTTTACCGACTTAATATTATTGAGAGAGAGGTTTCTATAATTTGGTCTCCTAATATGACATGTCACATATATGCATATTTAATATATATCTACATCGCATGCAAATATATATATAAATCTAGTATGTATATAAGCAATCACACCAGATGATCATGGACCACAATCTAATGTGGTCAAGCCCAAGCCAATAGGCCTAATCACTCATATCAAGATTTATGTGTGCAATAGTGCATCTCCATGCCCTATGATCGTCCATCTCATCATCGTCGATTCTGTCGATATCTCGATATATCTCCATGCATCGCAATCGTCCATCTCGTGGGTCCCGCTATCACATCCACGCTCCCGCTGTGTCTTATCATATGATTACAACTTAATCATAGGTACATAGGCCCGATAATAAATGAGAAATATAATTGAGGCTCGTAGACCCCAATAATAATAATCATAAGTACACACATTACACGGTCCATGATCATCCGTCCACACATAATACATCACATGTATAAATAATCATCATCATGTAGGACTACTAGATAATGATAAAAATAATAATCAACTAAACTTTTTAATTAATTAATATTTTCTAAAATTAGGGACATGTAGATAATTTTTGAATTCTTAAGGGTATTTTTATAATTTGGATAAAAGATAGAAATTGGAATTTCTCAAATTTACAAGGGCAAAACTATCTTTTTGCACAAAATCCTAAGCCCCTCTTCTCCTTTTCCCTTACTACTACTACCGCCATCGTCGTCGCCACCCTGCCGGCGGTAGGTTGTGCCGGCGGTAGGTTGTGCTGCCCTCGCCTACGAGCGGCACGCCTGCTGGCAGCGCTGCCCCTACAGGTGGGTGCCCCCGCGAGCACCGCTGGCTTCGCGGGTAGTTCTGCTTGTGGGGCAACGCCCACAGGCGGTGCTGCCCTACCGGGAGGCCACCCCTGCAGGGGGCTTTCGCCCGTAGGAGTAGAAGCGGCAGGTGTCGTTGCCCTACGGTGCCTCACCCCGCGGGAGAAGCGGCCATAGGTGCCTCTGCCCGTAGGCTGCCAGCCCCGATAGTCGCAAGCCTATTGCAAGCAGGCCGTCGGCTGGCTGTTGCAGACGCAGCCCTTGTGTTGCCTGCCTGCGGCTGCGCTGCATGCATGTAGATCAAGGGCAACAACTTTTGCTGCCCTTTCTCGCTTTTGCGTCAACGATTTTGACGTCAAAATTTTTTTCAAAACACAACACACGTAGTTCAAAACCAATCATTCGCACGAACAACTTGGCTCTGATACCATTGTTGGAAAATATGGGGACAATATCATATGCTCAGCAGAAGAACAAGAAAACAAAATCCCCTATTCCCAAAGAGATGTTCGTCTTCGTGCAAAGATTGGTGTGTAAAATCTACGAAACATAAAACTGCATATAGAATAGATTATGTTACATAGGAAGATCGTATATCCCTGTTTCTTTACAGATCTTTAGGAGAGGGTGAAGGAGGTCAAGCGTCCTCCTCTCTAGTGGTGATCCATACAGTAGGGATGCGATGACGCTCCTCAAAACTTTAGGCCTACTCTAAGGTGGAGAGGGGGAGGAGAATAGGAGAGGCAAGCAAAAGCTCTAGCCTATGAGGCTATGAATCCCTCCTATTTATAGAGGCTCCCTGTCAAAACCTAATGGATCCTCCCCTAGTGGATATTCGATCTGCATCCAATTACCCAAGCCTTTTCAATTAGTGGATCTCTATCCTATAATCTCTCATGGGCTCTAATTGGATCTCGTCCATGGGATCCAATAATTCAGGGGCTTATTGGATATCCAATAAGATAGGGACTATGGCAGATATCTCATATCCGAACCTTCACTCATCACAATGCCTACCATATGTATGTGACCCTCTAGGCCCAATATCGAGCTGGTCATGAGTCATACTTTTTAGAACTCCTTCAAACTTAGTGAATTATTATCTCTATAATAATTCACTCGACTTATCGACTACAGACGTACTAGGCCACTATGTCGTAGTCCCCAAACGATACAGGGGAATCCAATCCATTAGACTTATTTGTCTTCAGTTGCTGCATACCTATAGTCCCTCATCCATCCAATATCTCAAAGACTGTATATCGAGCATGGTGCCGTCAGACCCAAACGGTTTCTACTCGAGTCTCGCTTTAATTGGATAATCCCAGAGAACTCTTTCTCTCTCAACCTGAGTGACCCTTGCCAAAGATTTATCTGAGCAAGAACTCATGGGATATTCATCTTATGACGTCGAGAGTGGATGATCCTATATCAACACTCAATAGCCCTCATAAGGTCGACTGCCACTCCCAATGACCAGTTGTACTAGATCTGGGACATCCATGTTGAATCTCATATTTTGATGATGAAACAACTTGATATGTGTTTATGTTTTAATATGTGTTTTGAGTAACGCAGGATGCTTCGATCAGGATGAGACAATTAAAGCAAGAAAAATCATGTTGTGTTGGAGAAACATGTCAGAAGATTGGACGTCGGGCTGGTGGATCGGTCGACGTATCGACAGAAGGCTTTGAGTCGTGGACTCAAGCATTGGGCCAAGAAGAGTGGGTATTGTGCCAAAGATATTGGAGTTGCGGAGTCAACTGGCCGATTGGGCAATAGGCCGCAGGAGAGGACGATGTGCCGAAGAATCGGACGAAGTGTCGAGGAACCAATGACATGCCAGACAACTTGGTTAATTGCTTAGGATTAATTGTCTCGATCGAAGTTTTGTTTTACATGTGCAGGATTAACTACGATGGAAGTATGACATGTAGCAAGAGTTACGCCGGAGTAAAAAACTATGATCACGTTAGGAGTTCGAGAGCTTGATGAAAGTCCGGACGGTCGTCGGAGGTTCTATAGGAACAAATCCGAGAAGTCCAGGAGCTTGCCAAAAGAAGCTAATCGGAACTCGCTAAGTGGATCGTCGCAAGTCCAGGAGTTTGCCGGAAGTCCGCAGGAGCATCGCTGGAGGTCCGTCGGATGTTCGCTGGAAGTTCGCCGGATGCTCGCCGGAAGAAGCGATTGACGCACTGGAGCAAGCTGTAGTAAAAGTCTTAAGAATTATCATAGTTAGCACGATGATTAAGTTAGAAATAGGAGGTGATCCCATTAACTTAATCTAGGGGCAATTGGACCCTTGAAAGAACCAAATTGGGCCGAATGGATCAACCCATTCGGACCCAGATCTCTCACCCAGAGGTGGCACCGCCTGGGTCGGCGGTGGCACCACCTAGGGCTCAATCTCCGAGTTCTGGCTGGGTGGTGCAATCGCCTCTAACAGCGGTGCAACCGCTTGAGCTCGGTCTCCGAGCTCTGGTTGGGTGGTGCAACCGCCCTAGTCAGGCGGTGGCACCGCCTGAGCTCGGTCTCTGAGCTCTGCCAAGCAGTGCAACCGCCCCTGACAAGCGGTGGCACCGCCCAGAGGCTCAGTCTTCGAGCTCTGTCAGGCGGTGCAATCGTCAGACCCTGGAATTTCGGGAAATGATAGTTTTGAGCTCCAAATTCAAACTAGTTTGGGGCCTATAAATACCCCACTCTTTCAGCAATGAAAGAGCAATGAAAAACCACCAAAATCCTAATCTTACTCTGTGATTTTTAGAGCTCAAAAGTGTTGTATAAGCTAAAGGTTCTTCTCCCTCTTTTCTTCTAAGTTCAGATCTTTCAAGAGATGAGAGAAAAGTTTGTCTCCTAAGCCCGTCAAAAGGAGTGAATCTATAAAAGGTGGTTGGCCTTCGCCTATTAAAGGAAGGCCTCTAGTGGTCGTTGGTGACCTCATCAGTGGAGGAAGCCAAAAGTGGATGTAGGTCAAGATTGACCGAACCACTCTAAAATCACGTTGCTCTCTGGTTTGCATTTACTTTAAGCTTATTATCCTTACTGCAAACCTCCTTCATAGTTTACTGCCTTCTGCACTTTTACGATTGTGTTTCCAAGCTCAGTATTTTCCGAATCAGTGTTTAGACGTAAATCACTTTTCTCGTACGAATATCGTATTTCAATTTGTGCTTACAATCTGATTTCCATCATAACTGCAAACTGCCTTTATAGATTTGTTTTAACTACTTCTTACCTGATCTCAAGTTAAAGTAATTTAAGAATCGGCTTTTCTACCGAAATTGCTCTTGTCGTACGAACGCAGTTTTAAACGTCAAAAGTTTTCCGCTGCACTAATTCACCCCCCCTCCCCCCTCTTAGTGCTCTTAATCCTAACAATTAGTATCAGAGCCTGGTATTTCTCATTTTAGATTTA
Organism: Musa acuminata AAA Group; assembly: GCF_036884655.1. Lineage (NCBI taxonomy): Eukaryota > Viridiplantae > Streptophyta > Magnoliopsida > Zingiberales > Musaceae > Musa > Musa acuminata. Next base: position 39,134,805 of record NC_088335.1, read on the forward strand.
CACCTGAGAGAAATTGCTCTTCATGGCTTTAAAGAGGGTTTTTCGGTTGTTCGTCCACCGTTGTTTAACGGATTGGACTACACTTATTGAAAAACTTGAATGAGAGTTTTCTTGATTTCTATGAATTTGGATTTATGGAATATTTTTTAAAACAGTTTTCGACTTCTCTCTAAACCGATGAACGAATGGTCGGATTTGGAGAATAAGTATTTTTCTTTAAACGCAAAGGCTATGAATGCCTTGTTTTGTACACTTGACAAAAATGAATTTAATCACGTTTCGATGTGTGATTCGGCTTTTGATATTTAGAGAACTCTTGAGGTCACTTATGAAGGCACTAGCCGAGTGAAAGAGTCCAAAATCAACATTCTCGTGCATTCTTATTAACTTTTTTGAATGAAGCCTTGCGAAACCATTGTTGACATGTACACCCGTTTCACGGATGTCGTCAATGGTTTAAGAGCTCTTGGCAAATGTTTTTTAGATTTTGAACTCGTAAACAAGATTTTGCGTTCTCTTTCTAAGAAGTGGGATTCAAAAGTAACTGCAATATAAGAAGCTAAAAACCTAAACAACTTACCACTTGAAGAACTAATTGGTTCGTTGATGACATATGAAATGGTACACAATGCACATAATAAATGTGATGAACAAAACAACCTTCCAAAGAACAGGAAGGATTTGGAACCCTGGACAAATGAATACTAAGCAATGACTCAAGTGATGAGGACAATGATGAACTTGAACTTCGAACACTAAATCTTAATAAGTTTATTAAATAAAAATCTAAAATAAATAATAAACTTGAACGGAGGAAGAAGTTAAAGTAGAAGAACATAAAGTGGGATGAATCAAGCTCCTCCGAAGACGAGGAGAAAATCAAGAAAGGCGAGGTGACAAACTATGCCTTAACCGCTTTCAATGATAAGGTAATCGAAATCCCCCTGATTTATTTTGAAATTACTTGATACTTTCATGATGTATTTTCTTTTTTTTGTCTAGAATTAATTTTCTTAAAAATTACATATTTAAAAATAAAAATACAAAAATTATGATCATGCTAGTAATTTCAAAAATGATAATATTGCATATTTTATGATAAATAAACAAAATGATTGAAAATATGAAATCATGGTTAAGAAGTAATAATGTGTATCATGTTTGATTAACATTGTTGAATGAAATCATGTTTGATTTTAAGGAATGCATAATGATGTAATGAAAATATTAAATGTTTTTGATACAATGGTTGACAATTTTATGCATGAGATTTTAAGTTATACATGATGATAAGCATGTGTTATTTTCATGAGTGTATATGGCAAAACCATATCCGAATGCATGAAAATGTTAAATTTTATTTTCAGATTTTCTTGACCATAACAATTCAATTTTGAAAATCTATTGATCTTAATGGTTCTATGACGAAATTCATTTTTCGATCCTAAATGTTGATGCATGTTTTTATTTAACATAAATGAAAAGGCATGCTAATATGAAATCAAATACTTAAAAAAAGGGAAAAATATATTATCAATGAAATCATGAATCTACCTATATTATGAATTTTGTGAACCATAAAAGTGATTTTGATGATTTAAATTTGAAATGAGTCTTATCAAAATCATGATATTGATTTCTTGGAATAACATGAGATTACCTTTGATGATCATTTTGTTTCATGGAATTTTGGATTCATGACTTGGTCTTACATTTGTTTATGAGATGGTTGAAATCTTCGTACCTTTGAATTTTTCCCTTTTCCTTTCAATTTTTGAATTTATGCATGTTATATGTTGAAGATTTGTATCATGCATATCTAAGAAATATTGATGTAACAAATTGAATGAGTTGAAAATGAATGATGATTTTTCTCTTAAATATAACTTGTGATATTTTTTTATATAAATCATCATTTTGATTTCTCGATATTCGATACATGAGATTTTATTATAAATTAAAATTTGATATTCTCTTGAGAGGAGATTTTCTAAATGAATCATGATTTTTCCTTGTGAGTTCTTGGAGTTATTACTTGATTTTCTTTTAAAACAAGATCTTCTTTGTACTCCTATGATTTTTCTTAATATTTTATTTAAAGAAGATATTTACTATATGAATCATGTCTTTTGGTATTCAAATGATTTTATCATTCATGACATGATTTCTTTGTATTTATGGCTTGCATAGCTTGAAATGTTTTGGTATGATGCATGCAATGATGAAATATTCATGAAGTTAAAATGATGTATGCAATACTTATGATAATGATATACATGATGTATTGCATATGATGTGTATCATGAATGCTTTAAATGATGAATGTTTGGTATCATGATCAACATGTTGATAAATGCTTAAAAATTTTAATATTTGAGTATCAAGTATGATATGCTCATTAATGATGATTGATTTATTTTTCGGTATCGTGCATGAAAAATAAGGTTTTTGAAATTGTGTATGTTTTAATTTGAATATATAATGATGCACAAATAAGATTGATACTTACCTTTGTCATAATATGAAAATTGATATAAGGGTCTTCCCTTGTTTTTGACAATGACAAAGGGGGAGCAAGAATTTCTAGCGTGGACATCATGAAAAGAGGTAAACTAGCTAGTTTGTACAATTCAAGATAAAAGCAAAAAATTCACTTCTCAAAAGAGAAGATGCAAATGTAACATTTGCCAAATTGTTTGCTTGCCTCATGTAAAACATTATCTCTTGCTAGTTTGGCATTTTGCTAGCTTGCACTTTGCAAAGAAAGCAAAAATGACACTTCTCAAAAGAGAAGAAAGAGCTTGTCATCTTGAACATCATAAGCCTGCCTATCTTAAGAAACAAAAATTACAAAAATGCTAACTTGCACATCTAGCAAAACTTGATAAATTTGCATATCTCAAAAAGCAAGAGTTGCTTTCTTGAACATCTCAGAACTGATAGCTTGCATATTCTAAAATGTTATAATATTACTAGTTTGCATGATGTAGAACTTGCTATCTTGAACATTACCAAAAGTGTTATCTTGTATGCTGTAAAACTTGCATATCTGAAACTTGATAGCTTAAATGTTCTAAGTATGATGTAATACTTGCTAAATTTTCTGGCTTCAAAACTACATGATGATAAAACTTGATATTATGTTTTTCATACAATAAGTTGAACTAATATTCCAAACACTTGATTGTGATACTTCTCCTTTTTGTTGATGATAAATGGGGAGAAGTATGTTGATGACATGACATGTTATGCATAGTATGTTGATGACATGACATGTTATGCATAAGTTCATGATGATGTGTTGTAAGTATTCATGATGAATATTGCAATGACTTAAATTCAGTTTGAATTCAAGGTTCTATCAATATGACATATTGATAGGGGGAGTTTGTTTAAACTCCGGGAGTTAAGGTTAACTCCGTCATCAAGTGGTTGTCATCATAAAAAAGGGGGAGATTGTTGAATCTTGTATTTTGATGATGAAACCACTTGATATGTGTTTATGTTTTAATATGTGTTTTGAGTAATGCAGGATGCTTCAATCAGGATGAGACAATTAAAGCAGGAAAAATCATGTTGTGCTGGAGAAACATGTCAGAAGATTGGACGTCGGGCCGGTGGATCGGTCGACGTATCGACAGAAGGCTTCGGGCCATGGACTCGAGCATTAAGCCAAGAAGAGCGGGTATTATGCTAAGGATATTCGAGTTGCGGAGTTAACTGGCCGATTGGGCAATAGGCCACAGGAGAGGACGATGCGCCGAAGAATCGAACGAAGCGTCGAGGGACCAATGACATACCGGACAACTTGGTTAATTGCTTAGGATTAATTGTCTCGATCGAAGTTTTATTTTACATGTGCAGGATTAACTACGATGGAAGTAAGACACACAGCAGGAGTTATGCCGGAGTCAAAAACTATGATCACGTTAGGAGTTCGAGAGCTTGACGAAAGTCCAGACGGTCGTCGGAGGTTCTGCGTGAACAAATCCGAGAAGTCCAGGAGCTTGCCAAAAGAAGCTCGTCGGAACTCACTAAGTGGATCGTCACAAGTCCAGGAGTTTGTCGGAAGTCCGCAGGAGCAACGCCGGAGGTCCGTCGAATGTTCGCCGGAAGTTCGCCGGAAGCTCGTCGGAAGAAGCAATTGACGCACCAGAGCAAGCTGTAGTAAAAGTCTTAAGAATTGTCATAGTTAGCATGATGATTAAGTTAGAAATGGGAGGTGATCCCATTAACTTAATCCAGGGGCAATTGGGCCCTTGAAAGAACCAAATTGGGCCGAATGGATCAACCCATTCGGATCCAGATCTCTCGCCTAGAGGTGGCACCGCCTGGGTTGACGGTGGCACCGCCCAGGGCTCAGTCTTCGAGTTCTGGCTGGGTGGTGCAACCGCCTCTGATAGTGGTACAACCACTTGAGCTCGGTATCCGAGCTCTGGCTGGGCGGTGAAACCGCCCCAGTCAGGAGGTGGCACCGCCCGAGCTCGGTCTCCGAGTTCTACCAGGCGGTGCAACCACCCCTGACAAGCGGTGGCACTGCCTAGAGGCTCAGTCTTCGAGCCATGTCAGGCGGTGCAACTGCCAGACCCCGGAATTCCGGGAAATGACAATTTTGAGCTCTAAATTCAAACTGGTTTGGGGCCTATAAATACCCCACTCTTTCAGCAATGAAAGAGCAACGAAAAACTACCAAAATCCTGATCTTACTATGTGATTTTTAGATCTCAAAAGTATTGTATAAGTTAAAGGTTCTTCTCCTTCTTTTCTTCTAAGTTCAGATCTTTCAAGAGAGGAGAGAAAAGTTTGTAAAGGTTGTCTCCTAAGCCCATCAAAAGGAGTGAATCTGTAAAAGGGTGGTTGACCTTCGCCTATTGAAGGAAGGCCTCTAGTGGACGTCGGTGACCTCATCGGTGGAGGAAGCCAGAAGTGGATGTAGGTCAAGATTGACCGAACCACTCTAAAATCGCGCTGCTCTCTGGTTTGCATTTACTTTGAGCTTATTATCCTTACTGCAAACCTCCTTCATAGCTTACTGCATTCTGCGCTTTTACGATTGCATTTCCAAGCTCAGTATTTTCCAAATCGATGTTTAGACGTAAATCGCTTTTCTCGTACGAATATCGTATTTCAGTTTGCGCTTACATTCTAATTTCCATCATAACTGCAAACTACCTTTATAGATTTGTTTTAACTACTTCTTACCTGATCTCAAGTTAAAGTAATTTAGAAATCGGCTTTTCTACCGAAATTGCTCTTGTCGTACGAACGCAGTTTTAAACGTCGAAAGTTTTCCGCTACACTAATTCACCCCCCCCCCCCCCCCCCCTCTTAGTGCTCTTGATCCTAACAATCCAAACCTATAAGTCTGGTATCAAAGAGTGGAGCACTCATACAAGACATCCTTGATGTCTCAAGTCTAAGGACCAAATACACCACCAGGACTATGGAATCATTGTTTGACAATAAAGCATCATCAACCATCCAGCATTCCAAAAGCGGATCAATCAGTGAACTTATTCTCCAATGAGCACCTGTACTATATCCATAGTATCCCCACACAAGTAGCTATGAGACCAGCTGCATCCATCGTATGGACGGATATACAACACACTAGTCTATCCGGTTATCACGATGTCCCTCTTGAGTAACCTATGACCAGGATTATTTAGAATCTATGTTTAAAGGTGAATCGGTCTCATTATTGTGATCTCATCACGATCCGACTCCCATTGCACGAATCCAATGACATCACAATATATACATGCATATATGCAATAATCAATATAAAGTGATAAATGCCAAAATATAATAAGCAAAAAGATTCCATGTCAAGTCACAAGTGCCATCACTCACGTGATTGGCTTGCTGAGCACCTATAACAAGCACCGCCCCTGTCAAGCGGTGGTTCCGTCGGTAGTTATTACTTTCAGCGGTGGTACCGCCCCAATCAGGCGGTGGTACTGCCTGAGCTCGGTCTTCGAGCAATGTCAGGTGGTAGTACCACCCAGACTGAGCGGTAGTACCGCTTAGTGATAGATGAAAGGCGGTAGTACCGCCCAGTTATGGTGGTGGTACTGCCAGGATCTTAGAAATCCGAGAATATACACTTTTGAGCTCTGAATTCAAACTGATTGGGTCCTATATAAACCCCACCCTTTCCTGCATGAAAGGGCACCGAAAGCTTGATTTTATTCTAAGTATTTGAGAGCTTAAAAGTGTTGTAAAAGGCTAGAGTTCCTCTCCCTCTTTTCTTTCTAAGTCTTGATCATTCAAGAGAGGAGTGAAAACTTGTAAGGGTTGTCTCCTAAGCTCGTCAAAAGGAGAAAAGCTGTAAAAGGGTGGTTGGCCTTCGCCTATTGAAGGAAGGCCTCTATTGGACATCGGTGACCTCATCGGAGGAGGAAGCCAAAAGTGGATGTAGGTCAAGATTGACTGAACCACTCTAAATCTCAGTTTGCATTTACATTATACTCTTTATCTTAACTGCAAACTGCCTCTATTGCTTTACATCAACTATACTTTCGTTTGCTCTCAAGTTAAAGATCTTTCCGAAATGGTTTTTGTATGTAGTCTTTTTGAACCGATGAAAGTTTTCTACTACACTAATTTACCCCCCACCACCACCCTCTTAATACTCTTAATCCTAGCAAGTTCACTCTCAGTTGGATTAAAACCCAAGAGAGATGGCATATGTCAGAAACCAAGAGTGTCACTCTATTACACGTCCGCCCATGTTCAATAGGACAGATTACATCTATTAGAAGACCCGAATGAGGATCTTCCTTATTTCCATGGATTTTGAACTTTGGAATATTGTTGAAAATGGATTTTCAAAGTCTTCTCTTCTAATGATCAATTGGAATGAATTGGAGAAGAAGACTTTCGCTTTAAATGCAAAGGCTATGAATGCCTTATTTTGTGCACTTGATAAAAACAAGTTCTATCGTGTTTCGATTTGTGAAACTACATTTGATATTTGGCATACACTCGAAGTGACTCACGAAGGCATGAGTAGAGTGAAAGAGTCAAAAATCAAACTTTTAATATATTCTTATGAACTTTTTCAAATGAAACCGAGCGAGACCATAGGTGACATGTACACTCATTTCACGGATGTCGTCAATGGTCTGAAAGGACTCGGTAAAAATTTTTCGGATTTCGAGCTCGTTAATAAAATTCTAAGATCCATTCCAAAGAGTTGGGACCCTAAAGTCACTACTATTCAAGAGGCTAAAGATTTAAACAACTTCCCTCTTGACGAATTAATCGAGTCATTAATAACCTACGAAATGACTTGCAAAACTCATGAAGAGCATAAGGACACTTTTCCAAAAAACAAGAAGGATATGACACTTAGAACTTAAGAAAACCACTTGAGAGAAAACTCAAGTGATGAGGACTTTGACGATGACTTAGCACTTCTAACAAGAAAATTTAAAAAATTCATAAAAGAAACAAATTTAAAAATGACACTAAAAATAAATTTGAACCCAAAAAGGATCAAGTTATTTGCTACGAATGCATGAAGCCGAGATACTATAAAAGTGATTGTCCCCAAGCCAAGAAGAGAACACCAAAGAAGAAGGCGCTCAAAGCAACGTGAGATGACTTAAGTGCATCCGAAGAAGATGAGTCCAACATCGAGCAAGTTGCTCATTATGCACTCATGGCCATTGGAGAGGAGGTATTAAATTTAATTGATGCAAATTTATCATTTGATGAATTGTTAAATGCTTTCCATAATTTATTTGATGAATGCAAAACAATTAGTAGAAAATATATATTATTAAAAAAGGAGCATGATATTTTTATTAGTAATTTTGATAAATTAAAAATTGAACATAATGATAGTTTAGTTCCATGTACAAAATATCATGACTTAGAAGTACTCTAAATGGAGAACTTGCTACTCAAGGATACCTTCAAGAAATTTAAGGTTGGTAGCAAGTCCTTGAACATGATCCTTACCGATAAGGATCACGTTCTTAAAAGAAGTAGAATCAGATTTGTGAGAAACTCTCACCAAAATCCAATCACTTTCATTAAAAGCCCTATCTTGTATATTTTGCACCAAAACAAATGTAACTTTTGTTGCAAACATGGACATAGAACTTATCATTGTCCATTCAAGAAGATTAGTCCTGACAAATTGATTTGGGTTCCTAAAGGAACCATAATAAATTTCATGCAATATGATAAACAATTTAGATCAGTTTTTGAGGCACCCAAGATTAAATAGGTACCGAAAAATCGTCCTTTTTGTAGAAACATATATCACCACAAGCTAGGAGCAAGAGATGGTACCTTTATAGTGGATGCTCAAGGCCTATAACCAAGAAATCCAAAATGACTCATAATGCTCTCTAGCTAAAATGACAAAAAGAGGATCAGTAAAATTGAAACTATCAATTACAAAATAATACTGATACAATCCTGTTTGATCCCTCAAATTTTGAAACTCATGATTTCCCCTTCACACATCCTCTAGAATTCCGAATTCATCAGATAATTTCTTCTTCAAATTTTTTCGGATCCAACTATATCTTACAAGATCACAAACTTACGACTTGCAAGCCAAGTCTGCACACAAATAATGAACTAGCAAGGCTTACAAGCTTGCATGACAAGTCATGAACATATTGAAAACTCTATCATAAATACATTTGAGTAGAGTATGCATTTCACAAGATCTATCACGAATGTACAAAATTTCTCATCTTGTGATGGAAACTTTTACATAATTAAGGTTGGTTGCTCCACAAATAAAAACTCTCTTCAAATTGAAAACACCCATGTCAGCCCACATAGCCCTGAAAGCAGTACTCATTGCCTGTAGGCGGTGGCACCGCCCAGCTGGCTGTCACGGGTGGCAGGCGGTTGCACCGCCTAGCCAGCGGTGCCACCGCCCACAACCTGCCCCTTTTTAAACCCGAGCTAGGGCCGACGATAGAACCGACCCCAACTCATTCTCTTCTCCTCCTTGCAGCTTTAAACTCTCCTCCAAATCCATTCCTCCCCTTTAGCTGCCCAAAAAGTGCATATTTCCTGTAAGATCAAGAATCAATCATACTTTCTCTTGAAGATCTCAACTAAGGTATTCTAAAAAAAAAAAAACTTTGATTTCTCTTTTGTTTGATCTACTCTTGCTCATTATTTATCTTCCTAAATAGCAATATTTATGGGTTCTAGAAGATCCTTTAGAGACAAAGGAAAGAGGAGATTAGAAGAAAACTTTGATTCTACACTTTTTGATTCAAATCTACATGCCCAAAAATTTGCTTTCATAGAATTTAGACATGTTCATAGGGGAAAGTATGTTGATCTAGATGAACTAAGTGATTTAGAGCCAATTCAATGGTTTACAAATCTAGATCTTCTCCCAATCCTATAAATAAGTGAACCCATCTACCCTAGACTTATTAGGTTATTTTATAACAATCTACATGTAGATGAAGAAGAAAGGGTGTCTACCTATCTTCTAAGACATCACATATCCGTTACGGATAGATCCCTTTGCGACATCATAAGCATCCTTATAAAAGATAGAGGTTGTTATTTTAGAGGACAATGGGATGATGAAACGGTTGGGACCACGTATGTTGATGCCTTAGGAACAATTTTCGGTAATCCCAACTTAATGGTACTTCCTAAAAGCTGTAAATATCTATTACCATTAAACACCAAAATACTTTATCACATCCTAATTAGTATCATTCTTTCTAAACAATACCATCATGATGAAGTAAGTTAAATGGAACTAGAAACCATGTACTGGATCATGAAAGGATTTAACAATTGTTTTGGTTACCTTATCCAACAAAACATGATAGAGATATCTAAAAAGGACATGATGCTTCTATATAGTGGTATAATCACTAGAATACTTAATGCTACGATATTGCAATATCACCCGACAAAGAGGTTATAAAGGTAGATAGAAAAAGCATATCAGGAATATGTCAATTTTTAGGACATGCCCTTGTTTCCCGGCCATCTAAGAAACAAAACTCGGTTGCACTATCAACAACCGAAGCTAAATATATTACAGCTAATGCATGCTGTGCATAAGTTGTGTGGATGAAAAACACCTTAGAAGATTATAAAGTTTATGTTAAAAATATTCCCATTAAATGTGATAACATAAGTACAATATGCTTAACAAAGAATCTCATTCAACACTCAAGAACAAAGCAAATTGATATTAGACATCACTTTATACGAGATCATATCACTAATCATGATGTAATTATAGAGTTCATTGATACTAAATATCAACTAATTGATATTTTACAAAGCCTTTAAGTAAAGAATAATTTAATTTCAGAATTAGGAATGTTGATTTGTCCGAATGCATGAACTTATTGGTTTTTCAAACTTTTTTGATTCTATGATCAATCACTTAATGCTGAAAATCTTATAATATGAATTTTACATGATTATATACTTCAATAACATGTTGGAAATTGTGTCTTGAGTTCTATGATGATAAGCATGGTTTACTTTCATGATTGTGTTTGAAAAGCTATGGCAAAACTTTCTCCGAATGCATGAATTTGTTAAACTTCATTTTCGTACTTTCTTTATTCTAACAATGCATGATTTTGTATTTCTCTTTCGGATTAAATGTATTTCTTGAATGGAGCTTTCATGAGCCTATGTCATATCAAGTTTATTTCATATCAATGCTCCATGATTTTTGACATATGGAATTGATTAACAAATTCATCTCTCATGGATTTACCTTGTGAAAAATGATTTTTAATCGAGAAATGGATTTGATAAAATGAATTCCTTCTTGATGAAGGAAGACTTTTTTTTAATAAACACTTGCAAGAATTTAATTTCACATGTATATTTTAATTCTTGTAAAAATGAAGCATGATTTAATCTCTTATCATTTTTAACTTCATTCAAAGTTAGTTCACAATGGCTTTTCTCCTTCATACAAAACGTTAATGACAAATAAGAAAGAAGTAATGAAAGCTATCTCTAGACTTTTGAATGATACTATGTCATGATTGTTTGAAAAATAATTTGTATGAATGATATCTTATGATTGAAAAATAACATGAATCTTTACCACACTTATTACTATGCTTGAAATACGCTTGAATCATTCTCCTTTTTGTTGATGACAAAAGGGAAGAAATATGTGGTAAACTGATGATAGAATGAATTGTTATGATTGCCATATTTGCATTAATGATAATATATCTAGAGCTTACATTGTAATTTTACAATGTTGATATCTTACCATATGATGAATTGCTATGATTGCCATATTTGCATTATGTTAAGATATCTAGAGCTTACATCACAATCTTACAAATTGATATCTTTCCATGTGATGAATTGTTATGATTGCTATTTTTCACATATGAAATATAAGACTTGAAAATGGATGTCAAGCCTTGACATCATTTTCAGAAAGATACATCATGATAGGAATCATGATGGGGGTATTAATAAGTTTAAATGTACTTAACTTATTAATATGTCTCTTGAATTCAAAGGCTTTAAATTCAAGAATGACTTATCTCAAGTATGATATATAGATAGGGAGAATTAAGGTTAACTCTGTCATCAATTGATTATCATCATCAAAAAAGAGAAGATTATTGAATCTTGAATTTTGATGATAAAGTCAATTGTCATTTGGTTATCTAATCCATATATTGAGATAAGTGTGCAGGATTAACTACGATGGTAGTAAGACATGTAGTAGGTGTTAAGCCGGAGTCAAGACCAAGATCACGTTGGTGGTTCGAGAGTTCGTCGGAAGTACGGACGGTCGTCGAAGGTTCTATGGGAACAATCTGAGAAGTCCAGGAGCTTGCCAAAGAAGCTCATCGGAACTTGCCAAGAGGATCGTCGCAAGTCTAGGAGTTTGCCGAGAGTCCGCTTGAGCATCGCCGAGGGTTAATCAGATGTTCGCCGGAAGAAGCGATTGACGCACCGGAACATGATCTGCAGTATTGATATCTTAATTATCGTAATTAGCATGTAGATTAAGTTACGATTGGGAGGTGATACCATTAATTTAATCTGGGGCCAATTGGGCCCTTGGCAGACCCAAATTGAGCCAAATGGATCAGCCCATTTGGACACAGAATTCTTGGTCAGTGGTAGCACCGCTAAGGCCAGTGGTGGCACTACCCAGGAGACTTGGTCTCCCAAGAGTTCTACGTGGTAGTACCGCCCTTGTCAAGCGGTGGTACCGCCAGTAGTTATTACTCCAACGGTGGTACCACCCCTATCAAGCGATGGTACCGCCCCTATTAGGTGGTGGTAGTACTACTCAGTTATGTCAGGGTAGTACTACCCAGTTATGTCAGGCAACGGTGGTAGTAAGATCACTTGAGCTCGGTCTTCGAGTAATGTCAAGCGGTAGTATTATCCAAACTGAACGGTAGTACGACTCAATGACAAATGACAGGTGGTAGTACCGCCCAGTTATGATGGTGGTACCGCTAGGACCTCGGAAATCCAAGAATAAACACTTTTGAGCTCCGAATTCAAACTAATTGGAGCCTATATAAATCCCACCCTTTCCTGCATGAAAGGGCACTGAAAGCTTGCTTTTATTTTGAGTATTTGAGAGCTTAAAAGTTTTGTAAAAGGCTAGAGTTCCTCTCCCTCTTTTCTTTCTAAGTCTTGATCATTTAAGAGAGGAGTGAAAATTTGTAAGGGTTGTCTCCTAAGCCCGTCAAAGGGAGAAAAGCTATAAAAGGGTGGTTGGCCTTCGCCTATTGAAGGAATGCCTCTAGTGGACGTCGGTAACATCGTCGGAGGAGGAAGCCAAAAGTGGATGTAGGTCAAGATTGACCGAACCACTCTAAATCTTGATTTGCATTTACATCCTGCTCTTTATCTTAACCACAAACTGCCTCTGTTGGTTTACATCAACTATACTTCCATTTGCTCTCAAGCTAAAGATCTTTCCGAAATGGTTTTTGTATGAAGTCTTTTTGAACCAACGAAAGTTTTTCGCTGCACTAATTCACGTCGTCCCCCCCCCCCCTCCCCCCCCCCCCCTTAGTGCTCTTGATCCTAATATGACTCATAAAAGAGCTTTAGATTCAAGAGTTGATAATATTTAACAACTCACAACTAGTTATGAAATAAGTGACGGGGAGCTTTGAAGCCTGAGACATGATGATGGCAAAATACCTCGTTAAGGTGCATAAACTAACATCTAACATCTCCAACCTTGATGTGTTATAAGTACATCAGGAGGAGAATACTTAGGTCGATGCACTTGCAAGGTTGGTCCAGACCCAAACAATGAAGGACAATAAGGTGTAGGTTGAGATGTTATCAACACAAGGCATTAAGGTCACCCAAACCACAGATGAACCATGTTGGATGGATGAGCTCAACATCGACACCCACAAAGTCCTTGACCGAAACACTTATTTTTAATAATTTGAATTTGAATTCTTCTCTTCAAAGCAACTTGGACACATCCACTTCCAAAGAAACCTTACCTAAGGAATAGAAGTATATAGATATATATATCCAAAAGAGCTAATTATTGAAGATATATCAAAAAGGTATTCAAACTCGCTCTTCGTTGAAAAATATTTATTTAAATATATGAATCAAAAATTTTTACTATTTATTCTCATATGATTTTTTTTTTACTAAAGAAAATATTTATCCAAATGAATTATGATCTTTCACTTAACTTCTTGAGATTTATGACTTAAGATTTATTTTGTATTCGATCTCCTATGAGTCTTTCGTTTCGCTAATGACTAAGAAGGAGATTTATCCAAATAAATCATGATATTTATAACTTGAGATTTATTTTATATGAATTAAGATATTTTATTATTTGTTCTCCTATGATTCTTTTTGCTATTTACTAAAGAAGAGATTTATCGAAATGAATCATGATCTTTCACTTGACTTTTTGAAGTTTACGACTTGAGATTTATTATGTATGATTCTTTTGTATTTATGACTTGTAAACTCTAATTTGTTAATAATAAATGAGAAAAAGAAGCTCATATTTGTGTTCATGACAAAACAGAAAAAATAATGATTATTTTGAACAAGGAGACTAATGATGTATTTATAACTTTTCATTAGTAATGACTTATGCCTAAATTTTACTAGTTATTTTTTGAAGCTTGAGTAAACATCTGTGCTTGCAATAATATATCAATTTGAATTTATCTCAATTTGAATTCAAGATTACTATTGAACAAGTTCTATTTTGAATTCAAGATAATCACATTTTCTGGATGACATAAAAAAAAAGAGTTTTGTTAATACCCCATCATCTATTGACCTCTGAACTTATCTTTGATATTAATATCTTTCATATTATAATTGAAACATTGATGTAAAGAGAGAGAATAGCACCATGATAGCATGGTATCCTTCTCTTCTTTTTTACGATGACAAAGGGGGAGAGAGAAGTTGTAGCTTGTACATTTCAAAGAGAAGTAGTAACTTACACATTTCTCATTTTTGTTGATGATAAAAGGGGAGAAATTGTTTGTACTCTTTGATGGCATAAAAAATTATGATGTTTTAACTTATGATGATTTGGAATTATGCATATGATATAAGCAATGATTACTTTGACATTTTAACTAAGCATATGAAGTGCGCAATGATTATTTTGACATTTTAACTATGATGTTTTGCATATGATCTTTGCAATAATTATTATTGAAACTCATTATGATTTTTTATTAAATTTTTTTTTACTTGAATTCAAAGAGTAGCATTGAAAGGTTATCATTTTTTAAATTCGTGTTCATTTCAAAATGACATATAGATAGAGGGAGTTTAGTTACAACTCTATCATCAATTGGTTATCATCATCAAAAAGGGGAGATTGTTGAATCTCAGATTTTTATAATAAAATCAATTGATGAGTTTATAAACTACTACGAGTTTAAGATAAGTGACGTAGGAGAAAGTTCGATCATAGACTTGAACTATTGAAAGGCAAATTATTGAAGTAGGAGAATCAAACATTGGGCCGGAGAGCATCTTGTTAAAAATTAGATGTCGGGCAAGAAGATTAGTTGACATATCAAATGATGGACTTCATGCCATGAGTTTTGGCATCGAGTTGGAAGGATCGGGTATTGTGCAAAGAAGATCAAATGCTGTGAGAGGTCAACATACCAATAGATTAGGTAATACGCTAAGGGAAAGAACGATGTGTTGATGACAAAGTGCCGAATGAATAGATGACATGTTAGATAATGTGTTGAAGGCTTCATGATTGTAATTGGACAGAACCAAGTTTGAATTAGGCCTATTAGAAGACTAATTTGGTGGCCTGAGATTGGCCCAAGTGGTGGTACTGCCATGTGTAGGAAAATCTAGGGGCAACATCACAGGCACAGCAGAAGAACAGAAAATAAAACACCAAATTTTTCAGAAAAGGTGTTCATTGTCGTACGAAGATTAGTGTACAAAAACCTACAAAACTTAAATTTATGTGTGAGATAGTAATGTTTTATTAGGGAAATCGTATATCCCTAAATTTCTGTAGTTCTATAGAAGAGGATGAAGGAGGTCAAGTGCCCTCCTCTCTAGCGGTGATTCACACAACAAGGCCACGACGATGCTCCTCAAATCACTGGCTAAATCTCCACACCTACTATATGAGGAGGAGAAGGAGAGAGGAGAATATGAGTGACAACCAAGAAGCCTCTAACCTATGGGTCTTTAGTTCTCTCCTATTTATAGAGGCTCCCATCAACTTAACCCTAATAGATCATGCCCTATTGGGTATTAGATCTTCATCCAACTACCCAAGCCTCTTAGATTAGTGAATTTCTATCCATTAATTTCTTATTGGCTTTTATTGGATCTCATCTATAAGATCCAATAATTCAAGGGTTTATTAGATATCCAATAAGATAGGGTCTCTGACAAATATCTCATATCTGAATCTCTACTCGTCGTAATGCCTACAATATGTGTGTGATCCTCTATGCCCAATATCGAGCTGGCTGCGAGTCAAACTTGTTAGAACTCCTTCTAGCTCAATGAATTATTATCTTCATAATAATTCACTCGACTCATCGACTACGGAGGTACTAGTCTATTACGCTATAGTCCATAGACGATACAGGGGAATCCAATCCTTTGGACCTATTTGTTCTCAATTACCATATACATATAATCTCTCATTCATCTAATATCCTAGAGACCATATATTAGGTATGGTGCTATCAGAACCATATGATTTTTACTCGAGTCTCGCTCTAATCGGATTCTCCCATAGAACTAGGTCCCTAAAACCCAAACACATAAATGATAACACATATGACATGTTACATTTTTTTTTTCTCAATATATTATTTGATATTTTATCACTTTATATTATAGATTATACTATGTATGTATATATATATATATATATATATATATATATGTATATATATATATATGTATATTTATATATATGTATATATATATATATGTATATATATATATGTATATATATATGTATATATATATATATATATATGTATGTATATATATATATATGTATGTATATATATATATATATATGTATGTACATATATATGTGTTGAATCTCGTATTTTGATGATGAAACCACTTGATATGTGTTTAGATGTTTAACTGCATTTTGAGTGATGCAGGTCTACTCGATTAGGATTAGACAATTGACGCAAAAGGAATTGACGTTGCGCCGGAGGAGATCACGTCAGGATATTGGACGGCAGAAGGCTTCGGACGTTGGGCATCGGGCCAAGGAGAGTGGAATTGCGCCAAGGATATCGGGGTTGCGGAGGTCAACTGCAGATTGGGCAACAAGCCGCAAGAGAGGACGATGCGCTGAAGAATCGGACGAAGCGCCAACCAATAACATGCCGGGCAATGAAATGTCGATTCGCATTGTAATAATTGTCTAGATCGGAGTAGAGTTTTAGTTTGTGTGTGCAGGAATAACTATAATAATGAGAAAGACATAAAGCGAAACAAAGTGTGGAGTCAAGCGCGAAGGATTCATTGGGAGTTCGAGAGTTCGACGGAAGTCCGAAGGTTCGTCGGGAATGCTGCTGGAACTAGCCGAGAATGAGTAGGGAGCTTGCCGAAGGGTTTTTCGGAAGCTCACCAGAAGGTTCGTTGGAAGTTCGTGGAGCTCGTCGAGAAAGATCAGAGCTTGCCGAAGTAGCTCGTTGGAACTCGCCAAGATCAAATCGTGAAGTCTAGGAGCTTGCCGGGAGTCCGCAGAATGGTTTCCGAGAGTTTATCGGAAGACCGTCGAAAGTTCGCCGGAAGAAGTCTTGACTTATGGACTTTGTAATAGCTTATAAAATATCTTTAAATTCGTAGTTAGCATGTTAATTAGGGTTAGGATTAGGTATTAATCCTATAACCCAAGTAGGGGCCAATTGGGCCCGAGTTCGGACTAGTTTGAGCCAAAATTGAAGCCCAACTAGTGGGCTGAAAATAATATAGGCAGTGGCACCGCCTGGGCTGGGCGGTGGCACCACCCAGTGCTCGAGAGCTGGGTGGTAGCACCGCCTGGGCTGGGCGGTGGCACTGCCCAGCACTGTCAGCGCCTGACACTGATAGGCGGTGGCACCACCAGCATCGGGAACTCCAAGATAATTCAAATTTGGAGCCCAAATTTGAATCCTCTTGAGGCCTATAAATACCCCTCAAATCTCAGCTGAGATTACAACTTTTTAAGCAGCAAGTGTTTGAGAGAAAGGTCTTAGAAAAGTGTTAGCTTGTCTTCTTTTCAATTTGCTAGTGTTCACCTCATCCCTTCTCGAAAATCTGTAAGAGAGTGAACCGCTTGTAAAGAGTTGTAAGAGGGGTATTTACCCTTCCATTTCAAGAGATTTGCTAGTGGAAGGTGGGAGCCTCATCGAAGAGGGGCCTCGCAAGTGGAGTAGGTCATCTGACCGAACCACTCTAAAATCGGCGTGATCCTTGGTTTGCATTTCATTATTGCTATTTACATTATTGCAAACCTTCTTACATGCTTTAGTTTCTTATTACCCTTGCTGCGCATATTTAAGAATATGCTTTCAAGATTAAGCTTTTCAAGTTCCGTTCTTATCGTACGAAAGATTTTCTAAAACCGAAAGTTTTAATCCGCTGCACTAATTCACCCCCCCCTCTTAATGCCGCTCTGATCCT
Source organism: Musa acuminata AAA Group (assembly GCF_036884655.1). Classification (NCBI taxonomy): domain Eukaryota; kingdom Viridiplantae; phylum Streptophyta; class Magnoliopsida; order Zingiberales; family Musaceae; genus Musa; species Musa acuminata. The sequence continues at coordinate 39,152,958 of NC_088335.1, forward strand.
AACAATTGGTATCAGAGCCACTTTTATCTACTTTGGTTTAACATCCAAATAGAAATGGCTCTTTACGGCTTTCAAGAGGGTCACTCTCTCATTTGTCCTCCCTTTTTCGATGGGACGAATTATACTTATTGGAAAACTCGAATGAGAGTTTTCTTACTTTCTTTAGATTTGAATTTATGGCACATAGTCGAAAATGGATTTGAAATGTCTTCTCTCCCAATGAACCATTGGAATGATTTGGAGAAGAATATGTTTTCTCTAAATGCAAAGGCTATGAATGCCTTATATTGTGCACTTGACAAAAATAAATTTAATCGCGTTTCGATGTGTGACTCGGTTTTTGATATTTGGAGAACTCTAGAAGTCACTCATGAAGGCACTAGCCGAGTGAAATAGTCCAAAATCAATATACTTGTGCATTCTTAAGATTTTCCGGATTAAACTAGTCACTAAAATCTTAAGATCCCTTCCAAAAAGTTGGGATCCAAAAGTTATGGCTATTCAAGAGGCCTAGGACCTTAAAACATTCCCTCTTGAAGAATTTATTGGGTCTCTAATGACCTACGAAATGAACGATGTGACAAAAAAGAAACTCGAGAATAACCTTCCAAAGGACAAGAAGGATTTGGGACATAGAACACATGAAGACCACTCGAGCATAAGCTCAAGTGATGGTGAACTTAAACTACAAATGAAACAAAAATTAAAAAGCAAAAAGAATGGAACTACTTGCTTTGAATGCAAGAAGAACAAAATTTGGGATGAATTGAGATCTTCCGAAGACAAGAAGAAAATCAAGAAAGGCGAGGTGGCAAACTACGCCTCAACCACTTTCAACAATGAGGTAATTGAAAACCCCCCTAATTTATTTCGAAATTACATAATACTTTCATGAGTTATTTTTAATTTAGTTTAGGATTAATTTTCTTGAAAAGTGCATGTGTTATGTTAATGCAATAAAATGTTAGATATAAATCTAATGTTTATACACCTAGTAAGATTAATCTTATGTATGTGCTTAAGAAGCAAGAATTTATATTTTGATGATTTTCATATTGATTTTCAATGATGATGCATGGTTTTTGAATGGAAGGCTTGATGATTTTTTATGAACCTTATCTTTGGTTTTCAAACATGATGTATGGTATTGACATATGAACAAAATTTGAGCATGCTAAGATAAAGTCAATCATATAAATTAAAACTAAAGAAGTTTTAGTTATCTATAAGAATCATTCAAAATTATGTTCAATAAAACCAATGCAAAATGATAGAATGAAAATATTAAATGTTTTGATACCATTTTATGCATGAGATTTTAAAAGTTATACATAATGATCTTGTTGGTTTTTATGAAGAAATTTATTTTTCGATCCTAATTGATTGATGATATATATATATTTTTTGGCACAAAAAGGACAAAGGCATGCTTATATGAAACAACTAAATAGATAAAAGTATTTTTCTTTAAAATTCTTGGTTTGATGAATCTATTTTATCATCTTTTTATGAATATCTTGAAAATGATTTTGATTTGATGATTTGAATTTGAATGAGCTTTATTTTGATTTTTCAAGATTTATAACTTGAGATTTACTCTATAAAAATCAAGATCTTGTATCCTCAATGTTCTTTTTTAGCATCTACTATCTAAATGAATTATGATTGGTATCATTGCACTAAAGATAAAATTTTCCTAAATAAATCGTGATTTTTCGGAACCACAATTCTTTTTATGATTCATAATTAATTGAGATATTTTATATGCTTAAATTAATATCTTGTTTTCTTATAAGATTGTATGAATTTTATCTATATCATGATCTCCTAAGATTTTCCCTTGATTATTTAAGAGGAGATTTTTCAAAAGAAAATGTGTCTTATGTTATTATCTTTTCATGATATAATTTTTATGCAATTCCTTGTATTCATGAAATATTTATCTCATCACCCAATAACTCTTTTTGATATTCCTTATGAGATGAAATGAAATAATGCATGAAATACAAATAAGAAGTTAATAATCATGCATGATAGGATGTAATGAATTTTGACATTTAGATACTATCATTTGAATAGCTATGATCATGTTGCCAAAATGATATATCATGAATGCTTGAATATCATGTATGATATGCCCATATTGATGATCGAGTTATTTGTATCATGCATGAAAAATGAAAGATATAGTTTTGAAATTGTGCATGTTCGAATTTGAAAATATGATGATGCATAATTATGTAATGAAAATATTAAACATTTTGAAACCATGTTTTTATTTGGCATAAATGAAATAAAATCATATGAATTGAAACAACTAAAATGAGAAAAATATTTTTTCCTTGAAAAATTATTTTTCTCTATCTTATTGATCTTGATGATTATTATGATAAATCTATGTATACCATTTTGAATCTCTTGAAAGTAATATTGAGATTTTGATGAATTTGACGATTTGAATTTGAATGAGTTTGCATTCAAATTATGATCTTGATTTCTTGGATTTACTACTTGAGATTCTTTTTTAATCACAATCTCTTCTTTGTACACCTACAATTTTTGTTATTTATAAAAGGAAGAGATTTAATAAAACGAATCATGTCTTTTGGTATTCAAATTGTCTTATCTTTGATGATATGATTTCTTTGTATCTATAATATAAATGCCTTGAAATGATTGAAATATTTTACACTTTTATGCTCTTCCCTACTTCTTTCTTGTTTTCAATGATAAAACGGGGGGAAGTTTTGATCATGTATGGTATGATATAATTTGACAAAATTGATACCTTCATTATTTGAAACATTTATGATTTGAAATTATGCACACAATTGCTTTTTATTGTGATGATATATGCATATGATATGTATCATGAATGCTCAAAATGATGAATGCTTGGTATCATGATCAAAATATTGATAAATGCTATGATTTATTTCCAAAATGATGTATCATGTATGATATGCTCATAATGTTGATTGATTTATTCAATATCGTGTATGAATGAAATATAAGGTTTTTCAAATAGTGCATGTTTTAATTTGAAAATATAATGATGCACAAATAATATTGATGCTTACCTTTGTCATAATTGATGTAAAGAGTCTTCCCTTCTTTTTGACAATGACTAAGGGGGAGATAGCCAGTTTGCACAATTCAAGAAGAAAGCAAAAATTGCACTTCTCAAAAGAGAAGAAATTGCTATCTTGAACATCACCGAGAATTGCTAGCTTGAAACATCAAGAAAATACAAAAAATGTGCTATCGTACTTATCTCAAGAAAAGCAAATATGCCAACTTGCATATATTTGAATTTGCTAGCTTATAAAACTTGCATATTTCAAAAAGCAAGAGTTGCTTTCTTGAACATCTCTAAATTGCTAGCTTGCAAGTTCTAAAATGTTGTAAAATTACTAGATTGCATGATGATAAAAATTTAACATTATGTTTTTCATGCAATGAGTTGAACCCATATAACAAACACTTGATTGTGGTACTTCTCCTTTTTGTTGATGACAAAGGGGGAGAAGTATGTTGATGACATGACATGTGATGCATAAGTTTTATGCATATGTTCATGATGATGTGTTGCAAGTATTCATGATGAATATTGCAATGACTTGAATTCTGTTTGAATTCAAGGTTCTATCAATATGACATATTGATAGGGGGAGTTTGTTTAAACTCCGGTAGTTAAGGTTAACTCCGTCATCAAGTGGTTGTCATCATCAAAAAGGGGGAGATTGTTGAATCTCGTATTTTGATGATGAAACCACTTGATATGTGTTTAGATGTTTAACTGCATTTTGAGTGATGCAGGTCTACTCGATTAGGATTAGATAGTTGACGCAAAAGGAATTGACGTTGCGCCGGAGGAGATCACGTCAGGATATTGGATGGCAGAAGGCTTCGGACGTTGGGCATCGGGCCAAGGAGAGCAGAATTGCGCCAAGGATATCGGGGTTGCGGAGGTCAACCATAGATTGGGCAACAAGCCGCAAGAGAGGACGATGCGCTGAAGAATCGAACGAAGCGCCAACCAATAACGTGTCGGGCAACGGAATGTCGATTCGCGTTGTAATAATTGTCTAGATCGGAGTAGAGTTTTAGTTTGTGTGTGCAGGAATAACTATGATAATGAGAAAGACATAAAGCAAAACAAAGTGCGGAGTCAAGCGCGAAGGATTCATTGGGAGTTCGAGAGTTCGACGGAAGTCTGAAGGTTCGTCGGGAATGCTGCCGGAACTAGCCGAGAATGAGTAGGGAGCTTGCCGAAGGGTTTTTCGGAAGCTCGCCAGAAGGTTCATTGGAAGTTCGTGGAGCTCGCCGAGAAAGATCAAAGCTTGCCGAAGAAGCTCGTTGGAACTCGCCAAGATCAAATCGTGAAGTCTAGGAGCTTGTCGGGAGTTCGTAGAATGGTTTCCGAGAGTTTATCGGAAGACCGCCGAAAGTTCGCCGAAAGAAGTCTTGACTTATGGACTTTGTAATGGCTTATAAAATGTCTTTAAATTCATAGTTAGCATGTTAATTAGGGTTAGGATTAGGTATTAATCCTACAACCCAAGTAGGGGCCAATTGGGCCCTAGTTCGGACTAGTTTGGGCCAAGATTGAAGCCCAACTAGTGGGCTGAAAACACTATAGGTGGTGGCACCGCCTGGGCTGGGCGATGTCACCGCCCAGCACTGTCAGCGCCTGACACTGACAGGCGGTGGCACCGCTAGCATCGGGAACTCCAAGAGAATTCAAATTTGGAGCCCAAATTTGAATCCTCTTGAGGCCTATAAATACCCCTCAAATCTCAGCTGAGATTACAACTTTTTAAGCAGCACGTGTTTGAGAGAAAGGTCTTAGAAAAGTGTTAGCTTGTCTTCTTTTCAATTTGCTAGTGTTCACCTCATCCCTTCTCGAAAATCTGTAAGAGAGTGAACCGCTTGTAAAGAGTTGTAAGAGAGGTATTTACCCTTCCATTTCAAGAGATTTGCTAGTGGAAGGTGGGAGCCTCATCGAAGAGGGGCCTCGCAAGTGGAGTAGGTCATTTGACCGAACCACTCTAAAATCGGTGTGATCCTTGGTTTGCATTTCATTATTGCTATTTACATTATTACAAACCTTCTTACATGCTTTAGTTCCTTATTACCCTTGCTGTGCATATTTAAGAATACGCTTTCAAGATTAAGCTTTTTAAGTTCCGTTCTTATCGTACGAAAGATTTTCTAAAACCGAAAGTTTTAATCCGCTGCACTAATTCACCCCCCCCTCTTAGTGCCGCTCAGATCCTAACAATATGTACATACATATATATATATGTACATATATATGTACATACATATATATATATGTACATATATATGTACATATATATACATATGTACATATATATGTACATATATATACATATGTACATATATATGTACATATATATACATGTACATATATATATATACATATATATGTACATATATATATATATAAATGTATATATATGTACATATATATGTATATGTATATATATGTACATATGTATATATATGTACATATATATACATATACATATATATGTATATATATGTACATATATATACATATATTTATATATATATATATATGTACATATATATACATATATTTATATATATATATATATATATATATATATATGTACATATATATACATATTTATATATATATATATGTACATATGTATATATATATACATATATATATACATATATGTATATATGTATATATATATACATATATATATATATATACATATATATATATACATATGTATATATATATATATATACATATATGTATATATATATGTATATATTTATATATGTACATATGTACATATATATATACATATATAGTAAGAGGTATTTATAGCCTTCAATTGACTTCAAAATTGGAGCCAAAAAGTGTCACCACACAGGTTTTCAGGATATTGGCAATACCACCGCCTATGTTGGGTGGTACCTGTTGAATCTCGGATTTTGATGATGAAACCAATTGATAAGTGTTTATGTTTTAATCTACGTTTTGAGTGACATAGGATGCTTCGATCAGGATGAGACAATTAAAGCAGGAAAAATCATGTTGGGCCGGAGGAACATGTTAGAAGATTAGACGTCGAGCTGGTGGATCGGTCAATGTATCGACAAAAGGCTTCAGGCCGTGGATTCGGGCATCGGGCCAACCCAATTAGGGGTTAGGTAGGCCTATGTAAGAACTATATTATGCTTAATAGGAGGCCCAAACAATGCCCTAAGAAGTCTCACTGTCGTGGCATAGTCTTCAAGACTGTGTTAGGCAGTGGTACCGCCAGTCTGGGCGATTGTACCGCCCCTAGTAGGGTGCCAGGCGATGGTACCACTAGTTTGGGCGATGGTACCGCCAGTGCCCTAAGAAGCCCAAACAATGCCCTAAGAAGTCTCACTGTCGTGGCATAGTCTTCGAGACTGTGTTAGGCGGTGGTACCGCTAGTTTGGGCGGTTGTACCGCCCCTAGTAGGGTGCCAAGCGATGGTACCATTAGTTTAAGCGATGGTACCACCAGTCTGGACGGTCGTACCACCAGACCTAGGTAGTGGTACCGCCCAAAGCAATGTCAGTGTCAAACTGACATTGGGTGGTGGTACCGCCCAACACAGGCAGTGGTACCGTCCATGCCCGGGGAACTCGAGATGGGAAAGTTTTAGGCTCCAAGTTTGAATCAACTTGAAGCCTATAAATACTCCTCTCATCCCTGGTTAAAGCACATAAGTATAGAGAGTCTAAATGCAAAGAAACGCTACTGCAATCTCTTTAGAAATTCTCTCCTCTAAGTCTAAGTGTTAGAATTTTGTTTAAGAGAGGAGAGTGAGTACTTGTAAGGGTTATCTCCTAAACCTGGTAAAAGGAGAAGAGGGGTTTAAAAGGTAATTGGCCTTCGCCTATTGAAGGAAGGCCTCTAGTGGATGCCGACGACCTCGTTGGAGGAGGAAGCCGAAAGTGGATGTTGGTCACGTTGACCAAACCACTCTAAAACAGCTGTATTCTCTGGTTTACATTTTATTCTTGCTATTTGCATACTGTAAACCTCTTTAATAGCTTACTACCTTTAATACATTTACGTATGCTTTCAAATTAAGTTTTCGAAATCAGTTTTCAACGTAAACGGTTTTATCGTACGAAACTTTTTTAAAGTTGACATGATTTCACTACTGCACTAATTCACCCCCCATCTTAGTGTCGACTCTTGATCCTAACAATTGTTATCAGAGTCACGTGATTTCTCATTTGGATTAACACCCAAGAGAAATGGCTCATTTCAGCTTTCAAGAGGGTCACTGTCTCATTCGTCCTCCCTTTTTCAATAAGATGAACTACACTTATTGGAAAACTCGAATAAGAGTTTTCTTACTTTTTTTATATTTGAATTTATGGCACATAGTCGAATTTGGTTTTAAAAGGTCTTCTCTTCCAATAAAAGATTGGAATGATTTGAAGAAGAAGACTTTTTCTTTAAATGCTAAAGCTATGAATGCTCTATTTTGCGCTTTAGATAAAATGGAGTTTAATCGGGTTTCTTTATGTGAAACGGCCTTCAATATTTGGCATATTCTCGAAATCACACACGAAGGCACAAATAAAGTTAAAGATTCTAAGATTAACCTTTTAATATACGATTTTAAACTTTTTCATATAAAACCAAGCGAAATCGTTGTTGATATGTACACCCGTTTTACGGATGTCATCAATTGTTTAAAAGCTCTTGGTAAAACTTTTTCGAATTTTGAACTTGTTAGTAAAGTTTTACGCTCACTTTCTAAAACTTGGGATTCAAAAGTAACGGCTTTACAAGAATAAAAAGATTTGAACCATTTTCCTCTCAAAGAACTTATCAAGTCATTAATGACCTATGAAATAACATACAATGTACGTAAAGAACTTAAGAACCACCTTCCAAAGAACAAGAAGGATTTTGGACTAAGAACAATCGAAGATTACTCGAGCATAAGCTCAAGTGATGGTGAACTTAAACTACAAATAAAATTTAAAAAGTTCATAAAACAAAAATTAAAAAATAAAAAGAACGGAACTATTTGTTATGAACTCAAGAAGAAGAACACAAATTGGTATGAATCGAGCTCCTCCGAAGACGAGGAGAAAATCAAGAAAGGAGAGGTGGCAAACTACGCCTTAATGACATTCGACGATGAGATAATCAAAACCCCCTTAATTTATTTTGAAATTACTTAATGCTTTCCATGATACATTTTTTTATTTAGTTTAGAAAAATTATTTTTTGAAAATTACATAATGTAATAAAAATATAAGAAAATTAGGAATCAAGCTTATCTTTCTAAGTAATTTTTAAAAATGATCATGAAAATTGTATAAAAATATAATAAAATATTAATCTAATACTTGCACACCAAGTATGATTAATTTTATATATGTGCTTGAGAAACAATAATGTATATCTTAATGATTTTCATAATACCTTCTGATTTTAAAAATAATGTATGGCTTTTGTATGGAAACTAAGCATGAAAGGTTAGATTCACCTAAAAATAAAAATGCATGACTATAATGAACTTGATTGAAAATGCTTTAAGTTTGTTGAAATAATGTAATGATGCATAATGATCATGCTTAATAAATTTTAAAATTATGCATGATGATTCTTGAGATTTATGGATTATTGATTTTCACGGTAATAAAAGTAGCTTTTTTGGTTATAAGCAAGATGAATGGTTTTTATGATGAAATTTATTTTTCGATCCTAAATGTTGATGCATGTTTTTATTTGGCATAAATAAAAAAAAAGCATGCTTGAATGAAGTTAATCACATGAATTGAAACAACTAAAAAGAGAAAAGTATTTTTTTTTAATTCTTTTTCTCTATCTTATTGACTTTGATGAATCTATTTGATCATCCTTTTATGAATCTCTTGAAAATGATTTTGATTTGATGATTTGAATTTAAATGAGTTTGTATTCAAATCATGATCTTGATTTCTTGGATTTACTACTTGAGATTTTTTTTAATCAATATCTCTTCCTTGTAGACCTACAAATTTTACTATTTATAAAAAGAAGAGATTTGATAAGATGAATCATGTCTTTTCTAATTCAAGAGGTCTTATCTTTCATGACATGATGTTTTTATATTTATGGCTTGTATGCCTTGAAATGATTAAAATATTTTACATTATTTTGTTCTTCCCTTATTTTTTCTTGTTTACAATGATAAAAGAGAGAAAAGTTATGATCATGCATGGTGGGAAGCAATTTGACAAATTAATACCATCATGATTTAAAACATTTATGATTTGGAATCATGCATGTAATGATGATTTTATATTTCGGTATCATGCATGAAAAATGAAATGTAAAGCTTTAAAATTGTGCATGTTGTAAATTGAAACTATAATGATGCACAAACATATTGAAATAAGATTGATACATTACCCTTGTCATTATTCAAAATTGTTGTAAAGGGAAAAGAATCGCAACATTGTATTCTTCCCTTCTATTTGACAATGACATAGGGGGAGCAAATTTTGCTAGCTTGCTAGCTTACATCTTTCAAGAAGAAGCAAAATGCTTGCTCATCTAATTAAGATGCATAAATCTTGCCAACTTTCATGTGTAAAATTTGCTAGCTCACAAATTGCAAGGAGAAAAACTTTTTAGGAAGCAAAGCTGCTAGCTTATTCAAAAATGATGCATGCAATACTTATGATTTTATTATGATGATGTATATGATGTATTGCATATCATGTTTTAGAATCATGATTATCGTGAAAAAAGACCAATTGAAGGGGAGGGTTTCTTCAAACAACAAGGAGCTGAGGCAACTATTCAATCAAATGATATTGAGCATGTTTCCCATCTCTTCTCGAGAAACAAGTGGGGTATTTCTTTGCAAAATTGTGTTCAATTTCATATGTGGCAATTCTGCCAAGATCTCTTCGTTAGTTGGGGGAAGAATCAGCACGAATCTGATTTTTTGAGAAACGTATCGAGAGAGAATTTGATTTGGTTAGACAATGTGTGGTTGGTAAATAAGGATTGGTTTTTTAGCAAGGTACGGAATGTATTGTCAAATATTCAATATGATTCCACAAGATCTATTTTTGTTCAAGTAAGGGATTCTAGCCAATTGAAAGGATCTTCTGATCAATCCATAGATCATTTCGATTCCATTAGAAATGAGGATTCAGAATATCCCATATTGATCGATCAAACAGACATTCAGCAACTAAAAGAAAGATCGATTCTTTGGGATCCTTCTTTTCTTCAAATGGAACGAACAGAGATAGAATCAGATCGATTCCCGAAATGCCTTTTTGGATCTTCCTCAAAATTGCATTGACTTGAATTAAATTTAAATTTAAGGTTTATCTCAAATTATGACATGACATTTTATTTTTATCATAATTTAAAAATTGATGTAAAGGGTCTTCCCTTCCTTTTGACAATGGCAAAGGGGGAGATAAAAGATGCTAACTCGTACAATTCAAGAAGAAAGCAAAAATTGCACTTCTCAAAAGAGAAGAAAGAACTTGCTTCTTGAACATCTCAAATTATTAGCTTCCATGTTATAAAATAATGTAACATTTTGTTAGCTTGCGTTTTTGCAAAAGAAGCAAAAATAATCGTATTTCTCAAACGAGAAGAAATTGCTAGCTTGAAATCTCAAGAAGATGCAAAATTATGCTATCTTGCACATCGCAAAGAAAAGCAAATATGCCAACTTGCACATCTTTAAATTTGCTAGCTTGTATATTGTAAAACTTATATATCTAAAACTTGATAGCTTGAATGTTCTAAGCAATGATGTAACACTTGCTAAATTTTCTAGCTTACAAATTACACAATGATAAAATTTGATATTATGTTTTTCATGATTTGAATCTATATCTCTGAACACATAAGAACTGAACTTCTCCTTTTTGTTGATGACAAAGGGGGAGAAGTATGTTGATAATATGCATGATTTGATCATGACATGTTGCTTGGATTTTTGAATCCAAAAGTTTCTATTAATAAGGCATATTGATAGGGGGAGTTTGTTTAAACTCCGGGAGTTAAGGTTAACTCCGTTATCAATTGGTTGTCATAAAAAAAGAGGAGATTGTTGAATCTCATATTTTGATGATGAAACCAATTGATAAGTGTTTATGTTTTAATCTGCGTTTTGAGTGACACAGGATGCTTCGATCAGGATGAGACAATTAAAGTAGGAAAAATCATATTGGGCCGAAGGAACATGTCAGAAGATTGGATGTCAAGCTGGTGGATCGGTCGATGTATCAACAGAAGGCTTCTGGCCGTGGATTCAAGCATCATGCCAAGAAGAGTGGATATTGCACCAAGGATATCGGAGTTGCAGAGTCAACTAGCCGATTGGGTAATAGGCCGCAAGAGAGGACGATGCACCGAAGAATCGGACAAAGCATCGAGGGACCAATGACATATTGAACAACTTAATTAATGCTTAGTATTAATTGTCTAGATCAAAGTGTATTTTTACATGTGCAGGATTAACTACAATAGCAAGGCATGAAGCAAAATAAAGTCCCGGAGTCAAGGATGCGATTACGTTGGGAGTTTGAGAGTTCGTCGGAAGTTCAGACGTTCATCGAAAGTTCTAGCGGAACCAACCGAGAAGTCTTAGAGCTTGCTAGAGAAGCTTGTCAGAACTTACCAAAAAGATCATCGTGAAGTCCAGGAGCTTACCGGGAGTCCATCGGAAGTTCACCGGAAGATCGCCGGAAGAACCAAGACTTGCGGACTTGTTTAGCTTAGAATATATCTTAGGAATCATAGTTAGCACGTAATTGAGTTTGGATTAGGCCAACCCAATTAGGGGTCAGATAGGCCCATATAAGAACTGTGTTGGGCCCAATAAGAGGCCCAAATAGTGCCACAAGAAGTCTCATCGTCATGGCACAATCTTTGAAACTGTGTCAAGCGGTGGTACCGTCAGTCTGGGCGGTTGTACCACCCCTGGCAGGGTGCTAGGCAGTGGTACCACCTAGGGCAGTGTTAGTGTCAGACTAACACTAGGTGGTGGTACTGCCTAGCACAGGTGATGGTACCGCCCGTGCTCGGGGAACCTGGGATGGGAAAGTTTTAGGCTTCAATTTTAAATCAACTTGAAGCCTATAAATACCTCTCTCATCCCTGGTTAAGAAAGGAGAGTGAGTGCTTGTAAGGGTTATCTCCTAAACCCGATAAAAGGAGAAGAGGGGTGTAAAAGGTGATTGGCCTTCACCTATTAAAGAAAGGCCTCTAGTGGATGTCAGTGACCTCGTCGGAGGAGGAAGCCGAAAGTGGATGTAGGTCATGTTAACCGAACCACTCTAAAACTGTTGTGTTCTCTGGTTTGCATTTTATTCTTGTCATTTACATACTGCAAACCTCTTTAATAGCTTACTGCCTTCAATACGTTTACATACGCTTTCAAATTAAGTTTCCGAAATTAGTTTTCAATGTAAACAGTTTTATCATATGAAATTTTTTTAAAGTTGACATGATTTCACCGCTGCACTTATTCACCCCCCCCCCCCCCCCTCTTAGTGCCGACTCTTAATCCTAATAGTATCATCGCCTATAGTATTAACACTGGATGGTACCACCACCCAGTCTGGAGATACCACCGCTTGATATAGTCTGAGAGATTATGTTTAGTCGATACCACCACCTGATACAGTTTAAGAGACTATGTCTGGGTAGTACCACTACCCAAACTGATGGTACCACTACCTAATACAGTCTTGGAGACTATATATCGATGACTAAACCACTAGCGATGCCACCACTTGGACCGACGGTGCCACCGCTTGACCCAATGTTTGGGTCATTGAATGGGCCTTTCTCTTGGCCCAAAACAGCCCCACTATGGGCCTAGTGGCCGTTGATTGAGTTATCTTAATTACATTCTAAATCAACCTAATTACAACCTAAACTAACTCGATTGAGATAAATTATTACAAAGCACGAATCATCTTTTGTTTGGTATGTCATTGGTTCTTCCGGTTTTTCGTTTAATCCTTCGGTGCATCGTCGTCTCCTTCGGTATATTGCCCAATCAATATATTGACTCCCACAACTTCCGATCTCCTTGGCACAATGTCTGATCCTTCAGCCCGATGCCCCAATTCATGGCACAAAGCCTTCTGTCAACACGTCGACCGATCCACTAGCCCGACATCCAATCTTCTAATATGTTCAACTCCAACCCAATATCTGATTCCTTCTACTTCAATCAATTTTCCTCTTCTTGATCGAAGCTAGTCCTGCGTCACTCAAAACATAGATTAGATCATAACATTATCAATTGGTTTCATCATCAAAATCTGAGATTCAACAATCTTCTCCTTTTTTATGATGACAACCAATTGATGATGGAGTTAACCTTAACTCCCCCTATCAATATGTCATATTGATAGAAACTTTGAATTCAAAGAATTATAAGTATTTCACCATTGCATTCATCATGAATATTGAAAGAACCAATTAATCATATCATTGTATGCAACATAAAATCATACATAATCAAAATATCCAAGTATATCATCCCATGCATGATCGTCATCATAATTTCTCCCCCTTTATCATCAACAAAAAGGAGAAGTGCAACTAGCAAGTTTTTTAGATATAATTTCAAATCATTGCATTATAAACATAATTTCAAAATTTTGAAACATCATCATGCAAGCTAGTAATTTTCTTTTGAGATATGTACACTAGCAATTCTTTCTTCCCCTTTATCATTGGGAAAAAGAAGAAGTGCAACTAGCAAGTTTTTAGATATACAAGCTAGTAAGATTTTAACATATGAAAGTTAGCAAAATTTTACATCTTTTGAGATGTGCAAGATAACCTATTTTTGCATCTTCTTAAAATGTGTAAGTTAGCAAACATTGCTTCTCTTGAGATTTGCAAGATAGCACTTCTTATTTCGCTTTTGAGATGAGCAAGCTAGCAAGTTTTGCTCCCTCTTTGTCATTGTCAAATAGAAAGGAAGAATACAACATTATAATTTTTTTTCCTTTACATCAATTTTTAAATTATGACAAAGATAAATAACAATGATAGATTTACATCAATGTTTCAATCATCAAAAATAAAAGATCAAGTCATGAATACTAAAAGATGATATATCATTTTGACAAATTTTTTCTTTTGTAAATAGAAGGAATGATAGGAAATGATCTTGATTTAAAAAAAAATACTCAAGTCATAAAAATCAAGAAATCAATATCATGATTCAAAAAATATATAAGAAGAGTTTATGTATTTGGGAGATTTAAGTTTATTATTCAAGCTAGCACTTGTTTTTGTTCTCTTTTGCAATGTGCAAGCTAACAATTTTTTAATGTGAAGTTTAGTAAAGTTTTTTTGCTTCTCTTTACAATGTGCAAGCTAGCACTTTTTGCTATTTTTTTTTTATGATACATAAGCTAACAAGACTATCTCTCTTGAGATGTGCAAGCTTGCAAGTTTTGCCTTTCTTTGCAAGCTAGCAATATACTTTTCTTAAGATGTATACATTAGTAATTCTTTTTCCACTTTTTGTTTCAACTTAAGTGATTTGATTTCATACAAGCATGTCCTTTTTTTTTTTTTATCCAAACAAAACATGCATCATTGTTAAAAACTGAAAGAGCAACATTTATTATAAAAATCATCAAGATCAAAAAGTGCAACACATAATTCCAATCATAACTTCATTAAAATATCAAGCATGATTTCATTGAACATAAGATATTTTTAATCAAAATTAAAATAAAAAATAATATGAAAATCATCAAGATACACATTATTGCTTCTTAAAAACATACATAGAATTAATCTTATTATGTATACAATCATTACATTTAAATCTAATATTTTGTTCCTTTATCATAAAACATGTAATTTTCATAATCAAATTTTATATATATATAATTTTTCTAAACTAATTTAAAAACAACTCATGAAATGCATAAACTTATTTCAAAATAAGGTAAATACATTTCGGGTGAGTTATATACCTCATTGTGAAAGACCACCTCATCTTTGTTGGTTTGCATCTTATCTTGGATGCACTCGATTCATCTTTTGATAACTTTTTCTTTAGTTTTATATACTCATCTTTGGAGTAACCCAGCTTTTTACGTTCATATATTTTTATTTTTTAATTTTTGTTTCATGGACTTTTTAAATTTTATAGTGAGGAGTTATATGTCATCATCATCATCACTCGAGCTTTCGCTCGAGTGATCTTCTTTTATTCTAAGTGTCAAATCCTTCATGTTTTTTAGAAGGTAGTTCTCATGTTCATTTTATGTCCTACAACTTATTTCATAGGTCATTAAAGACCCGATAAGTTCTTCAAGTGGAAACTTATTTAAGTATTTTACCTCTTGTATTATAGTTACTTTCAAATTTTAATTTTTAGAAAGAGATCGTTAAACTTTATTAACAAGTTTAAGATTAAAAAATATTTACCAAAAGCTTTTAAACCATTGATGATATCCATAAAATGTGTGTACATGTGTCCAATGATTTCTTTTGGTTTTACATAAAACAATTCAAAATTATGCATCAAAAGATTAATCTTTGAATTTTTAACTCTACTAGTGCCTTTGTATGTGATTTCAAGAGTATGCCAAATCTCATAAGCAGTTTCATAAATAGAAACTAGATTGAATTCATTTTTATTCAAAGCACAAAATAAAGCATTTATAGCTTTGGCATTGAAAGAGAAAGATTTTGTTTCAAAATCACTTTATTCATTCATAGATTTAGAAGGTGTTTGAAAATCAAGTTCAATAATATTTTATAAATCAAAGCTCATAGAAAGTAAGAAAACACTCATCCGAGTTTTTCAATAAGTGTAGCTTGTCTCATTGAATATAGGAGGACGAATGATAGAGTGACCCTCTTGAAAGCTGAAAAGAGCATTTTCTCTTAGGTATTAAACCAAACAAGAAAGAACGTTGCTCTAATACTAATTGTTAGGATCAAGTCGGCACTAAGAGGAGGGGGTGAATTAGCGCAACGGATAAAAACGATAAATTTAAATAACTTCGAAAAACTTCATGTAATGAGACTTTTAGTTCGACGAAAATATTTTGAAAAGACATTTGACTCAAATAAGTTTGTAAGTGAGTAGAGAGGAGGGGATTGGATAGTTTGCAATGAAGTAAAGTAGAATGCAGTAAAAGTAAAGTATGCACCAAGAAGAGAACACGCTAATTTTGAAGTGATTCGGTCGTCCGACCTACATTCACCACCGACACCTCCTCTAATGAGGTCACCGGTTTCTACTATTGATCTTTCTTGAAGGGTAAAGATCAATCACCCCTTTATAGAACTTTCACAAGTGGCTCACTCTCCTTTTACAAAATTTCACACTTAGAAACGATGGAGGTGAACTCTCAACTTTTGTAAGCTATTTCACTATAGTTTTGGTTCAGTTCTTATCACTTCTTTGTGCTTTACCAACTGAGAAGTAAGGGATATTTATAGCCTTCAATTGGCTTTAGAATTATAATAAAAAAATATCATATCCCTGATTTTTGGGGTATTAGTGGTACCACCGCTTGTGTTGGGCGGTACCACCACCTATAACACTAACACTATGTGGTACCACCACCCGATCTGATGGTATCATCGTCTAGATTGGTGATACCACCACTTGACATTAGGCAGTACTATCACCTAGTTTGGTGATACTACCGCCTGACATAATCTTGGAGATTGTGTCTCGGTGATTGAGCTACTAGTAGTGCCATTGCCTAGATCGATGATACCACTGCCTGACCCAACGTTTGGGTCACTAAATGGGCCTTTCTCTTAGTCCAAAATAGCTCCACTTTGGGCCTAGTTGGCCCATAATTGAGTTGACCTAATTACATTCTAAACCAACCTAATTACGATATAAACTAACTCGATCTAGACAAATTATTATAAAGCATGAATCATCTATTATCCGACATATCATTGGTTCTTCTGACACTTTGTTTGATCCTTTGGTGCATCGTCCTCTCCTTCGGCATATTATTCAATCAGTATGTTGACTCCCGTAACTTTCGATCTCCTTGGCACAATGCTCGAATTCACGGCACGAAGCCTTCTGCCAACATGTCGATTGATCCTCCGCCCCAACGTCTAATCTTCTGACATGTTTAACTCCGACCCAACATCTGATTCCTACTGCTTCAATATTTATACAACATGAAATATAAAGTGATAAAATACTAAATAATAATAATAAGTAAAAAGACTGTGTCAAACTCACACGTGTCATCACTCACGTGATTGGCTTATATGACACCTATGACTAGCACTTGTTACAACTCTTTCTCCGTTTCATAAGCTTAGAAGAGAACCTTTACACCCCTCTCTTACAAAGAGACCTCACTCCTTTAAAAAGACTTCTAAACCTATCATAAAGAGACTCAACATTTTAAGAGAGATTACATACTTTTTTTCTCAAGATTTCTTTCCTCTTTCTTCTTTTTTTCTTATTATCCCAAACAAGAATGAGTGGGGTATTTATAGGCCCAAAATTACTTTAAAAATAGAGCTAAAAATTTAAATCCCCAGGTTTTTAAGGTATTAATGGTACCACCACCTTAACTCGGCGATACCACCACTTTCCACCCTATGCACTTACGGTATACTACCGCCTAACACAGACTAGGAGATTGTGTTTAGGCAATACCACCATCAGTCTAGGCGATACCACCGCTTGACACTGGGCGGTATCATCACTGACCCTAGCGGTACCACTATCAGGTTTTTCATAAAAGTATATTTCATACTTTCTAGCTCACACATGGTTCCACTTCTTGGCCTGACGGTGCCATTACCTGGCCCAATTTTAGGTCACTAAATTGGCATAGTTATACCCAAAACTAACTCAATTAAGACCTAAATCACTTCAATCAAGACACAAACGATTACAAACATGAATCCTATATTATTCAGCATGTCATTGGTCCATCCAATGCTTCATCGGAACCTTCGGCGTATTGTCCTCTCTTTTGGCATATTGTTTGATCTATTGACATATTGACCTCTCACAATATTCGATCTTTCTAGCTCAATACCCAAACTCATGACACAAAGTCTATCTTCCGGCACGTCAACAAATCCTTCGGCCTGATGTCTAATCTCTAACATGATACTATATGGCCCAATGTCTAATTCCCCTACTTTAATCGATTTATCTTTCCATAATTGAAGTTAGTCATAAATCACTTAAACGCTTATTAGATTATTGTTAGGAACGAGTCGGCACTAAGAGAGGGGGGTGAATTAGTATAGCGGTAAAAATTATGTTAGTTTCATAAAATCTTTGTTTCATACTATAAAACCAATTTCGAAAATGCTTATCTTTGAAAGCAATAAGAAAAGCAAAGTAAGTAATGAGAAGACAGTTTGCAGTTTAAAGTAAATTGTAAGAACTAAATGCAAACTGAGTTATAGTGGTTTGGTTGTCATGACCAACATCCACTCTGTCGATTCCTCTTCCGTCGAGGACACCGATATCTACTATCGATCTTCCTTTAATAGGCGAAGATCAACCTCCTTCTTACACCCCTCCTCCTTTTCACTGGTTTAGGAGACAACCTTTACAAGCACTCACTCCTCTCTCAAACTATTCTAACACTTAGACTAGAAGAGGAGGATTCTCACAAGAGATTATTACATCATTTTTCTCTTTTTAAATTCTCTGTTCTTGTGTTACTTAACCAGTGATGAGAGAGATATTTATAGGCCTCAAGTTGATTCAAACTTGGAGCTTAAAAATATCCCATACCGGGTTTCCTATGTACGGGCGGTACCACCGCCTGTGTTGGGCGGTACCATCACTAGTGTTAGTCAAACACTAACACTACACTGGGTGGTACCACCGCTTGACACCCTGCCACTAGGCGATACCACCGCCCAGTTTAGACGGTACCACCACCCAAAATTCCTAGGGTGTTATTCCCCAAACAGTGCCACCATCGGTTAAGCTTTCAACATCCTGGTTGGGCCTTGAATCTGGCCCAAACCAACCTAACTTCAGGCCCAGTTGGCCCCTAACATAGTTGATGAGATTACCTACCAATCCAACTCCAATTATGTGCTAACAACGATTCCTAAGACATATTCTAAGCAAAATAAGTCTGTTTCTTCCAACGAGCTTCCGATGATCTTCCGGCAAACTTCCGACGATCTCTCGGCAATGTTCCGGTGGCCTCCCGGCAAGCTCCTGGACTTCACAATGATCTTCTTAGTAAGTTCTGATGAGCTTTTTTGGCAAGCTCTAAGACTTCTTGGTCAATTCCGACAGAACTTTCGACAAACGTCTGAACTTCTAATGAACTCTCGAACTCCCAACGAAATCGCATTTTTGACTCTAGGACTTCATTTTGCTTTATGCCTTGCTATCGTAGTTAATCTTGCACAAATAAAAACACACTTCGATCTAGACAATTATTACTAAGCATGAATCATGTTGTCTGGTATGTCATTGGTCCATCGACGCTTCGTTCGATTCTTTAGCACATCATCCTCTCTTATGGCCTATTGCCCAATCGATCAGTTGACCTCCGCAACTCTGATATCCTTGGCACAATATCTGCTCTTCTTGGCCCGATGCTCGAATCTATGGCCCGAAGCCTTCTATCGATACGTCGATCGATCTGCCTGACGTCCAATCTTCTGATATGTTTTCCTTTGGCCCAACACGATTCTTCCTACTTTAATTGTCTCTCCCTGATTGAAGCATTCTGCATCACTCAAAATGTAGATCAAATCATAAACACTTATCAATTGGTTTCATCATCAAAATCTGAGATTCAACAATCTCCCCCTTTTTGATGATGACAACCAATTGATGACGGAGTTAACCTTAACTCCCAGAGTTTAACAAAACTCCCCCTATCAATATGTCATATTGATAGAACTCTTGGATTCAAAGATCCAAGCAACATGTTATAATAAACTTATGCATAACGTCATACTTCTCCCCCTTTGTCATCAACAAAAAGGAGAAGTGCAACTATCAAGTATTTAGAGATATAATGTCAAACATTGCATTTATCATCATCCAATTTGTAAGCTAGAAAATTTAGCAAGTGCTACATCATGCAAGCTATCAAGTTATAGATATGCAAGGTAGTAAGATAGCAAATTTATAACATACAAGCTAGCAAACATTTCGAAAGCAAATACAAGATAGCTTTCTTGTTGATGTGTGTAAGCTAACGATTTTATATCACTTTACAACATGCATAATCACCAAATTATCATTAATTTTAAGGATGTGCATGATTGTAAATTTTACAAGTTTGTATTTTTGCTTCTTAAGATAGGCAAGCTAGTAATGTTCAAGATAGCAAGCTCTTATGAGAAGTGTCATTTTTGCTTCCTTTGCAAAGTGCAAGCTAACAAAATTTTATATTATTTTACAATATGCAATCTAGCAATTTGACAAGTGTTACTTCTCTTTCAAGATGACGGCTAACAAGTTTTTGAAAAATAATGTAAGATAACAAGCTTACAAGATATAATGTTTTACATGAAGCAAGCTATATGAAGTACGTTTGCATCTTTTCTTTAGATATGCAAGCAAGCAAATTTTTGCATCTTCTTGACTTGTACAAGCTAGCTAGCAAGCTATCTCCCATATTGTCATTGTAAAAAAGAAGAAAAGAATATAATTTTATATCTTTTTTTTCCTTTACATCAATTTCTAAACCATGACAAAGGTAAATAGCATAAATGAAAATTCAAGTTATGAATGTCAAAATAATTTTTCATCATGAATATTTTATCATTGCATGCATCATTATCATAAGTTGAAGTATTACATACATAATATCAAATCATCATTTATAATTACATCAATGTTTCAATCATTATTTCAATCATAAAAAATGAAAGATCAAGTGTAAAATGATTCCATATATGCATGTTCTTTTCTTTTATGTCAAATCATGCATTATTCATTAACACCAAAAAAAAAACTTTCAAATGATCGCAAAAGCTATCATGCATAAGTTCGAAATATAAACTCGTTAAGCATGCTTTCAAATCATCATTATATTTTCATCAAGCATGGTTTCGTTGAACATAATGTTGAATGATTCTTAAAAATATCTAAACTTTTTTTGTTTTAATTTGTGTGATTAACTTTATATTAGTATGCCCAAATATTCGTTCTTATGTCAAAACCATGCACCAATGTTTAAAACGAAAAGATCAAAAAATCATCAAGATCAAAAAGTGTAACACATAATTCCAAAACATATTATTTCAAATCATTATTTCAATTCCTTATGCATAAAAATCATCAAGTATGATACAAATATTTATTTTCAAAATATTCATCAAGGCATACAAGTCAAAGAAATCATTAAACATAAAACATATTCATCAATCATGGTTTCATTAAGCATAAGGTATTTTTAATCAAAATCATTTTATTTATTTATCATAAAATATGTAATTTTCATAATTATTTTTAAAATCACTAGAAAGGTAAGCATGATCCAATTTTATTTTTATATTTTCATTAAACATGCGATTCAAAAAATATATATATAATTTTTCTAAATTAATTTAAGAACAACTCAAGAAAAGCATTATATAATTTTAAAATAAATTAAAGGAGTTTTATTTGAGTTGTTTACCTCATTGTCGAATGTCGTTAAGGCGTAGTTTGTCATCTCGCCTTTGTTTTTCTCATCGTCTTTCGGAGGAGCTTGATTCGTCCAAAGTCGCCTTCTTCTTCTTTTTAAGTTCATTTTTAATTTTTGATTCTTGTTTTAAAAATTTTATAAGGAGTTTAAGTTCACCATCACTTGAGCTTATGCTCGAGTGGTCTTCAATTGTTCGAAGTCCAAAATTCTTTCTGTTTTTTGGAAGGTGGTTCTCAAGTTCTTCATGTGCATTGCACATCATTTCATAGGTCATCAAAGACCCTATAAGTTCTTCAATTGGTAAATGGTTTAAGTTTTTTGATTCTTCAATAGCTGTTACTTTTGAATCCCAACTCTTATTAAGAGAACATAAAATTTTGTTTACAAGTTTAAAATCCAAAAAACTTCTACCAAGTGCTTTTAAACCATTGACAACATCTGTAAAACTAGTGTACATGTCAACAACGGTTTCACTTGACTTCATTCGAAAAATTTTAAAATCATGCATTAAAAAGTTGATTTTTGAATCTTTAACTTTGCTAATACCTTCATGTGTGATTTTGAGAGTGTATCATATATCAAAAGTCGTAAGTCGTTTTGCAAGTAGAAATCCGATTAAACTCAGTTTTATCCAAAGCACAAAATAGAGCATTTATAGCTCTAGCATTTAAGAAAAAAGTCTTCTTCTCCAAATCATTCCAATGGTTCATTAGAAGAGAAGATATTCAAAAACTGCTTTCAATAATATTCTGTAAGTTCAAATATAAAGAAAGCAAGAAAACTCTCATTCGAGTTTTCCAATATGTGTAATCCGTCCTATTGAATAAGGGAGGACGAATAAGAGAGTGACCCTCATGAAAGCCGAAAAGAGTCATTTCTCTTAGGTGTTAAACTAAATAAGAAATTACGAGGCTCTGATACTAATTATTTGGAACGAGTTGGCACTAAGAGGGGGAGGGTGCATTAGTACAGCGGTAAAAATTATGTTGGTTTCGTAAAATCTTCATTTTATATGATAAAATCGATTTTGGAAATGCTTCTCTTTAAAAGCAATAAGAAGAGCGTAGCAAGTAATGAGAAGACAGTTTACAGTTTCAAGTAAATTATAAGAAGTAAATGCAAACCGAGTTATAGTGGTTTGGTCATCACGACCTATATCCACTCCGCCGATTCCTCTTCCATCGAGGCTACCAGCATCCATTATCGATCTTCCTTTAATAGGTGAAGACCAACCTCCTTCTTACACCTCTCTTCTCCTTTTCACAAGTTTAGGAGATAACCTTTACTAGTACTCACTTCTCTCTCAAACTATTCTAACATTTAGACTAGAAGAGGAAGATTCTCATAAGAGATTACTATAGTGTTTTTCTCATTTTAAATTCTTTGTGCTTGTGTTACTTAACAAGGGATGAGATGGGTATTTATAGGCCTCAAGTTGATTCAAACTTGGAGCCTAAAAATATCTCATTCCGAGTTTTCTGGGTACGAGCGGTACCACCGCCAATGTCAGTCTGACACTAACACTACACTGGGTAGTACCATCGCTTGACAGGGGCGGTGCCACCACCTAGCACCCTACCACTAGGCGGTACCACTACCCAGAATTCCTGGGGTGTTATTCCCCAGGCGGTGCCATCGTCGGCCAAGCTTTCAGCATCTTGGTTAGGCCTTGAATCTGGCCTAAACCAGCTCAACTTTGGGCCTAGTTGGCCCCTAACAGAGTTGATGGGGTTACTTCTCAATCTCAACTCTAATTATGTGCTAACTACGATTCCTAAGCCATATTCTAAGTAAAATAAGTCTGATTTCTTTCGGTAAACTTTCGATGATCTCTCGGCAATGGTCTAACAGACTCCTAACAAGCTCCTTGATTTCACAACGATCTTTTTGGTGAGTTCCGACGAGCTTCTTTGGCAAGCTCCAGGACTTCTTGGTCAATTCCGATCGAACTTCCGACGAATGTCCGAACTTCCGATGAACTCTCAAACTCCTAATGAAATCATGTTCTTGACTCTGGGACTTCATTTTGCTTTATGTCTTACTATCGTAGTTAATTCTACACACATAAAAACATACTTCGATCTAGACAATTATTACTAAGCATGAATCATGTTGTCGGGCATGTTATTGGTTCATCGACACTTCGTCTGATTCTTCGAAGCATCGTCCTCTCTTGCGGCCTATTACCCAATCGATCAATTGATTTCCGTAACTCCGATATCCTTAGCGCAATATCCGATCTGACAACGATGTTTGATCATCATCAAAATCTAAAATTCAATAAGAAAAAATTTTATTCAATTATGTCAGAATACATGAATATTGATGACAAGACCACCACCTCGACGAAGATGCATCAAATAATGTTTGCGCTCTACCTACTTACAAAAATATGCATCAAATAATTCCCCGTATGTCAGAACTGACTAAACTAATAAAGTCAGCATGCATGTCACATACATTCAATCTTTGTTCTATATAATTCGAGTACGTAAGCTATAATGTCACAGAAAAGTAAACATTATGAGATAATTACTTGCAAGTAGAGATTAAACAACAATAGCAATTAAATTTAACAACATCATATTTAATCCCAACAAATGATAATAGGATAAACATAAATAATGACATCATATTTAATATCAAGTTAGAAAATCCAATACAAATGTCAATAGAACTCAGTTTATGCTAGCTATTAATATGATAATAGGATAACCAACAATATCTAGTTTTATTACATTCAAACAAGCAAATCAAATTAATTCATCTGACTCATAACAATGTCTTCAGTTTGCATATAATGATGGCAGCTTCTTCCTCGTCTGAAATTGGATCTCTCTCCTTCTATAAAAAAAATATAAATTTTTAATTAACAAGATTATATTTAAAACAAGGTGTTGTTTATCGTTAACAAATTGTTAACCTTACGTTAAATGCTATCCATATCCACATATTTCTTTTTTTTTGCATAGTATTATTGTTATCTGTTGGAGAAATTATATCATCGGCTTTAATGGTGGTATTATCGACTTTATTATGAAACTTTATATTCTCCTTAATGTTTGAAATGGTTTTATCCTTAACTTTATTCTTCTCCTTCATATTCTCCTCATAATTTTTAATGTTCTCATTAACAGTTCTAAGAATTGCCTCTATATTTTCGTTAATTTTTTGTTCATACAAGTTTTCTCCGTAGCCCAATTTTATCAACTTCAGTTTTTCTGATAGTTTTCTCTAACTTAATCTTATTCTTCTTTTCAACACTACGATCTTTATTGAGCTGTGTCAAATACATAATTTATTTTTATTCTAAATTCTCCTCATCACCAAGGAATTCAGTAATAATATTATTAAGCCCATGTTCTACTATGAATGATAAAAAAATGAATAGTTTGTAAGTAAAATGATAATCAGCACATATTTAGAAGACATATTACAGACAAAAATCCTAAATAGCCATTTCCTCATCAGAGTCATGCAGCGCTATAATTAAAGTTTCTAATGAGATATAATTCATTATCAAAGATGAGAAATAATGATAATACGGATTACCTAATGCCTCTGCCATCAAATTAATTGCACGATCTCCATTTGGTAAATAGAGAAAAATAGAAACATTAATCACTATGAATGATAAATGAACCCCATTGATTATAAACATGTCTTTTATATCCCATGGCTCAAGAATGCTTCATAAAGGTCCTCGAGAAAGAGCAATAAAGTTTCTCGAAAAAGAGAAAATCTAGAATATCAATGAAATATTCAAATGGGGTACGCATCAGATTATCCGAATGATATTGTCTTAGTGAAATTGACACGAAACGACCTCTACTATGCTTTTAGAGTGCCATAAAGAAGTATCAGATAAAACTACGACCATTCATCGTCCAAATTGGATAGGATTTTTCCATCACTTCCTCTTCATGTTCTGATAATTTAGATGGATCAAAAAACTAATCAACATATGGAACTGTGATTATATGTTTAATAAATTTTCATTCATATATGAGAAATAATATAACTTAATAAATATGAAATAAAGAACATCCTCAATATTGTCCTTTTTTTTTACATGCCTGAAATTAACTAAAAATGAATTACTTTCACCTTGCTGTCATATTTCATTAATATATATATATATATATATATATATATATTTATATGAATTATTTATTTATATAAAATTTGGTTTATGTTGAGAAAATCGTAGAGGGTTATTACAGGGTATTATAGTGAGATGTCATGAACCAAGACATTATATGACCACTTTCTCTTAGGCTTCTTTTTTGTGGGAGATCCGAAATGAAGATCAAAGATGGGGAGGCCCCTTCCTTGTGACTATATCCTAAAGATCGAAGACAGATGAAGATGAAGACGCCTATGTTAGTGACGTAGATTACACATGAAGCTACGGTGTGAGGAGTTCAAATATTGATATTACTTTAAGAGGAAAATGTTATGTTGTGGAGAAGACCATAAATGTAGAGTTCATAGGGCCCTTTTTGTTTATGATTTAGGGTTAGTAAACTTTTTTCTTAGTTTGACCTGAACCATTATCATCTTAAGAATAAACCAAATTCAAAAATATGATTTCTTATGAGAACGAGACTATCTATAAGAATAAATAAATAGGGATTGCTCTAAAAGCAATATTGATCTTTAGGGGCTTTTTTAGGTAATAGTCCAAAGATATAAACAAAATCCAGTGAGAATGAATATACCATAATAAAAATATATGTTATACGAAAATATATAAAGAAATAGGTGAAATTTAATGAGAATGGATGTCCCATAATAGGGAAGGATAATTTCCCTAGAAATATCTATATTTTAGGAATTTCTCAATCGGTACCCATTGTTTTTTTTAACAGTACTCTTAATTTAAAATACCTAAAATACCCCTCACTAATTCTAACTACCAAATTTTCTCATCCATTTTTTTTTACCTATTTTAAATTGTTACAATGTTTTCATTTGGCTCATTTATACTATTTTTAATAATATTTATAATATTTTTATTGAGGCAATAAAAACACTATAAGTGCTATTAAAAAATATTGTAAGTGATATAATATTATGTCTCTTTGTTGTCATTACTCATAGACCATTATCATATCATACTTTTAGGCTTGTAATTGATTTGGTTGATATTTATAATATTTTTTAAATAAATTTTATAGTATTTTTATTATAGTAACCAAATACTATAACAGATCAATTTTTGAATTCTATTTGGGCACTTGGGTGATGTTGTTCCTAAACTATTATAAATATCTATTTAAATATTAAATTATTTTAGTATATTTTGATTTTATTTGACTCATTTATAATATTCTTAAATATATTTTATAGTATTTTTATTATGATGATCGAGATACTATAACAAGTCAAAATAGGTCAAAACACAATAACAAATAAGATATTTTTTAAGGATAATTTAGGTATTTTTAAATTAGAGATATTATTTAAAAATTTAAAAATGGGAATACCTTTTGAGAAATATTTAAAATGGGTATTTATTATGTTATAATTCCTGTTTTTATTGCCTAATTTCCTGTCCTCGTATGGTTTGGTAATTAACGAAATGTCGAATAGCGAAGTGAAAAAATAGTAAACGGAAAAATCATAAATGTCCTCTCTGCATATTCGGACCACTTGGTATATTAACACTAATCTTAAGGAACCCCGAGCTACCATCAGTAGCCCTTCTTTGCCCAGGATTCGGAAATGTCACCGGTTAATAGTACGTATGAAACCCTACTCGATGACGTGGAAGATTGTAAAACGTCCGATGAGGAGCCGCAGAACGATCGCGTACGAAAGACCAGTGGCGATAGTACTACTTTCTTTTCGCGCAAGTCTCCTCGATGGGAAGTGCCCCAAAGCCGTAGAAAGTTAATACGAAGAACAATCGAGAACCTCTTCCATCCTTATACCTAATCCTTTGATCGAAACCCTCACAGAATCCTCCGCCGATCCCCGAATCGATCCGATGCCCCGCCGATCTATGAACGCCGGCAACGCCGCCTCCTCTGACCAGCTGCCCCCCGAGGCCGCGTCGAGTCTCGCTCCCGGCTTCCGCTTCCACCCCACTGACGAGGAGCTCGTCAGCTACTACCTAAAGCGGAAGGTCTGCGGGCGCCCGCTCCGCATCGATGCTGTCGCCGAGGTGGACCTCTACAGGTGCGAGCCCTGGGACCTCCCCGGCCGCTCCCGGATCCGCAGCCGCGACCTGGAGTGGTACTTCTTCAGCCCCCTTGACCGTAAATACTCCAACCGATCGCGGACCAACCGCGCCACCCCGCAGGGGTACTGGAAGACCACCGGCAAGGACCGCCCCGTCTGCCGTGGTCCCCGCGTCGTCGGCATGAAGAAAACGCTCGTTTACCATGCTGGCCGGGCGCCACGCGGCACCAGGACGAACTGGGTGATGCACGAGTACCGCCTCAAGGATGAGGAGTTGACCCAGGCCGGCATTTCGCAGGTACACGATGCATCGATCTTTTTTTTTTTAGCTTCTCTTTAGATGAAATCAAGTTCTTCGGGTCGGACGAGAATTGATTTTGGTATTCTGGGTGGGGAAGAATGCGTTCGTGGTATGCAGGATCTTTCAGAAGAGCGGTGCCGGACCCCAGAATGGAGCTCAGTACGGAGCACCGTTTCTTGAGGAAGAGTGGGAAGTGGAGGCGGATGATGCGGTAGTTTTAATGCCAGATGGTGGAGAAGATGATGAGGTTAATGAGGCCGCAGAACAGGAGTATTTGCACTTCGGTGATTTCGTAAAGGTGCATCAACCTGTAAATCTTGTTACTTCTTGGATATCTGCTGACTTCACATTTTTCATACTAACTCTTGATTATACTCCTTATTTTTCTTAGTCTACCATACATAAATTCTCATATGTGTCATCTGTATACTGTCATTTGTTCTAATCATTGCTAGCAGAAGCATGCTACTATATTATTATTGTTGGTTCGTATCTTTAAATATCTTTATAGAGCAACGCAGACTTCTACTGAGAAATTTACGCAAGATGAACTTGTAGCTTGTTTTTCATTTAAGTTCATGCCCTGGAAACCTAGGTGTACTTGTTATACCCTTCTGCACAAACTCTCTTTTAATTCATTCTGGTCAAACTCTTATTGTTTAGTTTTATTTATTTCTAAGCAGTGACTGCTTTTTCCTCCTAATAAAATAGATGCTGCCAAGTTCGGCACTGCTTTGGGCCTTTAAATTTAGAACAATTTAGTGTCACAAGTAGCACAGCCATATCTAGCTATCAAATTGGTGGCCTTTAAAGTACTTCAAATGTGAAGGAAAGTACGTTCAAAGCGGCACATCCATTGGATTTCTTCATAGTTTGAAGTTCATAAAGACTAGATGATTTGGGCAACGGCTTGTTTCTACACTTGTAGTCATGAATGAGAAATTTTAGGAAAAGTTGGAAACCTATCTTAGAGATACTAGCAGCAGCAAGGTTTCAGCCAGTCTTTCAATTATAAGTCAATAACACAGAGTGGGATATCATAAATTCATGTTTTTCCTAGAGTCATATTGAAGGAACTGGTAAAATCTTGAGTGCTTTGAGATTCCAAGGTCAATGACCTTAGGTAAGGGTTGATGTGGCACTTGAATGGTTCTTACATAGAGATGCATGGAAAGAACATGGTAAATTTTATGTTCACCATGTGCACATGGATGTCACATTAATGTTTCGTGGATACCATTTCAATATGATGTGTCAAGAATTTCTATGGCAGAACATGCAGGAATCATGTGTTACTTAAAAGCGTATCTAAACTTTGTAGCAGTTTATTAGAAATTTGGAACTTTGAAGGAGTATGCAAGTCTGAGAGTTTGGTGAGGCACATAGAAAATTGCTTTGTCAATCGTGCAAACTTCTTGCACACATCTTAGTACCAGCAGATCTGATGAAATTTATGTTATATTGTTTTGCTTATTTTATCAGATCTGATATTGTATTCTATGTGAAAAAGTAAGCATGGAAGAGAAAAAGTAGAAAAATGAGACTAACATATAGCATCAAGGGTGGTTTTAATTACTCATTTTTGTTGATGTATGATTATTTTCAGAATGTGGACTTGGAGAATCAACATGTGAATGCTTCCAACCTTGTGGCAGATCTTGATGAGGACTATGGTGGCCTTACAGAAGATGCCACCATTTTACTGGACGAGACAGTCGATGACACTAGCTTCACCAACATGGTTGAGTGTATTGATGAACCTGGACAGCAGATTAGCCAAACTCCCACTGATGACATGGAAAAGGAAACTCTCATGGAAGAACACACTCATAATCATAGTCCCCCAAATGAAAAGGATGAATATGTGGAGTTGAATGACCTTACAGATTCTGCAAATGTGACATTCCCACTAAGTGAAGAATCTAGTTATCCCATAAGAACTTTCCATGCTCAGAATATGGATGGGATAGATGGAAATAGCAACTTGCAGAAAATGCTTGACATTGAGGAGTTCTTTGACACCATGAGCCAGAATTCTGACCCCTTGGAATCATACCAGATGACCTCGGCACAGGATAATTTCTATGTCCAACCAAATGATTTGAGTCCTGGTCCTGGTGGTTGCCCTTCGAGCCAACAGCTTCAAGAAAACATGGTATTCTGTGATGCACCTAGTGATAATCTAGCATTCGAGCATGAAAAGGATCAATTTACACACTCACCTGTCGATGACACGTCTGGTTTTGAGATGATTGATGACTTATTGGCATATTTTGATGCCACTAATGATAAGTTATACTATGACACTATAGGTTTTCCAGGATGCTCAGAATGTACTAGTTCATCTGACAAGTCCAACTTTGCTGGAGAGGTAAGAGCTGGCAGACTCTTAAATTTGTAGAAGAGCATTTCATGATAACTTAGATCGCTTATCTGTTCTCATTCCATATACAATAGGTTTGTGATGGCAATTGCTCAACAAGCAAGGCACCAGCACAGGTGCCAGATACACATATTGTAGGTGGAGCATCATCCTCAGCTTCATCTGTTGCTTGTAGTAAGACGGAGGGCAACCATGAGGATGTAACTGTTAAACCAGGTATGCATTACAACCTCAACAATAACATACACAAATTAGTGTTTCAATCACTCTGCAAATGATATAGTCGGTGTGCGAAAATCCCAAGTTCCTCCTAATGTCACTGAAGGCCCTTTGTTTTATTTTGTATCATGTTTTCCTGCTAAAAAATTGATATTCTCACCTAGTTTGTGATTGGTTTCAAATACCATAGTAGATTATTTGGCGATGGTTAGTTGCATAATTGACACAGTAATTCAGCCTCAGTCCTCTACAGTATAGTCCTACACAATTTCATCAAAACTCTGGTGCAGATGCTCACATGAAGGATGGAAATGACAAAACCATTTCAAAATGTCTGGTGAACATGCTGGGCTCGATCCCTGCACCCCCTGCATTTGCTGCTGAGTATCCTGCTGGCGCTGCAAAATCAATGGCACAGACGTCCGCACTCCACCCGGCCAGCTCAATCCATCTCACAACTGGGTTTGTTCACATCTGTGATCCCACGGTATCAGGAAGTGTGGGACACTGGTCATTGCAGAAGAACGGGCATGCGAGCTTTATCCTTTCCTACAGGATGGCAGACAATGTATCTAGAAAAACTTCAGACTTTGTGCCTTCTTCTAAGAATCAGGTTGATGCAGTATCAGTGGTGCTTCGAGGTGGCTTATATGTTCTCTTCCTTCTACCACTGTTTCTTACAATCAGCTATAAAGTGGGGATCACTATATGTGGCAGGTATGGTGGTTTTCTATATTTAACGATATGACACATGGATATAGTAGGACTAACACCAGTTATTTGTTTTTTCTTGTGTAGGAGCTGGTTCAATAACAACGCTTGGCATTACTTGTAGCTGGTTCAAGTCCTTGGAACCTCATGATCATCCGTCCTTGATTCCAAACCAGTGGTGACTGTGCATGATGATGGCAGCAATAAGACTATTGTGGCAGATATAATAGTTCATCTGCATCGCGATGCATGGAGAACGGTTGTTGTATCTTGGTTCAACCGCTGTGCTGTATTTTGGTTCAAGTACAAGAGATACAAATATATATATATATATATATATATATATATATATATATATATATATATATATATATATATATATATATATATATATATATATATGAACTTGTTAAACGTTTGTGCTAATATAGCCCAGGCAAAAGGGTTTGATCGGGATACTCCAACATAAAATAACTTATCCAACTGATTAAGACAGATAGTTCATTCGCCTTTTACATTTGGAGTATCATAGACGTTACAAGGCTCGGTTACGTGGTGATCACATGGCATGAGCATGCTAATTGAACTAAGGTGAAACCCTGCTTGGGGAGGGGGGAGTGGGGAGGGGGTTTGTCAAATCGCCTCTCCAAAGATTTTAGGAGTTAACTTAGCAGAAATCTTAGGGAAGAGGTTGAATACTTACAGAAAAAACACATGGCTGAAATCTTCAGACTCCATCATACATGTATGCTGGGCATCGTGCTTCTTAGGTGAGGTGGTATTGAATCGCCTACCGATAGAAAAAAATGTCTGCAAGTAACAGCGACAAGCAAAAATAAATGACTAATTGGCAGTCAGAAACAATTTTTTTTATGCTTGCAATCGAGCCAGTCACAAAATGCTCCAAGTGATGTACTTGCAAGTAACAGAATGTTTAAACCTAAGCTACTAGCTGCAAATGCACTCGCAGGCAACCAGACAGTCCCTTGATGAACATGACTTGCTTTAGCTCATAACCCTAGCCCAAAAGTGGCTGGAGAAGCTGCACAAACTGGTACGACTTACAAACATGATTTGGACCATGAAAAGAATAATGCAGCTCAAACTGCAGTCTTGAATTTATTTTAAAAATCACAATTAATTATCCTAACCAGATTGATACTCAAATTATTAGGTGGCATCTTAAGATACAAAAAGGGAAACAGAGTCTTGTTTCTTATGCACATGCCCCAATGAGATGCTAGAAACCATTAGGTTCATCGACTTGGAAACAAGTTCCACTGCCTGCAAATGAACAAGCTTTTCTAGGATGTATGAAATAATTACTCGGCTGGAGTCAAACCAACAACACCTGCATAGATAACACATTGTTTAATAGAAAATAATTGTGCAAACTCATGAAAAATCTGTAAACAACTAAAACAGTTAAGCCAAATTAACCATTTTACATCTACACAAGCATCAGTATGAAAATCCTGCCTCTAAGGGTGCTCCAGATACAATCAACTGGTGATATGTCTGATACAAGATGTCAAAAAGTCCAGAATAAAAATTACAAAAAGATTCAAAGGACAACGTGAATGCATGCTTGAATTCAAAATTTAAAGCACTGTTCCCCACACCAAATACACACTAAAACTCCCACTGGTCCCCTTTGTCCTCTCATCTTGTTTACCTCTGAGTATTGACATACAGATTAGTAAAAATTGATTTATCATATTAACAACATTTTCTTTTTGTGCTCATTTACCGCTTTGGGTTATGATTCCATAGTTCTAAAACTGCTTCTTATTTTACTTGGATGATTCATAATATTTACACCTCTGTCATCTAATTTTAGATGGTCAACTTGTGCGAAATCATTTGTTGCTTTCCGAATTATTTTATGAGATAAATTACACAACATGGAAAAGGTAATTATGAACCCATGCGTAATCTTTGTTCACTATCTCAAGATCTTCTTCCTCATTACTGTTCATCAATCAAATTACATCTCTCAAGATAACACCCTCAAGTTTATTAATCTTGAGATAGTGAACCACCACCATTTTTAGGCCCTCATTAGGATTGCATCTCTTAACTTTCTTTTAGAATATAAATGACAAATACGTTGTCTACTTCCGTGATAGCTTATTAGTGACAATGAGTTGTCATCCACAAGTAATCAAGGGAAAGGAATCAAGCAAAAAAACCTCAGCAAGGAGTCAGATATTTTTACTTTCTCTCAGCTCAGCAAAAATAAAATGTATAGTTCAACATATTTATCTTGATGCTTTTGCTCTAGTGTGCAAACAACAGCAACAGGATGCCTTTTATTTGAAATGAGATGTGTATGTTATATGAAGAAGTTCCAATTAAAAAGACCAGCGAACATTTCAGTATTAGTCATATAAAAGAGAACTCCTCAAAGATTTCAAGTTCAAGTATGATGGTCTATCTAACTTCAATCGACCATCTCAATCAAGAAAGAA
Source organism: Musa acuminata AAA Group (assembly GCF_036884655.1). Lineage (NCBI taxonomy): Eukaryota > Viridiplantae > Streptophyta > Magnoliopsida > Zingiberales > Musaceae > Musa > Musa acuminata. The sequence continues at coordinate 39,186,919 of NC_088335.1, forward strand.
GTTAAGCAAGCAACCAAATGACATACTTTACCATCTCATAATGAATAATGAATAATGAATTGGCTATCATATAATGCCCCTGCAATGTGATTTTTCATTCTTCCATATAATGTAATCTTCTGCAGCAATTCTCTTGCATGGGCCAAAAATAAAAATGTCACCTACAATAACTTGGATTGGTACCTTGTGGCAACTAGGTTTAGCCATAAGTTGGTCATACATCTCATTATAATGAATAACAGATTCAAGTATGTCCCTGAAAGGTGATTTTTAATTTTTATGAAACGTAATATCCCACAACAATTCTCTTGCACTGGTCATATATGAACATGGTACATTGGCAAGTGGTGGGACCCATTATTTCTTTAGGTGCATTCTTAAACAAGATAAATTCCAAGTCCTGTTTGTTAAATTAGTCTGTTTTGTCTCTTTCTGGAGAAAATTTCATCCACCCTAAAAGGTTATAATGGACTAATAAGATTTTACTAACAGGAGATGTGTTACCACAGACCACAGTCTTACATGTTCTTCTCATGAACATACACAATTTTTTGTTAGATAATTCACAGTAGAGATTCGTGAACTATGGTGTTGAACCTCTACCAGGGTGGTGCTCAAAACTCCTAATTTCCTTGTAATATTCAATGCTTAAACACGAAAAGAATATCATTCAATTGTGACATTAAGGCCACTAACCGTAATTCCTACTGCCTTCTTCCTTAGTTGTTTCCAATAAGAGCTAGAAACTTCAAACGAAACTAAAATAACAACCAAAATAGCTAGGAAGATAGGAGTTCATTCAAGAAAAAGACAACATTAATATATATTGCATACCACATGCCAATCTTCCTCCAGCATTTCCAGTGGTAAGGCTAAGTTCATGACCACCTGGGGACACCACAGAGTAACGTGAAACTTAATCCAAAAAACAGAGGAAGGAAGAGAAATATTGAAAAGAAGGGACAACAAACACATGCTTCCACGAAGTACTCAGTAATTCATTATATACAGTAGTGAAAGAACTAAACATATACTAAGTGCTACCTTTTCCCAGATCATCCTCAAGTTCATGAACCACTAAGGCCCTGCCAACAACTGAATTCAGCCCAGACAAAGGTATCTATATATTCATCACAGAGAAAAATAAAAGAACAAGATAAGAACCAGCTAGTAATAAGATATAGGCCTAAATAAAAATGAAAAGTGTGAAAAAAAGAAAGGACTGTGATACAGAGGAACAGAGACCAAGCAACCCATCAAATCCTGACCTGACTGTCCACCTTTGTTGCCTCAGCTACACCTGTAGTTTTGAAAGCAATATGCACTCAAAAGACAACTCAATCAGCAATAAAGATAGTACAAAATGAAGGATGGATAAAAGTCTGCCTTCAGAGTTGGCAACTATGTTTCCCAGATCACCCGCATGACGGACTTCATCTTCAGGAGCACCATGTGTCATTTTGTTAGGGTTGAAGTGAGCCCCTGTCAGAACGAATTGGTGCTTAATTACAATGACAACACATGAGATGACAGAGAATGTATAATAGAATCCTGGTTAACCAGGAGTTTACAAAGTCTATCCTAACCTGTAGGCATCATATACTATAGCATTAACTAAGAGTATCATTAGCAAATGTGAGAAATATATCATGAAGTTTTATCATTTGCACATGTGAAAAATATGTGATACAAATGGCTAAGTTAAACCTGTTGAAATGCAGCCATTTGTTGTGTCGCCATACTCATGCTACAAAACAGAACAAGTAGAGCATGTTTAGAAGTCACTTATTTATTTTTAGGATGAAAAATAGAAAGTAGTTACTCACTAGATGAAAACCATGAAGTCCAGGTGTGAGTCCAGTGACACGAACATTAACTGTTGTAGGACCTATTGCAGAAACATATAGACAGTGAAGTTTCATAGCAATGTCACACATGAACTGAAAGCAACAATCGAGAAACACTTATACATATGATCAACTTTATGTTATGAAGGTAGACATTTGATTACAGAAAATATTAGATTAAATGGGGCATTCTATGTTGCTCCTTGCAACCTGAATGACTAGGTTCGAGACACAAAGTAGCCTCTCTGCTTGTACTACTTATATTGACCCTCCCTAGCCCTTGAATTGGTGAGAGTCTCATGAGATGGGTTTTCCCAACTTAAGTATACATTCTGGGTCACCAATATGATACATGCACAAGAAACTAGTTTTGTTTCCTCAACAGAATGTACATCAACATTCAAATTGATTGGCCATAACCCTAGAAGAATAGAAATCTGGCAAAGAAAGCTGTAAGTTAATATGGTGTCAAAAAACATGCATTTTCAACTTTTTTTCCTCATGAAATTTGATTGTTTTGTCTTCAAGCAAGGAAAAACTCAAAGCAAATTCAAAACATTGCACCAAATTAGGCACATTACAGAGTTATATTGATCAACTGAAAGACCAGTATTACAGGTTTAGTTCTTACTCAAAGCAAATTCAAAACATTGCACCAAATTAGGCACATTACAGAGTTATATTGATCAACTGAAAGACCAGTATTATAGGTTTAGTTCTTACTAAAACATTATTCGTGCACTCATCCCAGGTTTCCAACGTCAGTTTCATAAGAAAGAAACTTGTGCTCCAAAATTGTAGAACTACCTAAGGCGCATGCTACATAACATGAGTATTTTCTAGTGAAATTTGCTCAATTCATATCATTCAACACTTCAAATTTGCATAACAAATGTCCTAGAGATGTTTGAATTTGCAGGCATTTGAAAAGCTCCGAACCCTTTCTTTTAGATAAAAAAAAGCTTTCTACAAATCATCGATTTCATCCACAACTAAACAATACACCACCACCACCACCGTCAACAGCAACAACAACAAGTCCTAATGTTCCAACTGTTTGGAGCTTAGCTTAGGCAAAATGCAGCTCACAGTGTAACAGGCAAAAATAATAATCAAAATAAAATCTAACCAACCAAAGACATGTCCATTGAAACAACTAAAAATCATCGTGTACCAATGTTATTAAACCCCTAAAACCCTAAAAGTGGAGAGAATCGAAATCAAAATCTACTCATCCAAAGACATTGCCATCGAAACGACTCGAAATTACAGTAAGCATGTTATTCAACGCTCCAAACCCTAAAAAGGAGAGAGAGAGAGAGAGAGAGAGAGAGAGAGAGAGAGAGAGAGAGGACCATTGTCTTCTTGGACGAGGGTGACGACGCCCTCGACGTCAGAGTTCCCCTTGAGGACGGCCACGGCCTTCTTGATGACGGCAACGACGACGAGGGGCCTGGCGGCGGCGGGAGAGGCAGAGGAGGCGACCTTGGGAAAGGAGAAGGGAAGGCAGCGGAAGGGCTGGCCGAGGAGGGCGGAGCGAAGGAGGGGGCGAGCAGAGGAAGCCGGCGGGGCAAGGTGGGGAAGGGCGGCGGAGGAGGCGGAGAAGAGGAGGGTTTGGGCGGGCATCGCTGCGGCGAGTGTGGCTTGCATCAACCCGAAGCCGAGATAGGCTGCTCGACCAGATAAGGAGACGCTCTTTTATATTGCTACGTGTGTTCTTGGAGATGTCATTGAAGAACTTGTTTGTTTTCTGCCAAAGAAGCATAAATGGTTTCACTTTGCATTGAGAGTTTTTCTTTTTATTTTAAAAAAAAATATTACTATGAGTTTATCATTCTTATTTCATTATTTTACTGACATTAATATTTTTTTTCAAATAATTTATAAAAAAATGTTGCATCCAAACACCAATTTTATGTACACTTCTTGTGGTTATAACTTAATTTTGTTTGGCAATATACATTATTCTCAAATATGAGTCAAGACAGCTTTGGTATCTCCTTTGCATTTAATTGAAAAACCTACGGCTTACACATAAATGTCAGTGTAATTTTTTTTTATTACCTGCTATAAGTTAACTATAGTCAAAATCCTAAATTACAGAAACATTATTTATACTATATTATATGATATATTAAATTTTGAAATAATAATTTTTTTATTTGTTATATGTATGTGATGGGAGAAATATACTCAACAAATGATAGTGACAATACACGTGATAGTTTGGTTAGCATAAGAGAGACAAGACTTTCTACCAAGCTAGACACAAGACTAAAAAAATAATTATGAGTTATCTGCTTTCACGACTCACGTGGATAAGTCCAAAAGACAATAATTATAGTCTATCTATTTGAAGTATATTTCGTAAGATATTTTTTTCCTTTTACTCGATATAAAAAATTATTTTTATATGATAATCAAAATAAAATATTTTTTTTACTATTTGTACTCATCTATTTATGGACTAATTTGAGCGTTGGAGGGATTAGGTTAGGAAATCCACACATAACCTTGGTCTTCATGCAAGTCGCCTTTAGAGCATATGGGCACATAACCTCAGGAAAGCTCCAAAGACACCTTGGCAACATCTCATCCTTCCTAACTACGTAAACTCGAGCAACATTAGACTGATTAGGATGTCATTGATTTTTCTTCTAATATTTTGGCACTAAAAAAAAGAGCCCATGTCATGGGAATATTAGCCCACTGATCTGTTCAATGAGTACTTCAATGAAAAAGCTTCGCCCTCAACCGATAGTACCTTCACTCACAAAGGGTAATAGCCAACATTTTCAAACCTCAAGCTTCCTCCTCAAACCCTGTTGTAATATTAGAATCTATTTAATGATCGAGATCTCTCTCTTTTAGAGATAACCCCGACCTATATGCTCATCTTAACCGAGGTCTTCCTGAACCTCACTCAATATAGACATCGATGGGAATGATATAGACCATCACCTTGCTCTTACTTCAATTAGTTAGTTGACGATGCTTCTTGCCCCACCAAACCTATAGTCCCACCAATGCTCATCGAGATTTTCCAACCCAATGTGGCATCGACTCCCAAGAACACTTGAAGCCTACTAAGCTACTAGTGGATGGGAGACTCCAATCCTCGATTGTGGAGTTTAGCGGACCACACCACCTTTAGTTTGCCTTACTTGAGTCTGAGGCATAATTAGCAGACTCCATAGAGGATATCATTTAGGCACAATTTCAATAGATAGGCTAATAATTGGAGGATATACATTGAGAGTTTTAATTGCCCAAGGGTAAAGATTTGACTAATTATACCTCGAGTCGATCACCATTTATTCAGAAGATCCAAGAGGAGCTTATCTATGCTAGCTTCCAACTCCTAACCTTAGAGGCATTTGATGATGATGCTGGCCCGACTGATAAATATCATAATCTTCTACACTCAAATATTCTTATACGACATATCAAATGCTCTCATGTATCGTACTTACTAGTAGTAAGTACTTTACAAGCCAATCACGTGAGTGATGACATGTGTGACAAGAGACTCTTTTTACTTATTATTTATTTGATATTTTTTTTCACTTTATGTTACCTATTACATATATTGTGATGTCCATGGATCTATGCAATGAGAATCAGATAATAATGAGATCATGATAATAAGACCGATTCACCTTCAAACAAAGACTCTAAATAATCTTAGTCATAGGTTACTCGAGAAGGACATCGAGATAACCAGATAAACTAGTGTATTGTATATCCATCTATATGATGGAGGTGGCTAGTCTTATAGTTGCTCATGGGGACATTAGGGATATAATGTAGGTGCTCATTAGAGAATGAGTTCACTGATCAATCTGCTCACTGAATGCTGAATGGTTGATGATACCTCATTGTTAGACAATGATTCTGTTATCCCAATGATATATCTGATTCTTAGACTTGAGACACTAAGAATATCTTGTATGAGTACTCCACTCTTTAATACCGAACTTATAAGCTTAGAAGTTCTATATTTAGCACAACTGATCATCGGGAGTAGCAACTAACCTTACGAGGACAATTCAATGTCAATAAAGGATCACTCGCTCTCAGTGTCATGAGAGGAATATCCTATGTATTCTTGCTCAAGCAAATCCCTAACTAGGGTCATTTAAATTGAGAGAGAATGAGTTCTTCGGGAGAATCCGATTAGAGCGAGACTCGAGTAAAAACCATATAGGCCTGACAACACCATGTTTGATATACAATCTCTAGGATATTAGATGAATAACAGACTATAGATATACGATAATCGAGGATAGACAGATCTAATGGATTAGATTTCCTTGTATCGTCTATGGACTAGGCGTAGTGGCCTAATACGTTCGTAATTGATGATTGATTGAATTGTTATAAAAAATAATAATTTATTGAGTCAGAAGGAGTTCTGAAAGGTATGACTCATGGCCAGCTCAATATTAGGCCTCTATCTTATTAGATATTTAGAAAGCCCTTGAATTATTGGATCTTATGATTAAGATCTAATAAGAGCCAATGAGAGATTATTAGATAGAAATCCACTAATCTAATAGGCTTGGGTAGTTAGATAGAGATCTAGTACCTAATGGGACAGGATCCATTATGGTTAAGTTGATAGAGACCTCTATAAATAAGAGCGAATCAAAGGGGCATAGGCTAGACCCTTTTGGCTGTCACCTTCTATTCTCCTCTCCCCCTCCCCTTTTCAACCAACAACCCTTGTTTGGGGCATGTGGATAACGAGAAGAGCCGACACCTTCTTGATCACATGGTGTGCATGAAAAGGATGATTGTGCAGCGATTTGAGGAGTGTCTTTGTAGCCCCTACTGTAGGAAAATCTAACATCACATGCGTAACGAAAAAATAGAAAACAAAAATCTTAAATTTCCTTAAAGGTATTCATTGTTGTGCGAAATTGGTGTGTAAAACCCGCAACACAAAAACTCACGTGTGAGATAGCTATGTTATCTAGGGAGATCGTATATCCCTAAATCCCTATATATCTATTGGAGAGGATGAAGGAGGTCAAGCATCATTCCTCTCTAGCAGTGATCCATATAGTAGGGCTGCGATAATGCTCCTTAAATCTCCACGCCTGCTATTTGAGGAGGAGAGGGGGAGAGGAGAATATGAGGTGGCAACAAAGAAGCCCCAACCTATGGGCCTTTAGTTCCCTCTTATTTATAGAGACCCCAATTAACTCTAATGGATCATGTCCTATTGGTATTAGATCTTCATCCAATTATATAAGCTTATTAGATTAATGGGTCTCTACCCAATAATTTTTTATTAGCTCTTATTGGATCTCATCCAAGGGATTCAATAATTCAGGAGCTTATTTGATATCCAATAAGATATGGGCTCCAGCAATCACACTAGGTTATCATGGACCACAGCCTAATATGATCATGCCCGAGCAAGTGGGCCTAATCAGTCACATTAAGATCTATGTGTGTAGTAGTGCATCTCCATGCCCTATGATCATCCTTCTCATCCTCATCGATTCTGTTTGTATCTCGACGCATCTCCATGCATCACGATCGTTCGTCTCGATCTCGTGGGTTCCGCTATCGCTTTACGCTCCTATTGTGCCTCCTCATGTGATTACAACTTAATCATAGGCACGTAGGCCCAACAATAAATGAGAATAAAATTGGAGGCTCGCAGGCTCCAATAATAATAATCATATGTATACACATCACATGGTCCATGATTATCCATCCACATCATACATCACATGTACACATCATCATCATGCAGGACTACTATATAATATATATAATGTTAGGACCGGAGCGGCACTAAGAGAGGGGGGGTGAATTAGTGCAACGGTAAAGTATGATAAACTTTCGACGATTTAAACACTTTCGGAAACTTCGTACGATAAAAGCAACGTTTCGTTTGAAACTATTTCGATTGCATTTTAACTTGAAGGCAGTAAGCTATCGAAGGGATTTGCAGTAAGGTAATAGCAGGAAGTAAATGCAAACCAGAGAAGACGGTAGTTTATAGTGGTTCGGTCAATCGTGACCTACATCCACTCCTCCGATTCCTCTTCCGTCGAAGCCACCGGCATCCACTAATGATCTTCCTTTACTAGGCGAAGATCAACCTCCTTCTTACACCCCTCTTACAACCTCTTATAAGTGGTTCACCCTTTTACAAAGATTTCAATGAAAATAAAGGAGGTGAACACTCAAGCTATTGAAAACAAGACTTTTCCTAAAGCTTTTCTCAACTTCTAGCTTCTCAAAAGGTTGTATTCTCTGCTGAGAAATAAGGGGTATTTATAGGCCCCAAGAGGATTCAAATTTGGGCTCCAAATTTTGAATTCTCTTGGGTTTCCGAGGCCGGCGGTGCCACCACCTGTTAGTGGCGGTGCCACCGCCTGTCAGTGTCTGACACTAACAGTGGACTGGCGGTGCCACCGCTCAGTCAAGCGGTGCCACCGCCCAGGTCTCAGGTGCTGGGTGGTGCCACCGCCCAGTCTAGGCGGTGCCACCGCCTAGGCCAATTCAGCTCATTGGTTGGGCTCCAAACTTGGCCTAAACCAGTCCGAACTCGGGCCCAATTGGCCCCTACTTGGGTTATAGGATTAACACCTAATCCTAACCCTAATTAACATGCTAACTATGAATTTAAAGACATTTTTTAAGCTATTACAAAGTCCGTAAGTCAAGACTTCTTCCGGCGAGCTTTCGGCGAACTTCCGACGGTCTTCCGATAAACTCTCAGAAACCATTCTACGGACTCCCGGCAAGCTCCTAGACTTCACGATTTGATCTTGGCGAGTTCCAACGAGCTTCTTCGGCCAGCTTCGATCTTTCTCGGCGAGCTCTGCGAACTTCTAACGAACCTTCCGGTGAGCTTCCAAAAAACCCTTCGGCAAGCTCCCTACTTATTCTTGGCTAGTTCCGGCAGCATTCCCGACGAACCTTCGGACTTCCGTTGAACTCTCGAACTCGCAACGAATCCTTCGTGCTTGACTCCAACACTTTGTTTTGCTTTATGTCTTCGTCGTTATCGTAGTTAATCCTGCACACACAAGCAAAAACTCTACTCCGATCTAGACAATTATTACAACGCAAATTGACATTCTGTTGCCCGACACGTCATTGGTTGGTGCTTCGTCCGATTCTTCAGCGCATTGTCCTCTCTTGTGGCTTGTTGCCCAATCGACGGTTGACCTCCGCAACCCCAATATCCTTGGTGCAATTCTGCTCTCTTTGGCCCAATACCCGACGTCCGAAGCCTTCTGCCGTCCAATACCCAGACGTGATCTCCTCCGGCGCAACGTCAATTCCTCCTACGTCAACTGTCTAATCCTGATCGAGTAGACCTACATCACTCAAAATGCAGTTAAACATCTAAACACAATCAATTAGTTTCATCATCAAAATCTGAGATTTAACAATCTCTCCCTTTTTGATGATGACAACTAATTGATGACTAACAGAGTTAACCTTAACTCCCCGGAGTTTAACCAAACTCCCCTTATCAATATGCCATTGATAGAATACTTGAATTATCCCAAATCCAAGTAACATTCATCACATATTATGAAAAACATTTAAACCATCATGCAAATATATAAAATATTCAATTGAATACATGAAGTGATCAATATACTTCTCCCCCTATGTCATCAACAAAAAGGAGAAGTAGCTCTAGCTATTTTAAAAGATATGCAAGTTTTTGCAACATAAAGCTAGATTTTCATCACAACATATAAGCACAAAAGTATAGCAAGATTCTTAAGTTTAATCATGACAATTCAACACTTAAATTTTTGTGCAAGATTGTACTTTACTTTTCTTTGCAAATAACAATATTTATGATGTTTGCAAGTAACAATATTTACAATGATCGAGCTAGCAATAACTTTCTCCCCCTTTGTCAATATCAAAAAGAAGGAGAGGAACCAATGATTTAGACTTTTACATCAACTTAGCATCAATCAATATTTCAATCATCACATGATGCATACAAGACAATAATGCAAAGAAATCATTTCATGAAGGATATCAATGTGAAAATTCACCAAGGATCACATGATACAATCGCAAATCATGATATCATTATGCGATACATCATGAGATGATAATTTATCATATCAATGAAAGATATTAATTGTTAAACATGATATGATAATAGTCTCAAAAATTTTAATTTGCGATACTTGTGATATATTGCAATACACTAAAACATTTAATGCGATGCTTTTAAGGATATCAACCTATTTTTTGATACAAAGCATGGCAAGAGCAATTTTGTTGCAAGTTTTCTAAGTTTTGCACTTTTTGCTTCTTTCAATAGGCAAGATCTTTCTTCTCTTTTTGAGAAGTGCAAGCTTGCAAGTTTTACTTCCTTAGCATGCTAGGAAGTTTACTTTCATTTTCAATGCACAAGCTAGCAAATTTAAAGATGTGCATATTTGCTTTTCTTTGCAATGTGCATGATAGTATTTCTTTGTAATGTTCAAGATAGCAAATTGTACATCATGCTAGCTAGCATATTAAAGATGTTCAAGAAAGTAAGCTCTTTCTTCTCTTTTGAGAAGTGTTATTTTTGCTTCCTTAGCAAAATACCAAACTAGCAAGGGACCATGTTTTACATGAGGCAAGTGTTACATTTGTATCTTTTCTTTAGATGTGCAAGCAAGTTTTTGCATTTTCTTGACTTCTGCAAGGTAGCTAATTTATCTTTGAGATTACCCTTTTCATCAATTCAAGATAGCACATTAGCAACTCTTTCTCTCCCTTTGTCATCGGCAAAAAGAAAGGAAGATTCAAGTCATGAATATCAAAATAATAATTTTATCATGAATATTTCATCATTGTGTGTATCATTATTGTAAATTAAAGTATTGCATACATAATACCAAATCATCATATATATTTTTAAAACATATAAACTCATCATTATATGCATGATTCCAAATCATCATTCATATTATTTCAATCATTGTTTCAATCATCACTATAACTCATCATGCACAAAATGTAAAATCATCTAATATGATACAAACATTTATTTTCAAAATATTTATCACTATTTTCATGTATGATAATAAAGTATTCATGATACACATTATATGCATATATCATCACAATAAAAAGCAATTGAATGCATAATTTCAAATCATAAATGTTTCAAATCATGATGGTATTAACTTGTCAAATTTCATCCTACCATTCATGATCATAACTTTTTATTTGTATGCATCAAAATAATATCAAGAGTATTTCATGCATAATTTTATATCACCACATAAGGAATATCAAGAAAAAAGTAATTGGGTAATGCGATAAACATTTCATGAATACAAGGAATTGCATAAAAATCATATCATAAAAGATTAGAACATGTGAGTACCAAAAGGCATGATTTCTTTTTGAAAAACCTACTTATAAATAATCAAAAGAAAATCTTAAGAGATCGATTAATGAAAAAATCTTGATTCATAATAAATCTTAATTTATAAATATCATGGAATCAAGATCATGAATTTGGATAAAACTCATTTAAATTCAAATCGTCCAAATCATCAAAATCTCAACATTTCTTTCAAGATGGCATAAATAAGTTTATTGGTCTCTTAGGTAGAAATCAATAAGATAGAGAAAAAGAAAATTTTTAATAAAAAAATCTTTCCTCCTTTTGTTTCAACTTATTGATTGATTCCATACATGCATGCCCCCTTTTTTTTTTTTTTTTTAAATCCATGCATCATCGTTTAAAACGGAAAGATCAAAAATCGTAAAAAAAAGTGCAACACATAATTAAAAAAAATTATTTCAACTCATTACTTCAAGTCAAACATAGATTTCATTTAATCAAAATTGAATAACTTCAAGACCAATAAATCATCATGTATAACAATCATCAAGTACGATACAAACTTTTCAAAATATTTATCATGATAAGGCATATAAGCCAAATAAACTATTAAATATAAAGCATATTCATCAATGATGGTTTCATTGGGCATAAGGCATTTTCAAACAAAATCATTTTGTTATTTGTTGTAGTCATACATTTTTCTTTTTAGGTGAATATATCTTTTCATGCTTAAATTTTTTAATTTTTCAAAGATGCTAAAAAGAAAAACATGATATAATTTTTTAAAAACAATTTTTTATTTCCTATTCCTACTATCTAAATTAAGCACTCATGAAAAAGTTCAAGTAATTTCAAAATAATTTAAGAGAGTTGAGTTACTTACCTTATAGTCGAAGCTCGTCAAAGCCCAATTCGCCGTTTTACCTTTGGAAGTTCTTGATTCATCCTTGGGTGCCTTCCTTTTCTTTGGCCTCTTCCTCCGTTCAAGTTCATTGTTTATTTTAGATTTTTGTTTAATAAACTTATTAAGAGTTAGTGTTCGAAGTTCAAGTTCATCATTGTCCTCATCACTTGAGTCATCACTCAAGTGGTATTCATTTGTCCGGAGTTCCAAATCCTTCCTATTATTTGGAAGGTGGTTCAAGTGTTCATTGTGTTCATCATGTGCATTGCGCACCATTTCATATGTCATCAATGAGCCGATAAATTCTTCAAGTGAAAAAATATTTAAATCTTTTGTTTCTTGTATTGTCGTTACTTTTGATTCCCAAGCTTTAGAAAGTGATCGTAAAACTTTACTAACAAGTTCAAAATTTAAGAAACATTTGCCAAGAGCTTGTAAACCATTGACGATATCCGTAAAATGGGTGTACATGTCAACAATGGTTTCGCTCGGCTTCATTCGAAAAAGCTCGAAATCATGCATTAAAATGTTAACTTTCGAGTCTTTGACTCTACTAGTTCCCTCGTGCGTGATTTCAAGTGTTCGCCAAATATCAAAAGCCGTTTTGCACATAGAAATTCGATTGAACTCATTTTTGTCCAAAGCGCAAAATAAGGCATTCATAGCCTTTGCCTTTAAAGAAAAATACTTCTTCTCCAAATCCGACCATTCGTTCATTGGTTTAGAGGGAAGTTGAAAACTGTTTTCAACGATATTCCACAAATCCAAATTCATAGAAATCAAGAAAACTCTCATTCGAGTTTTCCAATAAGTATAGTCCAATCCGTTAAACAACGGTGGATGAAAAACCGATAAGCCCTCTTGAAAGCTATAAAGAGTCATTTCTCTCGGGTGTAAATCTGAAATGAGAAATACCAGGCTCCGATACCAATTGTTAGGACCGGAGCGGCACTAAGAGGGGGGGGTGAATTAGTGCAACGGTAAAGTATGATAAACTTTCGACGATTTAAACACTTTCGGAAACTTCGTACGATAAAAGCAACATTTCGTTTGAAACCGTTTCGATTGCGTTTTAACTTGAAGGCAGTAAACTATTGAAGGGATTTGCAGTAAGGTAATAGCAGGAAGTAAATGCAAACCAGAGAAGACGGTAGTTTATAGTGGTTCGGTCAATCGTGACCTACATCCACTCCTCCGATTTCTCTTCCGTCGAGGCCACCGGCATCCACTAATGATCTTCCTTTACTAGGCGAAGATCAACCTCCTTCTTACACCCCTCTTATAACCTCTTACAAGTGGTTCACCCTTTTACAAAGATTTCAATAAAAAGAAAGGAGGTGAACACTCAAGCTATTGAAAACAAGAATTTTCCTAAAGCTTTTCTCAACTTCTAGCTTCTCAAAAGGTTGTATTCTCTGCTGAGAAATAAGGGGTATTTATAGGCCCCAAGAGGATTCAAATTTGGGCTCCAAATTTTGAATTCTCTTGGGTTTCCGAGGCTGGCGGTGCCACCGCCTGTTAGTGGCGGTGCCATCGCCTGTCAGTGTCTGACACTAACAGTGGACTGGCGGTGCCACCGCTCAGTCAAGCGGTGCCACCGCCCAGGTCTCGGGTGCTGGGTGGTGCCACCGCCCAGGTCTCGGGTGCTGGGTGGTGCCACTGCCCAGTCTAGGCGGTGCCACCGCTTGGGCCAATTCAGCTCATTGGTTGGGCTCCAAACTTGGCCTAAACCAGTCCGAACTCGGGCCCAATTGGCCCCTACTTGGGTTATAGGATTAACACATAATCCTAATCCTAATTAACATGCTAACTACGAATTTAAAGATATTTTCTAAGCTATTCCAAAGTCCGTAAGTCAAGACTTCTTCCGGCGAGCTTCCGGTGAACTTCCGACGGTCTTCTGATAAACTCTCGGAAACCATTCTACGGACTCCCGGCAAGCTCCTAGACTTCACGATTTGATCTTGGCGAGTTCCAACGAGCTTCTTCGGCTAGCTCCAATCTTTCTCGGCGAGCTCCGCGAACTTCCAACGAACCTTCCGGTGAGCTTCCAAAAAACCCTTCGGCAAGCTCCCTACTTATTCTTGGCTAGTTCCGGCAGCATTCCCGACGAACCTTCGGACTTTCGTCGAACTCTCGAACTTGCAACGAATCCTTCGTGCTTGACTCCAACACTTTGTTTTGCTTTATGTCTTCGTCGTTATCGTAGTTAATCCTGCACACATAAGCAAAAACTCTACTCCGATCTAGACAATTATTACAACGCAAATTGACATTTTGTTGCCTGGCACGTCATTAGTTGGCGCTTCGTCTGATTCTTCAGCGCATTGTCCTCTCTTGTGGCTTGTTGCCCAATCGGTGGTTGACCTCCGCAACCCCAATATCCTTGGCGCAATTATGCTCTCCTTGGCCCGATGCCCGACGTCCGAAACCTTCTGCCGTCCAATACCCAGATGTGATCTCCTCCTGCACAACGTCAATTCCTCCTGCGTCAACTGTCTAATCCTAATCGAGTAGACCTACATCACTCAAAATGCAGTTAAACATCTAAACACAATCAATTAGTTTCATCATCAAAATTTGAGATTCAACATATAATAATAATAATAATAATAATAATAATTAAACTTTTTAATTAACTAATATTTTTTGAAATTGGGGATATGTAGGAAATTTTTTGAATTATGAAAGATATTTTAGTAATATTGACAAAAAGGACAAAACTCAAATTTATGAAATTCTTAGGGGCAAAACTATCTTTTGCCTAGAAAACTCTAATCCCTACCCTGCCTTTCCTGCCTACGAGCACCCTTGCCCCCGCTAGTGCTATGCCCACGGGTGTAGTGCTCGCAGGCGTCGCCCATGTGAGCAGCGTCCCCTTTTGCAAGCGTTGTGGCATGCTTGTAAGCAACGCCCATGAGTGTCATCGCTTGTGCTGCAAGCGTAGTGCCTGCGCACAGGCGGCTCTACCTGTGGGGCGGTTGGCCGCATATGGCTGCAACTGCGTGCAACAATAGTTGTTGCGCCTGCAGGCATTGTGCCGCCTACCTACGGCTGCCGCCCTTGCGATTGCCACTACAAGTGGCTTCACGCATGTAGATGAGCAGCAAGCTACCGTCTACGAGGGCAACAAGGGCAGCAATAGTTGCTACCCTTTCTCTTTTTTGCGTCAACGATTTTGACGTCAAAAGATTTTCTAAAACATAACATACGCAATTCAAAACCAATCTTTCACACGAATAACCTGACTCTAATACCATTGTAGGAAAATTTATGGGTGACATCACATGTGCAGCAGAAAAAAAGAAAACAAAAGCCTCAAATTTTTCAAAAAGGTGTTTATTGTCGTGCGAAGATTGGTGCACAAAAACTCGTAAAACTTAAATCTATATATGAGATAGTATTTTACCTAGGAAGATCATATATCGCTAAATTCCTATGAGAAATCCCTAACACACCTCAGTAGCACCTCATCGTATCTGCACATGCAGATTCAAATCACATCTTATATATATATATATATATATATATATATATATATATATATATATAATCATTTATATAATGACAAATTATAGTGTGCAACATAAAAAGTCATTGTTATATAAAATAAAACATAATATAAACTAAAAAAAAAGTTTGACTTATGGTTAAAACAATTTTATCTAGTAACATAAACAAATAACCATCTTTGTAGTTGAAAATCTCAACTAAAATAGCAAGATAAAAGTTCAACTAAAACATTGTCATATGTTAAAAAATTAAATTAAAATAAATTGTCATATAAAAAAATTTTAACTTAAATTTTAGGCAGAATACGCTCTAAATGAAATGCTTAAGTTCAAATTAATATAAATAATAGTAAATGTATCTGTTGTTAGATACTAATTTGTTTCAGCATTGTTCATCACAATATATCTAAACTTCACACAACTGTGTCAAATTATCCAATGGGAAGGTAAAGAACTCATAAGCAAAACAACTAACACTTACCATGTTCTTTGAGAGCTTGTTAGGTGGAACATCATGCATGTCCCAATCCCTTAATTGGGGAAAGCTCAATGGACCAGGTTTTGATGCTGGTGCTCACATTTGAGAGCAAGTTGCAGTACTCATTGTAACATGTAATAGTGTTCTGTTCTTCTTTTTTTCCCCTTACAAGAATCCATGTAAACAAGGATAAATTGAAAGATTGAAAAAGTTTTACCAATTCAAGAGAGTTGATTGAGACTGCTTTGTAGAAATCATCCTCAAATTTAAGAAGATTTAGTTGGTGCAATTGCATTTTGTCACTAATGAAACCTAATTAGATTTAAAAAATTTCTAATTTGATTCTGATGGTGATGTTGTTGTGATTCAAAATTTTGATTTCGTAGGGAGACTATTTTGCAGAACTCATCCTAAAATTTGAGAAAATTTAATGGAAATAGGACTTGTGACCAATGGAACAATCATAACTCAGGCATCTTATATCTTAGAAAATTTCTAATTTGATTCAGTTGATGTCTCAGCCAAATTAGATCTAACAAAGCTCTAATTTGGTCCATAAGAGGTGAACAAGAACTACAAATAAGGTGAAAAAGGTGGTGATATTGAGATATGTAGGGGAGATGGGAGGCAATGCACACACTATCTTCTTCATACTATTCCTCATGTGCATTGGACATTCTTCTACATAATGTCCTCTAATTTACCTTTCTGATACTGCTGTGATCCCAACCCTCCGTTACTACAATCAACAAGGGCACAACCATAGGTCACAATGTAATATCATAATACCTCGGTCTGATGTCCCACATAATAATGGCATATTGCAGACAAGTCCAGCTCTGCATGTGGATGATAGTCTCCAGGCAAATGGATGCAGAGCTGAGACTGGAAGCTGGTGCTGCACCTTCAGACCTGCTCTTTATTTTATGAAGTGAAGTGACAATAAGCCTAATCTTAATCTGCAAGTCACCCTCAACTCTCAGAATAAGAAACATTTAAGTCTGTACAAAAGCAGGGGAAGATAGAGGGCAGACGTGTACAATGATTTGCAGCAAACATTTCTTTGTGGCATCAAATCTGATGATCTGTCCAGGAAATTGATGGCAAAAGCATCAAAGTACTCTGAAATGAGATTAGATTAAACTCTAAAAGGAGATCCATCAAGCTGGAGAAATTAGTTCTCTGATGATATCAGCAGTATAGTCTTTAGATTTTTATGTTGTTATCTGCTACATGGAACTTGAGATTTTTATGTTCTTGATGAGTTTGGAAGGATTGAAAGCATCAACTATTCTATTTACATATAGTAAAGCTCAAAGGGAATCTAACATTAATGCTTAGGGTTGATTAGTAAAATGACAATCTTTTCTTGGCTGACCTGAGTGACTCTGTGAAATATAAATCACAAGCAAATTTGTCCCCAGTTGGCCAAAGAGTTAAAAGAAGCCTTCTTCTTCTAATGGTCAAACTCCAGTTCTTCTGCAAGAAAATAAATCAGATTTCCAGTTCCATAGATGTCATTGGTGAGAGAAAAAGTTAGTCAGACACCTTCTTAAATACTTGATGCTTTTCAATGTAGGGTGCCGTCAGAAGCAGGCAAGCTTTCCACTAAATGAGACACCACACCGCGAACTGGTCGACGTACTGACCATTGGGAGAGGTCAAAACGAAGCCCAAAGAGAGATTTCAAATCATTCATCGATGATTTGCTTGCTGAGTCTTTGCTTGGTTGTTTTCACTACTAAGCAAGGACGGTTCATTGCATTATGCAATGCTCCCATCAATATAGATTCGACGTAGATTTGAAAGAATTAATATATACAATTTTATCTCTGTAAATAAAATAAATTAAAGAGTTAATATACAATCACCCCTTCTAATTTTTTTTAATATTTCGAGTGTTATTCTTTTACTTGTTCAAATGTTATTTGAATATTATATGACAGATGATATCATATACTCAAAAGTTTGATCCAATTTATATTTTTATTATGTATATTTATTTTTATAACTTTCAAAAAAAAAACAAGTTGGGAGTGTATGCAGTGAATTTTACTTGCCATCCTCAGTCGATGATAACCAAACCGACCAACACATTGTCTTCTTCCCCACATAATAAGCCGCACGTCGTTTCGCACTCCTTCCTGCGTTGACAGCGAGCTGCCACCCGCCACCACCACCACCTCCTCCTCCTCCTCCTCCTCGTGCTCCTTCCCCCTCCGTCGGCGGAACTCCAAGTATATAATAATCGTAGACGTTAATTGGCTAGTTCAAGGTGTTCGACCATAATCCCTCCTCCTCATTCTTCTTCGTCTTCTTCTTCTGATCTCAAATTGCACGGAATTCCCTGCCACTTTGTGAAGAGAACCATGAGCGCCAACGCGACTTTTACCGCGAAGTGAAGTCCAACGGCAAGGAGGCGAGAAATGGATGCCCGGATGATGCGAAGGCACGCGTCGCAGGCGAGTCCGGAGAGGTCCAAAGTGTGGACCGAGCCGGCTCTGAAGCAGCGCCTGCAGGAGCGGCAGCGAGGGGGGAAGATTCCCGTGGTGTACTACCTCTGCCGGAATCGCCACCTCGAGCACCCGCACTTCATCGAAGTCCCGCTCTCTTCCCCCGAAGGACTCTACCTCAGAGGTTAGTGTGGACCGGTTTCGGGCGAATGGGAGAGAAAAGGAGCGATCTTGATGCATCCAGGGGTTGACTTTTCCTGTGTGTGTCTCTTCCTCCGTAGATGTGATCGACAGGCTTAACGTGCTGAGAGGCAAGGGGATGGCCGCCATGTACTCCTGGTCCTCCAAGAGGTAAATTTCTCGAGATTGGAGACCGCAAGAACCCTAGATTTCAACTCTGCAATCAGCTAATGGGTCGGCGATGGTGCAGGAGCTACAAGAATGGATTTGTGTGGCATGACCTCTCCGAGGACGATCTGATCCTGCCGTCGCAGGGCAATGAGTACGTGCTCAAGGGTTCCGAACTCTTGGATCAAACCCCTCCAGGTACATCGTGGATTTGCGTGTAGACTATATCTTATTGTTAGTGAAGTCGGAAGAATATAATTCTATGACCAGATTGAATGATGCTTATGTTCGATTCAGATCGGAACAGTGATGGCATAAGCAATGGAATGACTCAGAATCTGAAATACCCTATGCAAGAGCCACCGACAATCTGTTATAAAGGCCAAGAAGCTTCTTGTTCTTCGTCTTCTGCAATGATTATGATTAGGGAGCCTAAGCTTCCCCCGCCGTCACCGAAGCAACCAACTCCTCCTCATTCTCCTGCTGCACAAGGATATGTGCTATGTCCCTCGGCCTGTAGATCAGGCTCCTTGGGGAACTTTTCACCGAAGCCTGGTGCTAGAACTTCCCCGCCATCAGCATTGGGTTCCCCGAACTCGATGGAGTACAGGATCTGCAAGCCCATTGGAGCTCAGGATGCCTCCACTCAAACCGACGACCGAGGAAGTATGAGTCATGGATCGATCACTCAAATTGTTGGCGTCCCAACAGATGATAGGCCTCGAAATGAGCAGACAATGTGTTCAAAGGAGGAGCTTGAAACCAATAATGTTGAGACATCACCACCTTTAACACTTCCCAGTGATCCTTCATGTGGGAAGATGAATACCTTGGAGTCCTTGATTAGAGATGAAGTAAGCAGAAGGAACAACTTTAGGATTATGGAAGCGGAGGAAGTTTTCCTCCCAAACAGGTCAAAATTTAAAGCCACAAATATGCTTATGCACCTGATTACTTGTGGATCAACCTCTGTGAAAGACCACTATGGCCTTGGATTTATGCCAACCTATAGGACAAGGTTCACTGGTACAAGTTTCGCCTCACCATTGTCTGCCAATTCAATGGTTCTGGGGGGAATTAATGGCTTGCCAGAGAGCCGAAGAGAAATTGGCGTAAGTCTGAAAAAGGGACATTTTAGTGGGAGCATGATTGAAACAAACAAGTACAAAGAGGAAATAGTGGAAGGAGTTTCTAGTCTAAAACGATCGTCTTCCTTTGGTGAGGAAAGGTAGTGCAGAATTTAATTGCTTAAATCAATATTCTGAATAGAAATATTTCCATGTAAGTGTTGATGTTCTGCATATATTCTACTTGATTGACTAGCCTTTAGGTAAACACGAATGGTCTGAAAATCATAACATAAGTATGTTTATTGGGGAACAAACTTGGAAGCTCGCTTTGTGATATCATTGCTAAATTGATTGTCTCATCTTCACTTGACCATAGGGTTATCTGTAATTTGTGCAGTTAAGGAATTTAATCAGTTGTCTAGTTTCAAGGGAAAAAATATTATGAGAAAAAAAAAATATTGAAAAATTTTCTTTTCCTCTTTGGCTACACTAAAGGACTGAGATTTGAAACACTCAGGACATGGAAAGGTGTGTTTGATCTGCTTCTTGTCCTTTTTTTTTCCATGTTTTGGGTAGGCCTGCTGAAAACATATTTGCTCTTCCTGTTGATACATATCTTGCTTCCCTTTTGTTGCAACTGACTGGAAGGAGAACTTCCTCTCTCATTTCCATATTGCTTACAAGTAATATGCAGTTATATCTGCAGTCTGTAAAATCCTCATAATTGATGATAAAGTTGGCAGGACTTATATGTGATAAAGCTTCATCATGACAATATCCTGCATATATTCATCAAGTGTGCAAATTTCATTTAATAGGTAATTGAGTTTGATCGTTTCCAGAGATATTAGGTAGCATGCCTCATATCTCTTCCTGCATCGAGTGTACTGAAGCTAACCTTTTTCTTTTGTAACCAGGTACAATAAATTATTGAACTAACTCTTAAATGAGGTTTTTAGATAATTACCATTTCAAACTTTGGAAATAGTGTAGTTTCCCCTCCATTTTGGCTTCTTAATTTTCTTTTTGAACTCTCAGGCTTTGGTCCATGTACTTGTTGAAGAAACAGTGGTGAAGTGATACATGAGCTACTGTGGCTATGTTATTTATGCTTAAACCGAATAATATTTTCTAACAGAGTTATAAATCATATTCTTGAGTTATAAATTCTTTTTGCATGAGCTATAGATAAATCACCATTGTATGGGGTTACTGGAAGCATGGAAATGACAAGGAGTGATATTTGCATTCAGTAGCAAAGAATTTGTTAAGCGGATTGATACTAACAACCCACAAAGAATGAGAGAGGGGCCATAATAAAATGCAGAATTGTGTTATTCAGTGCAACTATATTTCTTATGAGTTGAAGAAAGAAAATTAAAAAATGTTTCAACTGCCAGAAAGAAAGGATATCTTTTGTTACAGTGCTTTTGAGTGAATGTGCAGTAGATTTCAAGTTTCGAAGAGATAATCTTGGATTTTTTTTCTTGACGATACTTTAGAGACAAAGGCCGATTTGTGCTTCTTGACAGCTACTGAGTCTAGGATCATTGATATCCTGGCCTTGATTTGGCCAGCATGCAAATGCTAGTACTATTAGCCTAATTCACATGACGAAGTTTTCTGGTTTTTGTCGAAGTTTTTTATTTATGTTCCTTTCAAAGGTGATCATATGTCCACGGATATAGGAGCTTCAGTCATTAGGGTTGTAGGACAGAAATTGTAGAATCTGATAGTGTTTTTTAACTCAATGACTTCTGGAGAAAGATGTAGTGAATTATCTGCATCACGTCTTACATGACAGAGAGAGGGACCATTATATCTGTAACATAATGGTTCATAAATCTTAGTGTGCAATACTTTATAGGTCCTGGCTGCAAAATCCTTGTGGACACCTGTGTAAGTTCACAATACCCCATCTAGAACTTGTCAAAATGAACTCTCCTTTGGAAATCCCCATCTGATTAGGACTGAGCCAATGCAACCTACAAATCTAACTAAAAGTTTTGGATGAAGCATCTTAAGTTAGCATCTTAAGTTATGACTTGGTTTGTAGGTTGCGTTGGCACAATCCAAATAAGGGACAGTTTAGTGGTTTGTAGGTTGCATTGGCACAGTCACCTCAAGGTATGACTTGGTTTGTAGGTTGGAAATCCCCATCAAACCAAGTGCCAATGCACTTGCTTGTTGAGGAATTTAGCATCTTACTTGGTTTGTAGTAACCGTTGGAAATAATAGATAAGCTAGGTATGAATTTATGGTCAAGTGTTTTGGCTGAGAGACCAGGTTGCATAAGGGTTTGGTAGTCGAATGAGCGTCAGCTCTGCAAGATCATGATAGCACAGAATAAAATTATTTCTATATTGTACCGAACAATGCTGACCTCATTAAATTGAACATCATAATTGAAATTACAAATCTCATGATACCAGATTTGCTTTTGTACTTACATATATGGACTTGTACATAGCATCCTTTATATTTAAAAATTCTCCAATTTACAACTTTGGTTCAAATATTGTATATATAAAGAAATCCTACTGATACAGGAACCACAACATGCCTCATTCGAGAAGGAACAAGGAAAAGGAAGCAGATTCAGCTCAGTTAAAGTGCCTCCCTAGTACAATGAAAATTTCATCCTGCACACAGTCAAGGGATAATCAGAATGGAACTTTGATGTCCCAAATTTCAGAAATAATGGGGAACTCTTCTGGCATATTCTCACCACTCAATTCATCATATGGTGAAAACGAAAGGATTATAGATAAGGGATCATCTGTGAGGTCAGAATTTTACAGAGAAGAAAAAGAGAAGGTGATCAAGATCGAAGAAAGTTGAGTCTTATTGTCCATGTTCCCTCTTGCTGAATCTTTATAGTTACTCGTTTCTTGCCCCTCAATTTCTGTTTCACTATTTTCCTGCAGGCTTAAATCTGGAGCTCGGTTCATAATCGAGTCTAGATCACTAGGTGATGATATTGAAGATACCTCTGAATGAACACAGGAACTCTGTGTTAATGTATCATGTCCCATTTCAGTATCAGCTGCTTTCTTTACAGCTGTGCTTGGAGGAATCTGTCCAACATTTAAAGTGCTTGTAAGTGCCATTTATTCGTTTTTTTTTACTTATTCCAGTTCTTTTGAGTTGTCTTATTCTGACAACCCTAGCAAGAAACGTATAAGTTGGCTACCTGCAAAGAAATGTCATTGTTCCACTAATGTCTTGTGGCTTTTAAGCTGCAAGAAGAGAGCAATTCCTTACACACTGTGAGCTAAGTTTGCTCTCTTTTTTGGTGGTACAATAAAACACGCTGCATGACACTGTCGCATGTACATAACAAAGATGAAGGTGAGCTGTGCTTGGCTTCAACTTGAAAATCTTTACAGAACACTTTTCATTTTATGAGAAAACTATTGAAATCTGGGTGTAGTATTCTGGTTGCCCGTGTCAATTGACCATTATATTAAAGAACGTTCTTGTCCACCATGTGCCCAAGGTGAGTATTTTTATTTTACCATGGTTCCCATAGCTATGATGTTGGAATTTCAACAGGATATGATGTATCAGATAAGGTGATTCCTCTTTGATAATGGCATCGCAGGGGTTTGATATATATAGATCATGAAAAAATATTTTCTTCCTTGTAATTATGCATTTTTATTTAAGTTGCTGTCAGCTTTTGAATGGTTGATTGAAAGAAATGAACAAGTCAAATAGTATAGTATTTATTGCTTCTCTCTTTTTGACTTCAGTGAATTCACTTGTAAAATGTAAGGATACAACTGCTTTGATGTGGTCCTTATGTTTTTGTCAAAAGAGCAAAATAATGGGAGTCATGTCACTGTTTGCAAGATTTGCGGATACTCACACTCATCATGATGTATCGGTATAATCTATTTGCATTATGTTGCTACTTCCTGTGATGTTCAACACCTCGTTTTGCACAATACCAACTGTGTGCTATAAATGCTGGATCTGCCCTCAGAATGAGAGCAACCGAACTCTCTCGTTCGTGTGGTCCTGAAGAGGATGTTCTTATGCGTCAGAGCTGCCACACTGATCATGTGTTGTGTCACATCAATTGTTCTATTGTTTGTTTCGACTTGCAGGTGAATGACAAACTTTTTGGAATCCATGAAAAGAATGTTCATGTGCCATATAAATCTGGTACGATCTTTCGGGTTCCCGATCAAGAATGTTTGAGGTGGATGAAAAGCATGCCCATGGAGTCTCTGGCACGGTAGGACAATGCCATGGATCACATTGGACAAAATAGTTTGCAACTGTAAGATGTAATAAAATAACATAAAACAAGATTGACATAATTAAAATCAAGGAGGAATCTGATCCACCAGACCATCTCAAGACATTGACACAGCTACAGTTTGAGCTCTTTGCTATTGCAATTTTATGAAGCCAAGGAATCTGAGGCTTCAAAATAAGAACACAGTTATATGAGATAAATCATGAACATCGCTTTTCTGTACAGAGCCGGAGTGACATTGTATTACAAGCTTTCAGTCAGCAAATTTCTCGAAATTCTATAAAAGAAAACTTTCAAACACATGCCAGCAGCTCGGGTTACAAAATATACTCGGAGCTCACGACAAATGGAGCTCCATTACTAGGGTGCAACACAAGACACTAAATTTAACAACCCTGGAGCTGACAAAATCATCTTTTAATCAGAAGTCAAGTAGGTTGAGGCACCGCCTGTGACAGGGGCAATGTGAGCCAGGCCTTAAATATGTCTCAACAATAATATGACATCCACTGAGAGTCCTTACCTAGTCATAAAGCCCTTCTTCGTGCCAAATATCAACCAAAAAATCTACCATTTCCTGTATATGACCAATAAACATACAATAATGTATAAGAAGATCTAAAAGATTATTCTAAAAACATTCTGGATTTAGAACTATATGGAAAATAAGATAGGGAAGCATGGACTTACAGATAATGGAATTGACTCTGGAAAAGGTTGGCTTGTCGATAGCAAGTCATCATATGTTGAGCACCAGCTGAACAAGACAAATAATTGAACGCTAAGGGAATAGAGATTACCATCATGATATATTCATAGTAATGAGTATTTGATTAACAAAACTAAAAGCTCCATTCTAGGTCTTTGGAACATACAGTTACAGAGAATTTGAAATTAGAAAATGATATTGTTTAAAAATACATGTGAACTGGATTTTAGCTTAATCTTATACCTGCAGCTGCAAAGATTTAGATGCACTCATGCCATGAATGCCAAATTTACAACCCTAATTTGAACAAAATTTCCTCACTATGGAAACATGTGAACTGATAGTCTCTTGGACTAAAACGGTACCAACATTTTACCTTGAGATAGTGTGCAAGAGAACTCAAACCAATTCCCTGAAGGCGGGGAGTAAACAGGACCTATTCTTTATCAATGAGATAGTGTGCAAGAGTATTAATCAAATCAT
This sequence comes from Musa acuminata AAA Group, assembly GCF_036884655.1. Classification (NCBI taxonomy): domain Eukaryota; kingdom Viridiplantae; phylum Streptophyta; class Magnoliopsida; order Zingiberales; family Musaceae; genus Musa; species Musa acuminata. The sequence goes on from NC_088335.1 coordinate 39,212,339, forward strand.
TTGCTACTACAACGATAAAGGCACTTGAGCTTGACACCTAATATGGTAGCAAAAATAGTTGTTTGTTAACAAATCAAGTCCTATGTCTTTCTACTTCTTTTAATCCTCTAATTCACCAAAAAGCAAATATTCTCTAACGTTTACCTTTCCATTGTACATTCCTCAACTCCACAGTCCAATAAGGAAAGCAAAATATACACCAACATAAAAAGCTTCCATCAATGCAAAGTCTAAAGAGGGTAGATATATGTATTTTAACCGCGCAAGCAGAGAAACTATTTTCTTGGCTTGAATCCTGATCATCCAAGTTGCAAAGAAAAATATCATAACTTGGCACCAAGGTCCATCCACTGAACATTTAGCAAAAGCAATAGGCTTGGTTGATAATATCATCTTATTCCCAACATAAAATAATCTCTCTGCTCATTTTCAGCCAGGCTGCCCAACTGCCATGTTACATAGGTCAGTTCCAGAAACTAATTGGAGTTTCCTAATCCTTTTATACTCTAAAAACTTTATGCCAGATATGTCACCTGCTTTGCATTGTATATGAGCCAAACTTCAATTTTCATTTGCTCAAAGCATTAACAATCATGAGTTTCTCAAGCATTCATCAAACACCAAGACACTTAGTTTGGGTCAAAATCTTAGCATCACCAGCTGTAGATCAACAAAAGAAATTTCTATGATAGAAGTAGGACTATAACCAACATGTGCTCTCAATGAGAATTCCAAAGTGCTGACTTAGAAAATATAATACTGACACACAACAAATGTCAGGCAAATTGATCATATAATTTAATGTTAGAGGAAAATAATGCACAGGTCTTAACTCCTGCCTATAGAGTAATACAGTCTTCAAATGCAGAAGTTACACCTATATACGAAGAACTCACAGTCAAATCTAATAGAAATGATGAGGGACCAAGGTGTCTACCTTATTGATGGTTCCCTTGGTATTCTGCGGCAACTTTTTGACTGGTCTCCTACCCATTCTTGTCTCATCTCATTCCAAGCTAAAGCAGCTGCAAAATATAGGTTACAATTCTTGAGCATTAACATGAGCAATTTTTTTATCCTCCAATCCCCAGTGACAAATAATATGGAAACTTTTGATGAGCTTTGTTAAACAATAAACAGTAAAGAACAATGTAAACTAATATGTATAAACCAGCAAAACTGCAGATATTACTCAAGTACAAAAGTACAAAACAATGTAAACTAATAAGTAGGCACAGACAAAAAGTTATCCAGCTATTTCCTACTTCAACCTTCTGATAATATGTAGCCATTTTCGGCTTGTTAATAATGAAAAAATATGGATAACAAAGTAAAGATGTATTTCTCACGAAAGGCCCATCAATCAAGGCCTCAAACAGAAAACTCCTCAACTCTCAGCCCACAATATTGTTAATTGTAATATTACCAAAAGCAATATTGACAAAATGAATGTGTACAGAAGAAACTAACATATCTTGATGTTCATATGGTAGAACATGGCAACCCTGTTATGTATGCATAGTGCAACCAAGGCCGGCCAGGTACACATACCCTGACCAAGAGCCCAGCAAATAAGCGACGATATTATTAGCATAAATGTAACTTGACCTGCTTTTTTTCTTAGAAAAAAATGTTTTCGGTTATCAAATTTCCACTCTGTTCACTACATAACAAATAACCAATATATATCTCATGCAAATTCTATATGTGACTCAACAAATGTCCACATGAGTGAAGTAGTCAAACTAAACAAGACCATAACAATTATTTTAAAATGGTATTACTACATAATAAGTCATATGTGATAGGACATACTGATATTTCATCATGAAATTTGTAAAGAAAATAATCAACAAGCATCAGGATTTGATTAGAAAACAATATTCATCAAGCTGGAAATTTTCAATACCATTTTGAGACAGACCTTGATTAATAAAGGGATGGTTGTTTTTATTTTCCAGTGGAACCTTCATGTCCTTTGAAACAGATGTGAGGCACAAAGGACGGTGTGCATCAAGGGAGTTAAAGTTGCCAAAATCATTTTCCATTTCCCTTGAACTTGATGACCATTGCCTTATCCAACACCTTGAAGATTGATCTCTCCAAAAGGATGACATCAGTGTTCTTTCTGAATTTGATCTGGTTTCAGCTTGGATGCCCAAACAACAACTGCTCTGCACAAACTTAAAGAAACTAAATGGTGTTCCATGAATACAAAAAGAAGAATGAACATTCAAAAATGAATTAGCTAAGGTAACTACTGCAGATCGTCCAGAAAAGAAACTGCAAACATACAGAAATAAATAGCTTGTCATCCTCATCTCAAGAAACAGAAATGCCTACCCCATGGAAGCTAAATTTACGTAACTTATGCAGGAGCATTCATCTATCAATATCACGCCTCCATGACAGCTCATCTAGTGATATCTAATGTAGCTTCCACATTCCTATCAGTAAAAAAGGAAAAAACAATGAGCTTCTAAATCCATCTGCATGAGCAACATCGAAGTTCTAAAATGTTCAGCAAATAAATAGTAGTAGTGAGCAAGAAAGCACCGTATGACTTAAATGAAAACCACAATTTCAGTTTCTCTGTTTACTTTTTTGCAAATGCCTTTAGTAACATTGGAACAATTACGGAATATAAATAAAAATACATTGTTTCACATCCAAATGTAAAATCAAATCAACTAAATGAATACCACAAAAGGAACAATCTGATCATGGTTTAAGACGAGAATATTGCAATGGCTTTGGATGTCCCTCGTAGTATGGTTCAATAGTAGACATATGATGGGAATGTTTCTTGTTCCACATAAAATGTGCTAATTTCTTGTTCCACAAATTGTACCACAAGTCATTGGTACATGTAACTTGCCAAAAAAATCACGTACCAACTAAACCATCTAACATAAATCCTTGGCAGAATCCATAACGTTTATCACATTATTTTCTTACTTTGCAATCATTGGTATATTTCACTGTGAATAATAATACCATTAGTGTATTTGTTATTTGAAATTTCTACATAAGCTAAAGAGTATCACAACCCCAAGTTACTGTAGCATCCATTGCCTCTTTTTTAAATTTTAGGGCATCACGGCAAGTTCTCACTCCTGTTGAATGGGGATGGCACATAATGGATTGCTTCATCTATAGTGGTTAGGCGGGACAAGCCGGATCAAGGCTGTGTCAAATTGATTGTCGACTGCTCCTATAGTAGTCAAAGGAGGGGGGTTTGGGTTTACTCTTAAGAACTCATATTGGTTCTTTCCTGGGTAAATTCAATACTGGTACAGGGAGCCTCTACAATGAGCTTGTTGCTATAAAAGATGGGTTATTCTAGTCAGCAAGGAAGGAATTCTATAAATTATTGTGATGTCAAATGTGGAGACGGCTATTCTCATATCGGACAAACGCACAAAACTCTCTTTTTTTTTATATCATCTCTCTTTTTTTATCATGTAGAACTCTCCCATTTGTTCGAGAAGGGTAACGAATGTGTAAACTGGCTAGCTAAATTTGCTAGAACCTCTAGGTCAACTTTTGTTTGGCTAGGGGAGGTACCACCTCTCTTCCGTAGTCTATTGTGTGGTGACCTCCAGAGCACAAGCTGTAATCACTTTTTGAGTTAAATGCATTTCTATTTAAAAAAAGAAAAAAAAACTTCTCTCGCCCACTAAGTTCTATATATTGTTTCCACAATTATTCAATCTATCATCATAGATGCCATGAAGTACTTAGTAACCAGAAATTATGAGATGATAACAACTCCAGACAACAAGAAACACCTATCCAACACAAATTTCAGTTCAAGTAACACGACTCTGTCTAAGTTAGGATAATAACGTATGTCAATAGAGGAAGAGAAAGGGATGAGTTGTTAATTTCACTTTGTTACAACACAAGGGGCAATAAGAACACGATTTGATAGGAAAACAAAAATTAGCTTCAAATCTCCCCAATATGGGGAAGAAGCAAAAAATAAGGGTTTCGAAGAGAATCGAATTTCCTCCGATTCTCTCTCACGTATTCGCATCTAAACGAGATAATCCGTTTCTCTTCCCTTCACACCTAATTCTCCCCATCCAGGAATCACCCATCGCCCAGCTAAATTCACCGTGCAAAAGCATCACAAGAAACAACGATCGATCCAATTCATTCTTTGATCAGCCAAGCGCCCGAACCAGAATAAAAAAGAGACCACGAGTAGGGCAAAACCAAAAATTTCTTGCATCAACGGCAACAACTCAACTCAGAATTCAAATTCATTCTTTGATCAGCCAAGCGCCCGAACCAGAAAAGAAAAAGAGACCACGAGTAGGGCAAAACCAAAAATTTCTTGCATCAACGGCAATATCTCAACTCAGAATTCGAACAAGGAGAGAGGGTGAGAGGAAGAAGATCGCATCGAGGGGGGCTGGCATACCTTTTGCTCCCTGGAATTCCTTTGACGACGGGGTGGATGCTGGGGCGGCATTGGGATACCGTCGTCCGTTCGTCTTAAAGGCCGCGGTGATTGGTCGCGAAACGACAGCCGTCGATCTCTACCCGCTCCCCCAATGATGATGGCAGAATAGGCAATCTCGACCGTACGTTGGATGCATCTATTTTAATGGGATATTTATAGATTCGATGGGCGTGCGGCTTTGGATATTTTGGAGACCACCGTATCAGGCTTTTCTATTACATTAATATTATTTATTATTCTTCTCCTCTCAAAACAATGTGCGGTGGAAGGATGGAAACCGTGCGAGAGGATTGGATACTGCCATTCCATGTTTGCCCTAATACCAATTTATCCCCAAAAAAAACTTTAAATCAAATAAGTAATATCTACCTGTTTTACTCAGTTAAATGTTAAATCTTAAATTTTGATAATAAAATCAATTAATGAGTTTGTGATCTAATTAATATTTTAGAAAAGGGATACATGACTAATTTTGGAAAGATAAAATGATTAAGATAGAAGAATAAGACGTTGGAACGAAGTTAGAAATCGAGCATTGGGCTAGAAAAATCAAACATTATGCTAAGATTGGATATTACGGAAGTCAATATACCAAAAGATCAAGAAATATATCGAAGAAAAGTACGATACGCCAAGAGTTCGGATGAACCAATGATATATCGAATAATATAGAATTATTATATTTTAATCGTTTATATCTTGATCATCGTAGTTAGGTCTTACTAACTCAATTAAGTTAGGTCTTAAATTAAGTTAGTTTTGAGTGTAACCTTACTAACTCAATTAAGGGCCCACTAGACTTGATCTAGGGCTGAGTTGGGCCCATTAGAAGGCTCATTCAGTGACCATATCAAAGCAAGTTGGTGGCATCGCTAAACCAAGCGGTGGAACCACCTATGAGCTAGAATATATGAAATGTATGTTTTTTGAAAGACCCGATGATGGTATCATCTAGACTGATGGTAGTACTACCAGTACACAATCTCCCATGATATCAAGCGGTAGTACCATCCAGAGTAGACAATGGTATCATTGGTGGTCAATCCAGCAAGTAGTGGTATCACCTAGTATTTACGAAAATATCGTTAGTATCCTGAAAACCTATGAATGAGACTTTTTTTACTCTATTTTTAAAGTTATTTGGGCATATAAATACATCACTTATTTTTGCTTGAGTAAGCAAGAAAAGTGAAAGAAAAAGCTTATGATTTTGAATTGTAAAGTCTTGAAAAGTATTAAGTATCTCTCTCCTCCTTTTTAAAGTTTAAAACTCATTATAAGAGAGGTGCGAGACTTGTAAAGGTTTCTCCTAAATATATGAAAAGGAGAAAGAGTTGTAAAGAGGTTAGTTGGTCTTCGCCCATTGAAAGAAGATCGTTAATAAACGCTAGTGGTTTCGACGGAAGAGGAATTAAGATCGAAAATAGATTGTGACGACCAAACTACTTTAAATTCGATGTTCCTTTCTGCTCTTCGTTATTATTGCTTTATGAGTTAATTGCTTATTAAGATTACTTTAAATCAAACACACTTTCATTATTGATTTTTAAAATTGATTCAATTTTACGAAAACACTAATTTATCCCCTCATAACGTGGTTACGGTCTTAACATCAAGAACAACCATTTTTATTATTTAAGAAAATCAAATAACTCAACTAAATTTTAAAAATCACATTGTGTATTCATCTGCCAACATTAATCACGATAAGTAACAAATTCGGCAAAAAGTAGATATAAATATTGCTTCATTCTAAGAGTTATAATATCCAATATTTTAAATCTCTTTAGTATTTTTATTATTTTAGAAAAAAATAAAATTTAAAATAAATAAAAATTACATAAGATATAATCTGAAAGATCGCTTCATGCATACATACTCAAGTCAAGTTTAGGTTTATGTTTGATTATCAAATAATTAAATAGATTCAAATTCTATTAGGATACTCTACCCATTTGATACGATCAATTTTCACTGTCAATCTGACCGCACGTGATGAAATTGATCGAATCTAACACATCTTTTTAAGTATTATGATTTTTTTAAAAAATATATACACGTTTGATTAATGGAATATAAATTTCATTCGAGATAATAAAAAAAAAATGTGTTTAGTATCATGCTCTCATTTTAGCCTAATCGACTACACCGAATGTGCATCCGATAAAATATTTATCAAAATAGTTTTCATTCATTACCGATGAAAAAAAGCTTGTGAGGAGTCCGATCTACTCAAATTCAAAAACATAGCTGGAATAACTATATAGATGTAGTGTTGGCTTTATCGTTATCATCTTATGGCTTTAGGAGAGAATATTCCCTTCAAATGTCTTGTTGCCATGGTATGTTCAGATGACACATTGTTATTTCAAGACCGAGTAAATTACATATGTAGAGTCTGATCAAAAATAGTAACCATATTATTTGTTCATGTTAGGGTTTATTTATTTCAAGGTACAATGTCCAAGTATATAGTGTTGTAGATGCTTTCGTCCAAAATCGATGCACTAGGCATAAGAGATGCTTTGTCCGATTATATTGTCCTTGGTGCTTTGATGTCGATTAAATGGATAGAGGTAATCGTGCATAATAAGATACTCTGCCCAGTTAAGGTATATCGACTTCTTTAATATTTTTTATCCTAAGAAAATGTATGGAAAGATGCTGCACTTGGTTGGAGTATATCATATATTTTGATGATTATGTCTTGAGTAAATATACATGTGCTTTGAATATTTTTTTAACCTACACAAATGTATCATATGCAAGGGATACTTGGATCATATTGAGTACTTCAAATGTTCATAGTCACAGTTTAATTAGGAGATAATTTGATTACATCTGATATTTTATATGTCGTTTTGTCATAGTATAAATATATTATGTATAAGGGGATACTTCGATCATGTAGGATACTTTAAATATGTCACATACTTTTGTTAAGACGTGTTGAACATGGTGATATATTTCAACTATGAAGATCACATTAGATGTGTTGAGCACAAGAAGATATTGTTAGGTATAGGTATTATATAGACGATTGGTTGTAATGTTATTTGTCTATTTAATTCATGATAGATGAAATACCACTGACCCGAAGAAAGAATCACTACGAGAGGGGGGGATGTAGGTTAGATAAGGGTTGACATAGCCAAATTAGGTTACAATACTGCCGATGCTTCTAAGAAAATGACATCAATATTTAACGTGACGAATACATGATATAGGGTGGCCACTAAAGATTAGCCATCGATCAAGACAAGTCAACTGGTTGTCGACCTTGTTAGGTCAGGTTGATGGACTCTTCATATCGGGAGATAGCTCTTTGTGTTAAGTTTTAATCCAATTTACTAAGTTAGGAGATGATTTTATTAGGTGTCACAACATGAAAGATACGACAATGATGCGGTTGGCATAGAGACCGATTGACACAGGCATGAATTAAAGATGTGATGAAAATGTGGAAGACTACGAGATAATCGACAGGTGGGCATGTTGACGACGTCATCAGGATGTGAATGACATTAGTGCATGTTGACGAAACAGTGAAGACGTGAACAACTTCGAGACAACCAACATGGGTGTATGCCGACGATGCGATGAAGACATGGCCAACTTGGTGACATTGCGAGTGCAAGAAGAGACAAGGCGAGGCGAATGTCAACTACCGGTGCATCGTGACTATAAGGGAGCATTGGACTCCACATCATGGATATAGTGGGCAAGCTATTTGAGTTGTGATACAGTTAAGTTTGTATGAGACTCCATCATTAGCGGCTTGGTGGTTGATGTTTTATTGTGTTAACTTAGTATCCAATTTTCATACACATTGTTCCATAACTAGTATATGAAAGGAAATAATAATAACATGTATACTATGATTAGTGATATTTATACTTCATAAATATAATATATGATATGTTTATTGATAGAGAATATTAATCATCATATGACATTAATATGATGTTTAGGGTAGAGAGAGTGTTGGAAAAACTAGGACAACATCACATGTGCAACCGGAAGGATAAAAAATAAAAATATCATATTTTCACATAATATAGTTTCTTATTATCGTGTAAAGATTGATGTGCAAAAGCCCGCAAAATCAAAAACCACGCGTGTTAAGAGATGTGTGTTACCTAAAGAGATCATATATCCTTGGAAACCTATAGATCTATGAGAAAGGATGAATGAGGTCAACTATCCTCCACTTTAGCAATGATTCACATGGTAGGGGCTATGGAAACGCTCCTCAAATCGCTACATAATCCTCATTTCCACATGCACCATACGATCAAGAAGGAGCTGACCCTTTTTGCTATCTATATGCTCCAAGCAAGAGCTGCTGGTTGAGAAGAATAGGAGGTGGCAACTAAAAGAGGTATAGCCTATGGCCCTATGGTTCCTTCTTATTTATAGAGGTCCCTTGTCAACTTAACCCTAATAGATCTTACCATATTAGGTATTGGATCCCCATCCAACTACCCAAGCCTCTTAGATTAGTGAATCTTTACCCAATAATCTCTCATAGCTCTTATTGGATCTCATCCATAGGATCCAATAATTCAGAGGCTTTTGGAGATCCAATAAGATAGGGGTTCCAACGGATATCTCATATTCGAACCTCTACTCATCGCAACATCTATAATATGCATGTAACCCTCTAGGCCCAATATCGCGTTGGTCATGAGTCATACCTATCAGAACTCCTTCTGGTTCTGTGAATTATTATCTCCATAATAATTCACTCGACTCATTGACTACGAACGTACTAAGCCACTATGACGTAATCCCTAAATGATATAGGAGAATCAAATCCATTAGACTTGTCTATCCTTAATTACCATGTATCTATAGCCATTCATCCATCTAATATTTGAGAGACCGTATACCGGGCATGGTATTGTCAAGCCTAAACGGTTTCTACTCGAGTCTCACTCTAATCAGATTCTCCTAGAGAACTCTTTCACTCTCACCCTAATCGGATTCTCTCATAAAACTCTTTTACTCTCAATTTAAAAATTTTTATGCGAATGCAACCTTCTTATCTCAAATTGAACTAAAATGCATTGATAAAGCCCTAAAAGATTATTCATGGATTATTGTAATACAAGAGGAGTTAAATCAATTTGAAAGAAATGATGTGTGGAAGCTTGTTCTTAAACCTGGTGACCATTTAATAATTGGTACTAAATGAGTCTTTAGAAATAAGTAAGATGAACTTAGTATTGTGGTTAGATACAAGGCTAGATTAGTGGCCAAAGATTTCAACTAAGAAGAAGGTATCAATTATAAAGAAACCTTCGCTTCTATAGCTAAACTTGAAGCCATAAGGATTTTCCTTGCCTATGCTTGTTGTAATAAATTTAAGTTATTTCAAATAGATATTAAAAGTACTTTTCTAAATGACTTTATTTCTGAAGAAGTTTATGTTAAACAACCACTTGGATTTGAGAATGTTCTTTTTCCTAACCATGTGTTTAAGTTATCTAAGGCTCTCGATGGATTGAAACAAGCCTCAAGGGCTTCGTATGAGAGGCTTAGTTCTTTCCTTATTCAAAATAATTTTTCAAAAGACAAGGTCGATACTACATTGTTTCTTAAAAATTTTAAAAATAATCTTCTTGTTGTTCAAATTTATGTTAATGATATTATTTTTTATTCTACGAATGAGTTTTTATGTGAATCTTTTGCCAAAAGTATCAGCCAAAAATTCGAAATGAGTCTAATGAGCTAATTAATCTTCTTTTAAGGATTACAAATTAGGTAACTAAATGATAAAATTTTTATTAGTCAAACTAAATATGTTTTAGATCTATTAAAATAGTTTAACATGGATAGTTCCAAGGTTATTAACACACCAATGAGCACTTCCACAAAGTTAGATATAGACGATAATGGAGAAAACTTTGATAAAAAAAAATATAGGAGTATGATAGGTAGTTTACTATACCTCACCACAACTAGACCGAACATTATGTTTAGTATTAGATTTTATGCTAGATTTTAATCTAATCCTAGACTATCTCACTTTAAAGCTGCTAAAAGGATCTATAGATACCTAAAAGGAACTCCTAATCTAGGATTATGATATCTAAAATTCAACAACTTTGAATTAATTGCTTATGTCGATGCTGATTTTGCTAGATGTAGAATAGATAGAAAAAGCACATCTGGAACATATCAACTCTTACATTATGCACTTGTCTCTTAGTCTTCCAAGAAATAAAATTCGGTTACACTAACTGTTGGGAAATCATGGGGGCGACATCACATGCGCAGCGGAAGAACAAGAAAACAAAATCCCTGATTCCCAAAAAGATGTTCGTCGTCGTGCGAAGATTGGTGCGCAAAAATCCGTGAAACATTAACTGCGTATAAAGTAGATTGTGTTACCTAGGGAGATCGTATATCCCTGTTTCCTTGCAGATCCTTAGGAGAGGGTGAAGGAGGTCAAGCGTCCTCCTCTCTAGCGGTGATCCACACAGCAGGTTTGCGACGACGCTCCTCAAAACTCCAGGCCTGCTCTGAGGTGGAGAGGGAGAGGAGAATAGGAAAGGCAAGCAAAGGCTCTAGCCTATAAGGCTCTGAATCCCTCCTATTTATAGAGGTCCCCTGTCAAACCCTAATGGGTCCTCCCCTAATGGGTATTGGATCTGCATCCAATAAGACAAGGGCTCCGTCGGATATCTCATATCCGAACCTCTACTCATCGCAATCCCTACCATATGTGTGTGACCCTCTAGGCCCAATATCGAGCTGACCGTGAGTCATACCTGTCAGAACTCCTTCTAACTCAGTGAATTATTATCTCTGTAATAATTCACTCGACTCATCGACTACGGACGTACTAGGCCACTACGCCGTAGTCCCTAGACGATACAAGGGAATCCAATCCATTGGACCTGTCTGTCCTTAGTTACCGTGTACCTATAGTCCCTCATCCATCTAATATCCCAGAGACCGTATATAGAGCATGGTGCTGTCAGACCCATACGGTTTCTACTCGAGTCTCGCTCTAATCGGATTCTCCCGGAGAACTCTTTCTCTCTCAACCCGAATGACCCTGGCCAGGGATTTGTCTGAGCAAGAACATATGGGATATTCCTCTCATGACGCTGAGAGTGGATGATCCTCTATTGATACTCAATAGCCCTCGTAAGGTCGACTACCACTCCCAATGACCAGCTGTACTAGATCTGGGACAGCCAAACCTATAAATCTGGTATCAAAGAGTGGAGCACTCATACAGGACATCCTTGCTGTCTCAAGTCTAAGGACCAGATACACCACTAGGACTACGGAATCGCTGTCTGACAATAAGGCATCATCAACCATCCAGCATTCCGTAAGCGGATCAATCAGTGAACTCATTCTCCAATGAGCACCTGTACTGTATCCCTAGTGTCCCTACACGAGCAGCTATGAGACCAGCTGCATCCATCATATGGACGGGTATACAGCACACTAGTCTATCTAGTTATCACGATGTCCCTCTCGAGTAACCTATGACCGGGATCATTTAGGATATGTGTTTAAAGGTGAATCGATCTCATTATCGTGATCTCATCACGATCCGATTCCCATTACACAAATCCAAGGACATCACAATATATGTATGCATTTATGCAATAGTTATAAAGTGATATACGCTAAAATATAATAAGCAAAAAGATTTTGTATCAAGTCACACGTGCCATCACTCACGTGATTGGCTTGCTGGGCACCTATGACTAGCAATCTCCCACTTGACCTAAAGCCAATCACCTATGTGTCTGATCCCCATCAGACCCCTGTGACTCTCAAAGACAATATGAGATAACGGCTTTGTCAGTGGATCTGCAATGTTATCTTCGGATGGAACTCTTTCCATTGCTACATCTCCTCGGGCTACGATCTCTCTGATAAGTTGGAACCTCCTCAGAACACTTCTGATGAGACCCGGGTTCCCTTATTTGAGTAATCGCCCCATAGTTGTCGCAATATAAGGAAGTCGACTTCTCGCTATCCGGAACGACTCCCAAATCTGTGATGAACATCTTCAACCAGACTCCCTCCTTTGCTACATCTAATGCAGCAATGTACTCCGCCTTTGTGGTCGAGTCAGCAGCGGTATCTTGCTTGGAACTCTTCCAGTACACTGCTCCTCCATTCAAGGTGTACACATACCCTGAATTCGACTTGCTATCATCGACATCAGACTGAAAACTTGAGTCAGTGTAGCCTTCAACCTTAAAGCTATTACCTCCATATATTAGTAAAAGATCCTTAGTCCTTCTTAAGTAATTAAAGATACACTTTACTGCTTTCCAGTGCTCCAAGCTTGGATCCGCCTGATACCTGCTCGTGACACTCAGAGCATGCGCTATATCAGGCCTAGTACATAGCATGGCATACATGATAGACCCTATTGCTGAGGCATAAGGTATTATATCAATGTTCACCCTTTCTTGGAATTTTCCATGCCAAAACTTTTGACAATGGTTTCTATGTACCTGGACTGGGACAAGCCAAGCATCATCTTGGATCTATCTCTATAGATTCTAATCCCCAAGATATAGGATGCTTCCCCTAAGTCCTTTATGGAGAAGTGTCTAGATAACCAAGTCTTTACTGTGGATAGCATTCCTACGTCATTCCCAATGATGAGGATGTCATCCATATATAACACCAAAAAGGTGATAGCGCTCCCACTTACCTTTCTGTATACACAAGGCTCATCTTCGTTCTTAACGAAGTCATAAGATTTGATTTTCTCATCAAATCTTATGTTCCAACTTCGGGAAGCTTTCTTTAGTCTATAAATGGATCTAAGCAACCTACACACCTTATCTGGGCAGTTCTTGGACACGAATCCCTCAGGTTGCATCATATACACCTCCTCCTTGAGGTTCCCATTGAGGAATGCGGTTTTCACATCCATCTGCCAAATCTCATAATCATAGTGTGCTGCAATAGCCAATAGAATTCTGATGGATTTTATCATTGCTACGGGTGAGAAGGTTTCGTCGTAGTCAACACCTTGCCTTTGACGATACCCCTTAGCCACTAGCCTTGCTTTATAGGTCTCTACCTTTCCATCTACTCCAATCTTTTTCTTAAAGATCCACTTGCAACCGATGGGTACAATACCTTCGGGCGCATCAACTAGGTTCCAAACCTTATTGGAGTACATAGAATCCATCTCAGAATTCATGGCTTCTTGCCACTTCCCGGAGTCTATACTCATAATAGCCTCCTCGTAGGTTTGAGGATCAATATCCTCAACATCCTCTCCTCTAATATGTCCCACATATCTCTCAGGAGGATGAGATACTCTATCAAACCTGCGTAAAGTTGAAACTTGTGTATTAGGTACTTGAACAGACTTGGGCTGTAGAGTGGTGCTTGAGCTTGGTTCTCCAACCTCGCTCAACTCTATCATTCTCCCACTGTCTCCGCCAAGAAAGTGTTCCTTCTCAAGGAACACTACTCTCTTAGCTACAAAGACCTTTTGGTCCTCGAGATGATAGAAATAATACCCACAAGTTTCCTTGAGGTGTCCCACAAATTTGCATCGCTCTGTCCTTGATTCTAACTTATCGGGGTTGTGTCTTTTAATGTGGGCAGGGCAGCCCCAAATCTTAACAACCTTAAGATCAAGCTTCTTCCCTTTCCATATCTCATATGGTGTAGACACTACCGACTTAGTTGGAACTCTGTTCAGAAGGTAAGCTGCGGTTTCTAGGGCATATCCCCAGAATGAGATGGGTAGGTCAGCGAAACTCATCATGGACCGTACCATTTCTAATAGCGTACGATTCCTCCTTCCAAAGACATAATTGATCTGAGGTGTATAAGGAGGTGTCCATTGGGATAATATCCCATGGTCCTTGAGGAACTGAGTAAACTCTGTACTTAAGTACTCACTTCCTCGATCTGATCGAAGAGTTTTGATACTCTTTCCAGTCTGGTTCTCCATCTCATTCTTATACTCTCTGAATTTCTCAAAGGCCTCGGACTTGTACTTCATTAAGTACACATATCCATACCTTGAGAAATCATCAGTAAATGTAATGAAGTAGGAGTAACCTCCAATGGCACGAGTTGACATGGGTCCACATACATCACTATGTATGAGTTCCAACAACTCAGTGACTCTCTCTCTAGTTCCATTAAATAGAGAGTTGGTTAGTTTTTCACGAAGGCAAGGCTCGCAAGTTGCAGATGACACATAGTCAAATGGATCTAGATATCCATCATTTAGCAACTTTTGAATCATTCCCTTATGGATATGACCTAGCCTACAATGCCATAGGTATACACTGTTCACCTCCTCTCGTTTCCTCTTAGACACTTACATTCATGATATATGGAGTAGTGTCTTGCATAAACAAACCTTTATGCAATATTCCTCTCGTCAATCTCCCCTTAGCTTTGCTAGAATTTACAATAAATTGTAGATGTGATAAGCAATATTAGTATCCAATACCAATGCACTATCACAAAAATCTAACAATTGGAGATTGATCATGAATGTACTTGAAGCTTCACCAAGCTTCTTGATTCGCCCTTTCTGCAAGGTACTCTTTGCAGTTCCTCTTCTAGTGCCCATCTTTACCACAGTGGAAGCACTGGCCTTTGTCCTTTGCTGGGTCTTTCTTAGCAACCTTTGCTTTACCTGGTTTGCTCTTGCCCTTTCCCTTCTTAAGGGACCTTTCTGCTTTCCTTTTCTTTTTGGTCTCACCAGTGTAGAGAACTGGCTTCTCATTCTTAATAGTACTCTCTGCCTCCCTCAACATATTGAGGAGCTCTGGGAGAGTCACCTCAAGCTTGTTCATATTAAAATTCATTATAAACTGTGAAAAGGAATCTGGTAGGGACTGAAGCATAATGTCCACACACAAGTTATCCTCTAGGATCATTCCTAGACCTGTGAGTTTCTCTATCCACTCAATCATCTTTAGGACATGGTTCTGAACCGGTGTCCCCTCAGTCATCCTAGCGCGGAAAAGGCTCTTGGATATCTCATATCGTTGAGTCCTTCCTTGTTCCTCAAACAATTTTCGGACATGTAGGAGAATGGATCTAGCATCCATCTTTTCATGTTGTCTCTGTAACTCAGGAGTCATAGAGCCCAACATATAGCACTGAGCAAGAGTGGAGTCATCAATGTACTTCACGTAGCGAGTGATCTCATCCTCATTTGCCCCTTCTTCGGGCGTAGGTATCACTGTATCAAGGACGTACACGATTTTCTCCGCTGTGAGAACAATTCTCAAGTTACGGAGCCAATCCGTATAATTTGGACCAGTGAGGCGGTTGACATCAAGTATGCCACGTAAGGGATTTGAAAGCGACATTTTCTGAAAATAAAGATGCATCAAAAATGAATAACATGCAGATTTTGTAAGAAATAAACTATCAAGATATGGACTTCTATCTTAATATGCTCCCACTATTTTACTAACGAGTCACGCGACACCCTCAGCACGTGAAACGAAAGTCTCCGATAGACTTCTAGTGGGGATCAGGATCCAATCAGCGTCTTAGTGTAACCTTGAGGGACTCGACCAATCACACTAAGCCTAAAAGGTAGGCAACTCTTGCCGATCACAACTCCTTGTGATTCCCATCCTGTTCGGCCTCCGAATCACCATGGCCTCGAGGGACTCGACCAACCATGATGCTTGGTTAAGTCAACACCTTCGTTACAAGATGAGTCTGATTTAATGATATACCCTCGAGGGACTCGACCAACTCAACCTACACCGGGAATCGGTTCCTACTTATAACGATGGAAGGCCACGTGGGTCAATCTAATTGCCTCACGTTTACCGACTTAATATTATCGAGAAATGTTTCTATGATTTGGTCTCCTAATATGACATGTCACACATATACATATTTAATATATATCTACATCGCATGCAAATATATATACATATCTAGTGTGTGTATAAGCAATCACACCAGATGATCATGGACCACAACCTAATATGATTAGGCCCGAGCCAATAGGCCTAATCACTCACATCAAGATCTATGTGTGCAACGGTGCATCTCCATGCCCTGTGATCGTCCATCTCATCCTCGTCGGTTACGTCGACATCTTGATGCATCTCCATGCATCACGATCGTCCGTCTCGTGGGTTCCGCTATCACATCCACGCTCCCGCTGCGCCTCCTCATGTGATTACAACTTAATCATAGGCACACAGGCCCGACAATAAACGAGAAATATAATGGAGGCTCGCAGACCTCAATAATAATAATCACAAGTACACACATCACACGGTCCATGATCATCCGTCCACACATCATACATCACATGTATAAATAATCATCATCATGTAGGACTACTAGATAATAATAAAAATAATAATCAACTAAACCTTTTAATTAATTAATATTTTCTGAAATCAGGGACATGTAGGGAATTTCTGAATTTATAGGGGTATTTTCGTAATTTAGACAAAAGACAGAAACTGGAATTTTTTAAATTCCGAGGGGGCAAAACTGTCTTTTGCCCAGAAAACCCTAATGCCCTACTCCCCTTTGCTGCTGCCGCCGCCGCCACCCTGCTGGCGGCGGCCTGTGCGGCGGGATGAGGGCGCTGCCCTCGCTTGCAGGTGGCACGCCCGCTGGCGGCGCTGCCGCTGCGGGTGGGCGCCCCTTTCAGGCGCCGCTGCCTCCGCAGGGGGTGCTGTCCCGCCGGGCGGCCGCCCCTGTGGGGGGGGGGGGGGGGGGTTCGCCCGCGGGAGCAGCGGCGGCAGGCGTCGCTGCCCTGCGGCGGCAGACTCCGCTGCCCTGCAGCGGCAGGCGCCGCTTCCTTGCGGCGGCAGGAGCCGCTGCCCTGCGGCGCCTCTGCCCGTGGGCTGCCAGCCCCGCCGGCAGCAAGCCTGCTGCAAGCAGGCCGCCGGCCGGCTGCTGCAGACGCAGCCCCTGTGCTGCCCGCCTTCGGTTGCGCTTCACGCACGCAGATCGAGGGTAGCAACTGTTGCTGCCCTTTCTCGCTTTTGCGTCAATGATTTTGCCGTCAAAATTCTTCCTAAACACAACACACGCAGTTCAAAACCAATCATTCGCACGAACAACCTGGCTCTGATACCACTGTTGGGAAATCATGGGGGCGACATCACATGCGCAGCGGAAGAACAAGAAAACAAAATCCCCGATTCCCAAAAAGATGTTCGTCGTCGTGCGAAGATTGGTACGTAAAAATCCACGAAACATTAACTGCGTATAAAGTAGATTGTGTTACCTAGGGAGATCGTATATCCCTGTTTCCTTGCAGATCCTTAGGAGAGGGTGAAGGAGGTCAAGCGTCCTCCTCTCTAGCGGTGATCCACACAGCAGGTTTGCGACGACGCTCCTCAAAACTCCAGGCCTGCTCTGAGGTGGAGAGGGAGAGGAGAATATGAAAGGCAAGTAAAGGCTCTAGCCTATAAGGCTCTGAATCCCTCATATTTATAGAGGTCCCCTGTCAAACCCTAATGGGTCCTCCCCTAGTGGGTATTGGATCTGCATCCAATAAGACAAGGGCTCCGTCGGATATCTCATATCCGAACCTCTACTCATCGCAATCCCTACCATATGTGTGTGACCCTCTAAGCCCAATATCGAGCTGGCCGTGAGTCATACCTGTCAGAACTCCTTCTAACTCAGTGAATTATTATCTCTGTAATAATTCACTCGACTCATTGACTACGGACGTACTAGGCCACTACGCCGTAGTCCCCAGACGATACAGGGGAATCCAATCCATTGGACCTGTCTGTCCTCAGTTACCGTGTACCTATAGTCCCTCATCCATCTAATATCCCAGAGACCGTATATCGAGCATGGTGCTGTCAGATCCATACGGTTTCTACTCGAGTCTCGCTCTAATCGGATTCTCCTAGAGAACTCTTTCTCTCTCAACCCGAATGACCCTGGCCAGGGATTTGTCTGAGCAAGAACATATGGGATATTCCTCTCATGACGCCGAGAGTGGATGATCCTCTATCGATACTCAATAGCCCTCGTAAGGTCGACTACCACTCCCAATGACCAGCTGTACTAGATCTGGGACAGCCAAACCTATAAGTCTGGTATCAAAGAGTGGAGCACTCATACAGGACATCCTTGGTGTCTCAAGTCTAAGGACCAGATACACCACTAGGACTACGGAATCGCTGTCTGACAATAAGGCATCATCAACCATCCAGCATTCCGTAAGCGGATCAATCAGTGAACTCATTCTCCAATGAGCACCTGTACTGTATCCTTAGTGTCCCTACACGAGCAGCTATGAGACCAGCTGTATCCATCATATGGACGGGTATACAGCACACTAGTCTATCCAGTTATCACGATGTCCCTCTCGAGTAACCTATGACCGGGATCATTTAGGATATGTGTTTAAAGGTGAATCGATCTCATTATCGTGATCTCATCACGATCCGATTCCCATTGCACAAATCCAAGGACATCACAATATATGTATGCATTTATGCAATAGTTATAAAGTGATATACGCTAAAATATAATAAGCAAAAAGATTTTGTATCAAGTCACACGTGTCATCACTCACGTGATTGGCTTGCTGGGCACCTATGACTAGCACTAACTACAACCGAAGCCAAGTATATAACTGTAGGTGCATGTTGTACATAAGTTATATGGATGAAAAACATATTAGAAGATTATGAAATTTACTTGAAAAATATACCTATAAAATATGATAACACTAGTACAATATGTCTAACAAAAGATCTCATTGAACACTCTAGAACTAAACATATTGATATTATGCATCATTTTATTAGATATCATGTTAATAATCATGATATGTTTAAAATTTATTGATACAAAACATTAATTGACTGATATTTTTATAAAATCATTAAATGAGAAACAATTTGATTTTATTAAAAGAGAATTAGTATGTTAAATCTTTCAAATGTATGAGTTTCTCTTATATATTTTTTGGATTTCTCAGTCTTTTTTGGAAATTGAGTTTTCTTTTTATCGAGTTCATTTCCTATCATCTTCTTGAAGTTTTATTCATGGATTTTTTATCCTTCATTTGATGATTTTTTTCTATGAATTCTTCCTCTCTCTACTCACGAAAGAAGAGTTTTTATTCATGGACTTTTGGTATACTTGATCTTTTATGCAATGATTATTTCCTATGAATCCTTCTTCCTTCTATTTACAAGAATAGGGATTTGATTCATAAATTTTTAGTATGCACATTTTGATCTTTTATGTGATGAATCATTTCTCTTTCTATTTATGAAAGTAGAAGTTTCATTCATCAACTTTCGGTTCTTATAACTTGATTTTTCTTGTGATGAATAAATTCCTATCTTCTTCTTATTTTTATGACTAAGGGGAGAAAGAAACTTACTAGAATCTCAAGAAAAGCAAAAAATGCTAGCTTGCCAATCTTAAGAAGCAAAAGTGGTTATCTTGCAAAGTTTTTGCTTAACTTCTTATTTCACAAATTTGTTGGCTTGCATAAAATGGTGTAAACTTACTTACATAGTTCAAATACTTGTTGAATGATTCTCCTTTTTGTTGATAACAAAGGGGGAGAAATGATGAATGTTTGGAATCATACTAAAATAATGTTAAGTTTGTTATCAAAGTGATAAAATTATGCATGTTATACTTTGATGACTTAAAACTTTGATGATGCACAATATATAAAATTTTAATATATTGCATTTGATCACTATGGTCAAAATTATTTTACTTGAATTCAAAGGTTATGATTCCTTTTGAATTCAAGTTTGTTTTATCTCAATATAGTATATATATACGGGGAGTTAAGGTTGACTCAGTCATCAATTAGTTGTCATCATAAAAAAGGAGGAGATTGTTGAATCTCAGATTTTGATGATGAAATCAATTGATGAATTAATGATCTAATCCGAGTGTTGAGATAAATGATATAGGACTAACTGCGATCGTGAAAAAAGTAAAATAACTAAAGAAGAATCAAATGTTGGGCCGGAGTCAATGTTCAAGCATCAGGCCGGATGAATCGGGGGATACACTGAAACTCTATTGTAATTCTGCTAGAATTCTCCTCTCCATCTCTAAGTGTAAACTCTATTTAAGGGAGGGTTGTGTTAGGACTCTAGCTAGGAGAGTCCTAATTGAATTTTATTAAAAGGGACATTCATGTAAAACCTACCTAGCCGACCCCTATTAAAGAGGTGAAGAGGCCGGATAGGGTTAGGGTTAGTTGGGAGGTTGCTTCTTAGAGTAGGAGTTTTATTAGGAGTTGGTTAGAAGTAGGAGTCTTGAGTAGAAGTCATATTAGGAGTTGGGGTTTAGAAGCCCTATAAATAGTCATGTATTCATCCTCTTTTGGCAAGCAATAGATGAATCTTTTTAGCAGCCTTTGAGCAGCAACTTGGAGGAAGGAACCCCTATAGAGTTCCAAGGAGGTCGATCCCCTAAAGAGATAAACCCCAAGCTTAGAATTTACTAGGGTTCTATCACTTAGTATCAGAGTAGCGTTCTTGGCATCTTACTGTCCTTCTATAGTCATCCATCAGCTCTCCACAATCGCCCAAAGTAATTCCCATAATTGCTTAAAAGATCGTCGTCGAATTCCGCCATCATCTCCACCATCGCGGAATATCTTTTAATCTCCTCGTGAATTGCAACAAGTTCTAGTTTCCTACCTTGTTGCTGTTGCAATTTAGTTATTCTTATTCAAAAATCTAAAAAAATCATTCCTATATTGCTGCATAAACTTTTTGTCGTAAAGTTTTTATCTCTATGATGAAAGATGCGCTGCAGAATTCTAGCCGCATTGCACAGTTTGTTTGATCTTGCTACTATATTTTTTCTATCCAAATCTCTACAAAATTTTTATGACAGTTTTGACACTTCCTAATAGCATATTTTCCTTTAGTTTCGTCAAAAAATTCCCAATATAAACTACTGATCTTTTACGTCCAACCTGCTAGATGCATTGCATAATTCCAACCACATAGCACAGTTTATTTGATCTTGCTACTATATTTTTTCTATCCAAATTTCTATGAAATTTTTATGACAGCTTTGACACTTCCTAATAGTATATTTCTCTTTAGTTTCATCAAAAAATTCTTAATATAAACTACTGATCTTTTACGTCCAAATTGCTAGATGCACTGCAGAATTCCAACCGCATAGCATAATTTGTTTGATCTTGCTACTGCATTTTTTCTATTCAAATCTATATGAAATTTTCATGACAGCTTTGATACTTCCTAACAGTATATTTTCCTTTAGTTTTGTTAAAAATTCTTAATATAAACCACTGACCTTTTACATCCAAGCTGCTACACTTTAGATGTAAAAATCTACTGCAATACCTTTCCGTGATCCTCAATCTTTCCGAACCTTCCACCACCCCATACCATTAACCCATCAACAAAAAAAAGACAGGGACATCTCTGATCTATAGACATATGCTATGACTTCTCAAGATCCAATTGATACCAAATTTGAAACATGGGAATCTCGGATTGAATCACAGTTTGAATCGCGCTTGGAAGACAAATTGTGCACTTTGTTTGTAGAATTCAGAATTGGACAACCATTGAGTCCAACCAAATTTCAATAAGGAGAGAGTTTAGAGAGGCCTTTAGAGAGGAAGGGACAGCCCTCGAAGATGCTTTAGCCATGCATGAGGGTGGGCTTCCCGCGATGGGAAGAAGGAGACCCGGCGGGGTCGATTTCGTGCGCCGAGCGTTACTTTCGCTGCTACCGAACGTCGGAAGATGCTATGGTGGAAATTGTTGTCATCCACTTTAAAGGAGATGCTATTCAATGGTACAATTGGCTGGAATACAATCATGGGACTCTGATGTGGAATCAATTTAAGAACGCACTGCTAAATCGTTTCGGACCTACGGAGTATGAAAATATCAATAGCCAACTCACAAAGATTCGACGAACCTCTACGATTCAAGAGTACCAAACTAGATTTGAGAAGCTATTCTACCTTGCTCATGATTGGACTGACCATCAATTATTAAGAACATTCATCGAAGGACTCAAGCCAGAGATAAAAGGGGAGGTTAAAGTGCGGGAGCCTCATACCGTGACTGATCAGCAAAGTGTCTTTGTTGGCATTGCGACGAGCCATGGAACCGCGATCATCGCTGCAAAAGGGGCCATCTCCTACTGATTGAACCTCTTGAAGACATGGAGGAGGAGGTCCAGGAGCATGAGGAAGAGGTCACGGATGAAGAACAGCAGCCGATCGATATTACAATGCATGCCCTTACTGGTTATGCGAACCCGCATACGATGAAAGTGGGAGGACTTCTGAAACAATAACCTATTACCATTCTTATTAACACTGGGAGCACTAATAATTTTATGAACAGCAAGGTTACTGTTTGGATGGCCTTACGTATTGAGAACTACAGCAGGTTTGACGTTACGGTCGCCGATGGACAAATTTTGAAGTGTGATTATAGGTGCCCACGGGTGAAACTGTTGCTGTAGGATCAAGAAATAATTACAAATTTCTTCCTCCTCCCTCTTGATGATTATGAGGCTATGCTTGACATCGAATAATAGATGATATTAGGTGATATTTCTTAAAATTTTATGAAACTAATTATGAAATTTTACAGTAATAGGAAACAAGTGATACTACACGGGAAACGTGGGGGTGACGTAACGATGATTTGCACAATGAATGGAGAAGATTTTGCATAAAATATATAGCAACTTTTTGGTACAACTTGAGTAGCAAACTAAGGGAGAGCTAACAAAATTTGAAGATCCAAACCTACTTCTTTTGCTTGCTGAATTTTCAGATATATTTGACGAACCACGCAACCTACCTCCTACCCATCGGCATGATCATTGTATACCGATTCTTCCGGGCAAACTTCCAGCAAATACTCAGCCATATCAGTATTCATATCTCTAGAAGGATGAAATAGAAAGGATTGTAAAAGATATGCTCGAAATAGGAGTTATTCGATCAAGTTGCAGCCCCTATTCTTCACCAGTGCTCCTCATACGAAAGAAGGATGGAACATGGCGAATGTGCGTTAATTACCGAGCTCTCAATGACATAACTATCAAGGATAAATACCCTATTCCAATAGTAGATAAATTACTTTATGAATTAAAGGGAGCACGAGTCTTCACAAAGCTTGACCTTCGATCCGGGTATCATCAAATACGAGTGTGCGAAGAAGACATATCAAAAACTACATTTCGAACACACGACCACTATGAATATTTGGTAATGTCATTTGGTCTCACCAATGCTCCCTCCACCTTCCAAAGCCTTATGAATAATATTTTCTAGAATTATCTTCGTAAGTTTGTGCTGGTTTTCTTCGACGATATCCTTATTTACAGCCCTTCTCTTGAAAATCATTTTCAGCACTTACGACTTGTTTTGATGATTTTGTGAGAACATGTTCTTTTTGTCAAAAAATCGAAGTGTAGATTTCTTTAACAGAAGGTGGAATAACTTAGGCATATCATATCAGAGGAAGGTGTGGCGATGGACTCCTCTAAAATTGAAGCAATGCAGAACTGGCTAACCTTGAGGAACAAAGTTTCTTGGATATAATTATGAAATAACTTACAAAAAGGAGAAAGAGAATGTTGTTGCAGATGTGCTTTTATGGCTACCCGAGAAAGCTGAATTTTTTATCATTTCACTTCCGACCAGCGACTTCCTTGAGGATATTAAGAGAGAATGACAAGAAGATCCGGAGACTAGTAAGATCATAAAAAAATTAGAGGAAGCATCAAGCTCCATAGCTCATTATAGTTGGGACTCAAAAGAATTACGCTATAAGGGATGTATTATGCTTGTACCAAATTCTACTTGTATAAAGACCATCCTTCAATAGATGCATTCTACACCTACGGCTGGGCACTCCGGGTTCCTTAGAACCTATAAGAGAATTAAGCAAAATTTTTATTAGGTAGGGATAAAAAATATTATTGCTAAATTTGAATGTAATGTATGTCAACAACATAAAGATGAGACAGTGGCAAGTCCCAGAAAGCTGCAACCCTTACTCGTCCCGAACTCAATATTGACTGATATATCAATGGACTTCATTGAAGGGCTTCCCTCATCACAAAGAAAAGCTCAAGCAAGGATGAAATAGTAATATGATCAACACAAAGGCAAAAGAGAATTTTCAGTAGAAGATTGGGTCTTTCTACGGCTCCAGCCATACAAGCAAACATTAATCCAAACCAGAGCATCTATGAAGCTTTCACCTCGGTTCTATGGACCCTACCAAATTTTGGAGTGCATCGAAGCGGTAGCATACAAATTAGACTTACTCGCTAGCTCCCGAATCCATCCAGTCTTCCATGTGTCATGTTTAAAGCTCAAGCTGGGATAAAACGAGACAACCCAAAGCCATCTACCAAATATGACTATCCAAGGAGAACTCCAGACCCAATCGAGTGTCATTATTGATCGACGGATTGTGACTCAACGATGACGATCCACGACTGAAGTGCTAATACAGTGGGCGAACCTACCAGCAGAAGATGCCACTTGGGAGAACTATAACAACTTAAATATCAAATTTCCAGAATTCATGGATCGTCAATCTCGAGGACAATGCTGATTTGAAAAGGACGGGTCTGTTAGGACTCTAGCTAGGAGAGTCCTAATTGAATTTTATTAAAAGGGGCATTCATATAAAATCTACCTAGTCGACCCATATTAAAGAGGTGAAGAGGCTGGCTAGGGTTAGGGTTAGTTGGGAGATTGCTTCTTAGAGTAGAAGTCTTATTAGGAGTTGGTTAGAAGTAGGAGACCTATTAGGAGTTGGGGTTTAGAAGTCTTATAAATAGTCATGTATTCATCCTCTTTTGGCAAGCAATAGATGCATCTTTTTAGCAGCCTTTGAGTAACAACTTGGAGGAAGGAACCCCTATAAAGTTCTAAGGAGGTCGATCCCCTAAAGAGATCAACCCTAAACTTAGAATCCACTAGGGTTCTAAGAGGCTATGAGAGTTGTAAAAGTTGTCTCCTAAACCTATTGAAAGGAGAAAAGAGCTATAAAATGGTATTGATCTTCACCCATTGAAGAAAGATCAATAGTGGAAGCCGATGACCTCGATAGAGAATGAATCAGAAGTGGATATAGGTCACAACAACGGAACCATCATAATACTAGTATGTTCTCTTTCTTCTCTGCTATTTACTTACTTTGCAATTACTTTACATCTTCATCACTCTCCTACGAAATCATATCGAAAATGCTTTTGAACTTAGAGAAAGTGTAAAATTTGATAATATATCTTTTATCACATAGTTGACTAATACTTAGTGTTAGGAACGAGTCGGCGCTAAGAGGGGGGGGGTGAATTAGTGAAGTGGTAAAAACATCAGTTTGAAATTTCTTCGTATAATTAAAACTGTTTCGTAAAGATGCTTAAATTAAAAGTGAATGGAAGAGTGTAATGTGAAAGTTAAGTAAGGAAGGCAAGTAAAGATTCAGTTTGCAGTTAAAGAAAATTATAAGAAGTAAATGCAAACCGAGTTATAGTGGTTCGGTCATCGTGACCTACATCCACTCTACTGATTCCTCTTCCATCAAGGCCACCGACATCCACTAATGATCTTCATTCAATGGCCGAAGATCAACCACCCTTTTACAGCTCTTTCTCCTTTTTGCCGGGTTTAGGAGATAACCCTTACACCCCCACTTACTCCACTCTTAAACTATTCTAACACTTAGATTTTTTAGAGGAGTTCACACAAGATTACAGTATCATTTCTTTCTTTTTCACTCTCAAGTCTTGTGTAGTTTAAACAGGGATGAGAGAGGTATTTATAGGCTTCAAGTTGATTCAAACTTGGAGCCTGAAAAGGTCTCATCCCAGGTTTCCCAGGTCCTGGCGGTACCATAGCCTGTGTTGGGTGGTACCACCACCTGCAGCACTGATACTAGGCGGTACCACCGCCTGGAAGACTATGTCTGGGTGGTACCATCAGCCAAACTGGCGGTACCATCGACCAAACTGGCGGTACCACACCTGACACAACCATTGGGTGGTACCACCGCCCAGACTGATGGTACCATCGCATAACATAGTCTCGGAGATTGTGCCACGATGGTTTCACCTATTTGATCACTGTTTGGGCCTTTCTCTTGGCCCAATACAGCCCAAACTTGGGTCATTGAATGGGCCTTTCTCTTGGCCCAAAACAATCCTATTTTAGGCCCAATTGGCCCCTAATTGAGTTAGTCTAATTACATTACAAACTGACTTAATTAGACTCTAAACTAACTCAATCTAGATATAATTGATTATAAGTGAATCCTATGTTGACCGGCATGTCATTGGTTCTTCCGGTGCTTCGTCCGATCCTTCGGCACGTCGTCCTCTTTTGTGGCATTTGCCCAATCAGCATGTTGACCTCTGCAACTCCAATCTCTTTGGTGCAATGTCCGCTCTTCTAGGCCCGATGCCCAAATTCTCAGTCTGAAGCCTTCTGCTAACACATCGTCCGTTCCTTTGGCCCGACGTCCAATATTCTGACATGTTCACTTTGGCCCAACGTCGGATTCCTCCTACTTTAATCAATTTGCCTCTCCTGATCGACGTTAGCCCTGCATCACTCAAACGCATATTAGAATAACACTACAATTGATTTTACCATCAAAATATGAGATTCAACAATATCCCCCTTTTTTATGATGACAATCAATTGATGAGGGAGTTAACCTTAACTCCCCCTATCAATATGCCATATTGATAGAACTCTTGGATTCAAAAATCCAAGTAACATGTTATCATAAACTTATGCATAACATCATCATACTTCTCCCCCTTTGTTATCACAAAAAGGAAAAGTTTAACTATCAAGTGTTTAGGATATGAGCTTTACAATATTGCATAATAAACATAAACTCAAGTTTTATCATTATTGTAATTTGTAAGCTTAGCAAATTTAGCGAGTGCTACATCATATTAGAACATGCAAGCTAGTAGATTTTATATCATTTCAGAGCATGCAAGCTAGCAAGTTTTATACAGAGTTCAACATGTTTGCTTTTCCTAAAATAGGCAATATAGCACTTTTGCTTCTCTTGAGATTGCAAGCTAGCAATTCTTGGTGATGTTCAAGATAGCAAGTTCTAAATCATGCAAGCTAGCAAATTTTTACAACATTTTAAAGTATGCAAGTTAGACTATTTTTGCATCTTCTTAAAATGCGTAACTTAGCAAACATTGCTTCTCTTGAGATTTGCAATATAGCACTTCTTGCTTCTCTTTTGAGATAAGCAAGCTAGCAAGTTTGTCTCTTTTTGTGATGTGCACGTTAGCTATTTTTTCTCCTTCTCGAAGTATGCAAGCTAGCAAACTTTATCTCCCTCTTTGTCATTATCAAAGAGAAGGGAAGAATATAATTTTATATTTATTTTTTCTTTTACAATAATTTTTCAAGCATGACAAAGATAGATAATCATTTTAGAGTATCATTTCAGAAAATGATAATTGTTGACTTTCATATCATTTCATCAAAAAATCATAGTATTGCATGTATCATTTCAAATCATAAATATTTCAAATCATAAGTATTTCATGCATAATTTCATATCATCACATGAAAAATATCAAGAAAAATTAATTGGGTAATGAGATAAACATTTCATGAATACAAGGAATTGTATATAAAAATCATATCATTAAATATAAAATATCAAAGATCATAAAGGATTAAGTCATGAATACTAAATGACATAATTTATCTTGACAAATCTCTCTTTTAGTAAATAACAAAAAGAAACATGAGAGTTCAAAAATAAGATCTTGATTCATAGAAAAATTTCAAGTATCAATATCGAGAATTTAATATCATGATATAGATAAAGACATTCCTATAGCAAAAAGGTGTCATGAGAGAATATATAAACCATCTCAATTCATGTGTAATATCTCTCAATTCATTATGAATCATAAAAATTATAATTCTGAAAATTCATGATTCATTTGGATAGTAGATAGCAAAAAGAAATATCGAGGATAAAAGATCTCGATTTATATAGGGTAAATCTCAAGTTATAAATCTCGAAAAATCAAGATAAAGTTCATTCAAATTCAAATCGTTAAATCAAAACCATTTTCAAGAGATTCACAAAAGCATAATATATATGGATTCATTAATCTTTTATCAAAAAATCAATAGAGATGGAAAATGTATTCCCCTTTTTTTGTATGTTTTATTTTAAGTGATTGATTTCATATAAGTATGCTCAAGTTTTTCGTATGAAAACCATACATCATAGTTTAAAATCAAAAGAGCAAATCTCATTATAGAAATCATCAAGATCAATAATTACTTCAAATCATCATGCATAATTTAAATATAAAATCGTCAAGCATGATACTTATATTATTTCATATAAGCATGCCCTTTTCATTTATGCCAAATCAAAATATGCATCATTTATAAAACCGAAAAAGCAACTTTCATTACGGTACAAACCGATAAACCATAAATTACAAGAATCATCATGCATAATTTTGAAATATAAACTCATTAAGCATGATCATTATGCATTATTAAATCATCAAGCATGATTTCATTAAATATGAAGCATTTTTAATTACATTCGAAAATCATCAATTTAGATACACATTATTTTTTTCTTAAAAACATACATAGGATTAGTCATTAGATTTACATTTTGTTGTATTTTCATGAAACATGTAATTATCATTATTATTTTCGAAATTAGTAGCATGATCCCAATTTTTTAGCATTTTCATTACATTATTAAACATGTAATTTTCAAGAAAAATAATTTTTCTAAACTAAATTAATAACTCATGAAAAGCATCATATAATTTCGAAATAAATTAAGAGGGTTTCGTTCGAGCATTTTACCTCATTGTCGAGAGTCACCAAAGCAAAATTTATCATTTCATCTTCATCGGTTTGCTCCTCGTCATCGGATGAGCTCGATTCGTTCCAAGCCACCTTGAGTGCACTCTTTTTCTTTGGCAACTCCTTTTTAAGTTTATTTTTATTTTTTAATTCTTATTTAATGAATATTTTAAATTTTATAGTGAGAAGTTCGAGTTCACCATCACTTGAGCTTATGCTCGAGTGGTCTTCAATTGTTCTAAGTCTGAAATCCTTCCTGTTCTTTGGAAGGTTATCCTCAAGTTCGTTTTGTGCCACATTGGTCATTTCGTAGGTCATTAAAGATCCAATTAGTTCTTCGAGTGGAAGCTTGTTTCAGTCTTTTGCCTCTTATATGGCAATTACTTTTGAATCTCAGTTCTTATTAAGAGAACGTAAAATTTTGTTTACAAGTTCAAAATTTGAAAAACTTTTACCAAGTGCTTTGAAACCATTGATGACATCCGTAAAACGGGTGTACATGTCTCCAATGGTTTCGCTTGGTTTTATATGAAACAATTCAAAATCATGCATCAAAAAGTTGATTTTTGAATTTTTAACTTTGCTAGTGTCTTCATGTGTGATTTCAAAAGTATGCCAAATGTCAAAAGCCGTTTCGTAAGTAGAAACCCGATTGAATTTATTTTTGTCTAAGGCGCAAATTGGAGCATTCATAGCTCTAGCATTTAAAGAAAAAGTCATCTTCTCTAAATCATTCCAATGGTTTATTGGAAGAGAAGACCTTCGAAAACCACTTTCGACAATATTCCATAAATTCAAATCCAAAGAAAGCAAGAAAACTCTCATTCGAGTTTTCCAATACATGTAGTCCATCCCATTGAACAAGGGAGGACGAATGAGAGAATGACCCTCTTGAAAGCTAAAAAGAGCTATTTCTCTTGAGTGTTAAACCAAATGAGAAATAACGTGGCTCTGATACCAACTGTTAGGAATGAGTCGGCACTAAGAGGGGGGGGCGAATTAGTTCAGCGGTAAAAACGTCGGTTTGAAATTTCTTCATACAATTAAAACTATTTTATAAAGATGCTTAAATTGAAAGCGAATGAAAGAGTGTAATATGAAAGTTAAGCAAGGAAGGCAAGTAAAGATTCAATTTGCAGTTAAAGTAAATTACAAGAAGTAAATACAAACCGAATTATAGTGGTTCGGTCATCGTGACCTATATCCACTCCACCGATTCCTCTTCCGTCGAGGCCACCAGCATCCATTAATGATCTTCCTTCAATGGGCGAAGATCAACCACCATTTTACAGCTCTTTCTCCTTTTACCGAGTTTAGGAGATAACCTATACACCTCCACTTACTCATCTCTCAAACTATTCTAACACTTAGATTTTTTAGAGGAGTTAACACAAGATTACAGTAGTGTTTCTTTATTTTTCACTCTCAATTCTTATGTAGTTTAACCAGGGATGAGAGGGGTATTTATAGGCTTCAAGTTGATTTAAACTTAGAGCATAAAAAGGTCTCATCCCTTGTTTCTCGGGTCCTAACAGTACCGCCGCCTATACTGGGTGGTACCACCGCCTGCAGCACTGACACTGGGCAGTACCATTGCCCAATCTGGCGATACCACTACTTGGAAAACTGTGTCTGGGCAGTACCACCGCCTGACATAGTCTCGGAGACTGTGCCACAACGGTTTTACTTGTTTGGTCATTATTTGGGCCTTTCTCTTGGCCTAACACAGTCTAAACTTGGGTCACTAAATGGACCTTTCTCTTGGCTCAAAATAGTCCTATTTTGGGCCTAGTTGGCCCCTAATTGAGTTGGTCTAATTACATTCTAAACCAACTCAATTAGACTCTAAGCTAACTCAATCTAGACATAATTGATTACAAGCAAATCCTATGTTGTCCGGCATGTCATTGGTTCTTCCGGCGCTTCTTTCAATCCTTTGGTGCATTGTCCTCTTTTGTGGCCTTTGCCCAATCGGCATGTTGACCTCCGTAACTCTGATCGCCTTAGCGCAATGTCGGCTTTTCTTATTAGGATCAAAAGCACTAAGAGAGGGGGGGGGGGGTGTGAATTAGTGCAACGAAAAACTTTCGACGATTTAAAACGATGTTCGTACGATGGAATTGTTTCCAACGTAAAATCGTTTTTGGAAACTTAACTTGAAAGCGAGTTCATAAAGGAGTGTAGCAAATGTAATGAGGAAGTAAAGCATATATGGAGGTTTGCAGTAAGGAAAGCAGCAAGAATAAATGCAAACCAGAGAGCACCACAATTTTAGAGTGGTTCGGTCAATCTTGACCTACATCTACTTTTGGCTTCCTCCTTCGATGAGGTCACCGACGTCCACTAAAGGTCCTCCTTCAATAGGCGAAGGCCAATCACCCTTTTACAGTTTCACTCCTTTTGACAGGCTTAGGAGACAACCTTTACAGAATTTTCACTCCTCTCATGAAAGATCAAAACTTGGAAGAAAAGAGGGAAGAGAACTTCTAGCCTTTACAATACTTTTGAGCTCTAAAAATCACAGAGTAAGATTGGATTTTCGGTGCCCTTTCATGCAGGAAATGGTGGGGTATATATAGGCCCCAAACTGGTTTGAATTTGGAGCTCAAAAATATCATCTCCCGGATTTCAGGGTCCTGGCAGTACTACCGTCAGACTTAGCGGTACGATCGCTTGACAGAGCTCGGAGACCGAGCTCTGGCGGTGCCACCGCCCAGTCTCACTCGGAGACTGAGCCCAGTTGGTGCCACCGCCTGACCTGGGCGATTGCACTGCCCAACTTTCTTGAGAGACCGTCTCCTGGGCGGTGCCACCGCCGACCCAGGCGGTGCCAACGCCGGCCAGGAAATCTGGGTCCGAATGGGCTGATCCATTCGGCCTAATTTGGGTCTGTCAAGGGACCAATTGCCCCCAGATTAAGTTAATGGGATCACCTCTCATCCCCAGCTTAATCTACATGCTAACTATGATATTTCTTAAGACATTTACTACAACTTGCTCCGGTGCATTAATCGCTTCTTCCGGCGAGCTTCCGGTGAACTTCCGGCAAACATCTGACGAACCCTTGGCGATGCTCCGGCGGACTTCCGGCCAACTCATGGACTTGCGATGATCCACTTGGCGAGTTCCGACGAGTTTCTTTGGCAAGCTCCTAGACTTCTCGGATTTATTCCCGCAGAACCTCCGACGACCGTTCGGACTTCCGTCGAACTCTTGAACCCCCAACGTGATCATGGTCTTGACTCTGGCGCAACTCCTGTTGCATGTTTTACTTCCATCGTAGTTAATCCTGCACACTTATCTTCAACATATGGATTAGATAACAAATGACAATTGACTTCATCATCAAAATCCGAGATTCAACAATCTCTCCCTTTTTGATGATGACAATCAATTGATAACGAAGTTAACCTTAACTCCCCCTATCTATATGCCATACTTGAGATAAGTCATTCTTGAATTCAAAGCCTTTGAATTCAAAAGACATTAAGATCGTTTAACCTTATCAATACTCCCATCATGATTCCTATCATAATGTATTTTTCTGAAAATGATGTCAAGGCTTGACATCCATTTTCAGGTTTTACATTTCAAATGTGAAAGATAGCAATCATAGCAATTCATCATATGGTAAGATATCAACATGTAAAACTGTGATATAAGTTCTTGATATCTTAACATAATACAAATATTTCAAGTGTTTAGCAATCATAGCATTTCATCACATGACAAGATATCAATTTGTAGAATTGCAATGTATGCTCTAGATATCTTAACATAGTGCAAATATGACAATAACATAGTGCAAATATGGCAATCATAGCAATTCTATCACCAATTTATCATATATTTCGATGCAAGCTTTTGATATCTTAACATAATTCAAATTCAAATATGGCACTCATAGCATCAATTTATATAGCATTAAATTCAAATATGGCACTCATAGTATCAATTTATATAGCATTAAATTCAAATATGGCACTCATAGCATCAATTCATATGTTTCTCCCCCTTTGTCATCAACAAAAAGGAGAATTATATTAGTAAATTTTAATTAGGTTTATGACATTTTTTAATAATGAGTGATAGGATACCAATTATACAAACATTTCAAGGAAAACATGACATGGAGATGACTTTCATTACTTCTTCCTCTTTATTTGTTATTGTCTTTTTGCACAAATGAGGAAAGCCATTTGTGAGCTTACTCGAATGAAGTTAAAATTGATAAGATATTAAAGCACACTTTATTTTTACAAGAATCAAGATATGTGTGTGAATCAAATTCTTGCACGTAAAACTATTTCTCAAAAGATATAAGAAGGAATCATCAAATCTATTTCTCGAAAGATATTTTTCACATGATAAGTCTATGAGAGATGCATTTGCTAGTTGATTCCATATGTCAAAAATTAATGATGTGAATCCAAAACTTGATATGACATATGTTTATTAAGTCCGGAAGAGAATAATGTATTGAGAAAATCCAATTGTTAGGATCAAGAAGATCCAAAAATGAAATTTAATACTTTCATGCATTCGGACGAGGTTTGCTACAGATTTTCAAATTCAAAAATGAAGATAAAACATGCTTATTATCATGGAAATTTTTGTATCCAAAACACATAATTTCCAACATGTAATTAAGGCATGTAATTGTATAAAATCATCATGGCAATTAAGTGATTTGATCATTAAATAAAAAAGTTTAAAAAATAATCTTAACAAGTTTATGCATTCGGACATATTAACATTCGTAATTCTCTTCTAATGAAATCAAATTGTTCTTCACTTAGAGGTTTTGTAAAAATATCAGCTAGTTGATGCTTAGTATTAATGAACTCTATGATTACATCATGATTAGTGACATGATCTCGTATAAAGTGATGTCTAATATCAATATGTTTTGTTCTTGAGTGTTGAATGAGATTCTTTGTTAAACATGTTGCACTTGTGTTATCACATTTAATGAAAATATTTTTATGATGAACTTTATAATCTTCTAATGTGTTTTTCATCCACAAAACTTGTGCACAGCATGCAGTAGCTGCAATATACTCAACTTCGGTTGTTGATAATGCAACCGAGTTTTGTTTCTTAAATGACCAAGAAACAAGGGAATGTCCCAAAAATTGACATGTTCCTGATGTGTTTTTTCTATCTAGTCTACACCCAACAAAATCTGCATCAGCATAAGTAATTAACTCAAAATTCTCGGATTTTGGATACCATAATCCTAGATTTATGGTACCTTTAAGATATCTAAGTATTCTTTTAACCGCTTTCAGATGAGATATCTTAGGGTTCGATTAAAACCTAGCATAAAGTCCTACACTGAACATGATATCTGGTCTAGTTATAGTGAGGTAAAGTAAACTACTTATCATAGCCCTATAAATTTTTTGATCGAAGCTTTCTCCACTTTCATCAACTTCTAATTTAGTGGAGGTGCTCATAGGAGTGTTAATAGCTTTTGAGCTATCCATATTAAATCTTTTCAGCAGATCTAAAGCATATTTAGTTTGACTAATAAATATGTCATTACTTAGATGCTTAATTTGTAAGCCTAAGAAAAAGATTAATTCTCCCATCAAACTCATTTCAAATTCGAGACTCATGGTTTTAGCAAAAGGTTCACAAAGAGATTCATTCGTAGAACCGAAGATAATATCATCAACATAAATCTGAACAATAAGAAAATTATTTTTGAAATTCTTGATAAACAATATAGTATCGACCTTGTCTTTTGTGAAATTATTTTCAATAAGAAAAGTACTAAGTCTCTTATACCAAGCCCTTGAGGCTTGTTTTAAACCAAAGAGAGCTTTTGTTAATTTAAATACATGATTAGGGGGGCTATTATTTTCAAATCTGGGAGATTGTTCAACATAAACTTCTTCAGAAATAAAGCCATTAAGAAAAGTACTTTTAACATCCATTTGAAACAACTTAAAATTATTATTACTAGCATAGGCAAGGAGCATCCTTATGGCTTCTAATCTAGCCATAGGAGTGAAGGTTTCTTCATAATCGATACCTTCTTCTTGGTTGAAACCTTTGGCCACTAATCTAGCCTTGTTTCTAACCATGATATCATATTCATCTTGCTTGTTTCTAAAGACCCATTTAGTACCAATAACTAAATGGTCATTTGGCCTAGGAACAAGCTTCCACACCTCATTTCTCTCAAATCGATTTAACTCATCTTGCATTACGATAATCCATGAATCATCTGTTAGGATCGAGAGCACTAAGAGGGGGGGGGGGGGGGGGGTGAATTAGTGCAGCGGAAAACTTTCTGCGATTAAAACCGAAAGCTGCGTTTGAACGATAAAGACAACTCTGTATGAAAGTTGATACTAAGCAAGGTTACAGTCAATCTATGCAGGCAGTTTGCAGCTATGATGAAAACCAGAATATCGGCGCAAACTGAAATCCGACGTTCATACAAAGAAACAGATTTACGTCTAAGTGCCGATTCGTAAATCACTTGATTAGATAAGACGCAGTTTAAGCAGAAGTATAAAGGCAGTGTACTGCTATTGTACAGCTCAAAACGTAAATGTAATCTGCAATAAGATCATCATGCGAAAAAGCAGATTTACGTCTAAACGTTGAAACTCGTTTGTAAAATCACAGAGGGCAGTAAGCTATTGAGAAGTTTGCAGTGAAGGTAAAATACTCAAAGGAAATGCAAACCGAGATTTAGAGTGGTTCGGTCAATCTTGACCTACTCCACTTTTGGCTTCCTCCACCGACGAGGTCACCGACGTCAACTAGAAGCCTTCCTTCAATAGGCGAAGGCCAACTACCCTCTTACAGATTCACTCCTTTTGACGGGCTTAGGAGACAACCCTTACAGAAGTTTTCTCTCCTCTCTTTACAACTCAAACTTGAAGAATAGAAAGAGGAGAACTAGCAGTTTTGAGCTCTAAGAAACACAGAAAGATAGCAAGATTTCGAGTGTGTGTTCTGTACTTTCAATGCTGAATGGGTGGGGTATTTATAGGCCCCAACCCAGTTCAAATTTGGAGCTCAAAACAATCAAATCCCGGAATTCCGGGATCAGGCGGTTGCACCTCCTGACTGGAGAGGTTGCACCGCCTAGCAGAGCTCCAGGACTGAGCCTAGGCAGTTGCACCTCTCTGTCAGGGGCGGTTGCACTGCTCTACCAGAGCTCGAAGACCGAGCTCAGGCGGTTGCACCGCCTGGCTGCTAGTCATAAGTGCCCAGCAAGCCAATCACGTGAGTGATGGCACGTGTGACTTGATACAGAATCTTTTTGCTTATTATATTTTGGCATATATCACTTTATAACTATTGCATAAATGCATATATATTGTGATGTCCTTGGATTTGTGCAATGGGAATCGGATCGTGATGAGATCACGATAATGAGATCGATTCACCTTTAAACACATATCCTAAATAATCCCGGTCATAGGTTACTCGAGAGGGACATCGTGATAACCGGATAGACTGGTGTGCTGTATACCCGTCCATATGATGGATGCAGCTGGTCTCATAGCTGCTCGTGTAGGGACACTAGGGATACAGTACAGGTGCTCATTGGAGAATGAGTTCACTAATTGATCCGCTTACGGAATGCTGGATGGTTGATGATGCCTTATTGTCAGACAACGATTCCGTAGTCCTAGTGGTGTATCTGGTTCTTAGACTTGAGACACCAAGGATGTCCTGTATGAGTGCTCCACTCTTTGATACCAGACTTATAGGTTTGGCTGTTCCCAGATCTAGTACAGCTGGTCATTGGGAGTGGTAGTCGACCTTACGAGGGCTATTGAGTGTCGATAGAGGATCATCCACTCTCGGTATCATGAGAGGAATATCCCATGTGTTCTTGCTCAGACAAATCCCTGGCCAGGGTCATTCGGGTTGAGAGAGAAAGAGTTCTCCGGGAGAATCCGATTAGAGCGAGACTCGAGTAGAAACCGTATGGGTCTGACAGCACCATGCTCGATATACGGTCTCTGGGATATTAGATGGATGAGGGACTATAGGTACATGGTAACTGAGGACAGACAGGTCCAATGGATTGGATTCCCCTGTATCGTCTGGGGACTACGGCGTAGTGGCCTAGTACTTCCGTAGTCGATGAGTCGAGTGAATTATTACAGAGATAATAATTCACTGAGTTAGAAGGAGTTCTGACAGGTATGACTCACGACCAGCTCGATATTGGGCCTAGAGGGTCACACACATATGGTAGGCATTGCGATGAGTAGAGGTTCGGATATGAGATATCCGACGGAGCCCTTGTCTTATTGGATGCAGATCCAATACCCACTAGGGAAAGGACCCATTAGGGTTTTGACACGGGATCTCTATAAATAGGAGGGATTCACAGCCTCATAGGCTAGAGTCTTTGCTTGCCCTTCCTATTCTCCTCTCCCTCTCCACCTCAGAGTAGGCCTGGAGTTTTGAGGAGCGTCGTCGCAACCCTGCTGTGTGGATCACCGCTAGAGAGGAGGACGCTTGACCTCCTTCACCCTCTCCTAAGGATCTGTAAGGAAACAGGGATATACGATCTCCCTAGGTAACACAATCTCTATACGCAGTTTTGTGTTTTTGCGGATTTTGCGCACCAATCTTCGCACGACGATGAACATCTTTTGGGAATCGGGGATTTTTGTTTTTCTTGTTCTTCCGCTGCGCATATGATGTCGCCCCCCCTATGATTTCCCAACAGTGGTATCAGAGCCAGGTTGTTCGTGCGAATGATTAGTTTTTGAACTGCGTGTGTTGTGTTTAGGAAGAATATTGACGTCAAAATCGTTGACGCAAAAGCGAGGAAGGGCAGCAACAGTTGCTGCCCTCGATCTGCATGCCTGCAGCCAGCCGCAGCCGCAGCCAGGCAGCACAGCGCCGGTGCATGCGCAAGCGCTGTGCCTGCAGCAGCCGGCCGGCGGTCTGCTTGCAGCAGGCTTGCGGCCGGCGGGGCTGGCAGCCCGCTCGGTAGAAGCGCCTGCGGCCACTGAGCCCGCGGGCAGAGGCGCCGCGGGGCAGCAGCGCGGGCTGAGGCACCGCAGGGCAGCGGCGCCTGTGGCCGCTGCTCCCACGGGCAAAAACCCCGCAGGGGCGGCCGCCAGCGAGACCGCACAGGCCGCCGCCGGCAGGGTGGCGGCGGCGGCAGCAGCGAAAAGGGGAAAGGGTATTAGGGTTTTCTGCGCAAAAGACAGTTTTGCCCCTCGAAATTTGAGAAATTCCAGTTTCTGTCTTTTGTCCAAATTACGAAAATACCCTTAGGAATTGAGAAATTCCCTATAAATCCTTGATTTCAGAAAATATTAATTAATTAAAAGGTTTAGTTGATTATTATTTTTATTATTATCTAGTAGTCCTACATGATGATGATTATTTATACATGTGATGTATGATGAGTGGACGGATGATCATGGACCGTGTGATGTGTGTACTTGTGATTATTATTATTGAGGTCTGCGAACCTCCATTATATTTCTCGTTTATTGTCGGGCCTGCGTGCCTATGATTAAGTTGTAATCACATGAGGAGGCACAGCGGGAGCGTGGAAGCCATAGCGGGACCCACGAGACGGACGATCGTGATGCATGGAGATGCATCAAGATGTCGACGGAACCAACGAGGACGAGATGGACGATCACAAGGCATGGAGATGCACCGTTGCACACATAGATCTTGATGTGAGTGATTAGGCCTACTGGCTCGGGCCTAATCATATTAGGTTGTGGTCCATGATCATCTGGTGTGATTGCTTATACACATACTAGATATGTATATATATTTGCATGCGATGTAGATACATATTAAATATGTATATGTGTGACATGTCATATTAGGAGACCAAATCATAGAAACATCTCTCGATAATATTAAGTCGGTAAACGTGAGGCAATTAGATTGACCCACGTGGCCTTCCATCGTTATGAGTAGGAACCGAATCCCGGTGTAGGTTGAGTTGGTCGAGTCCCTCGAGACTCACCTATATCGCGATTCGCTATCTTGCTTACGACATAGAGATGTCACCGGTGACCTGAGGGCATGATATGCTTGGTCGAGTCCCTCGAGGGTATATCATCAAATCAGACTCATCTTGTAACGAAGGTGTTGACTTAACCGAGCATCATGGTTGGTCGAGTCCCTCGAGGCCATGGTGATTCGGAGGCCGAACAGGACGGGAATCACAAGGAGTTGTGATCGGCAAGAGTTGTCTACCTTTTAGGCTTAGTGTGATTGGTCGAGTCCCTCGAGGTTACACTAAGACGCTGATTGGATCCTGATCCCCACTAGAAGTCTGCCGGAGACTTCCGTTTCACGTGCTGAGGGTGTCGCGTGACTCGTTAGTAAAATAGTGGGAGCATATTAAGATAGAAGTCCATATCTTGATAGTTTATTTCTTGCAAAATCTGCATGTTATTCATTTTTGCTACATCTTTATTTTCAGAAAATGTCGCTTTCAAATCCCTTACGTGGCATACTTGATGTCAACCGCCTCACTGGTCCAAATTATACGGATTGGCTCCGTAACTTGAGAATTGTTCTCACAGCGGAGAAAATCGTGTACGTCCTTGATACAGTGATGCCTACGCCCGAAGAAGGGGCAAGCGAGGATGAGATCGCTCGCTACGTGAAGTACATTGATGACTCCACTCTTGCTCAGTGCTATATGTTGGGCTCTATGACTCCAGAGTTACAGAGACAACATGAAAAGATGGATGCCAGATCCATTCTCCTACATGTCCGTAAATTGTTTGAGGAACAGGGAAGGACTCAACGATATGAGATATCCAAGAGCCTTTTCCGCGCTAGGATGACTGAGGGGACACCGGTTCAGAACCATGTCCTAAAGATGATTGAGTGGATAGAGAAACTCACAGGTCTAGGAATGGTCTTAGAGGATAACTTGTGTGTGGACATTGTGCTTCAGTCCCTACCAGATTCCTTTTCACAGTTCATAATGAACTTTAATATGAACAAGCATGAGGTGACTCTCCCAGAGCTCCTCAATATGTTGAGGGAGGCAGAGAGTACTATTAAGAAAGAGAAGCCAGTTCTCTACACTAGTGAGACCAGAAAGAAAAGGAAAGCAGAAAGGTCCCTTAAGAAGGGAAAGGGCAAGGGCAAACAAGGTAAAGCAAAGGTTGCTAAGAAAGACCCAACAAAGGACAAAGGCCAGTGCTTCCACTGTGGTAAAGATGGGCACTGGAAGAGAAACTGCAAAGAGTACCTTGCAGAAAGGGCGAAACAAAAGCTTGATGAAGCTTCAGGTACATTCATGATCAGTCTCCATTTGTCAGACTCTTATGATAACACATGGGTATTAGATACCGGTAGTGCTTATCATATATGTAATTCGTTGCAGGTTCTGGCAAGGCCTAGGAGACTAGAGAGAGGCGAGATGGACCTCAAGATGGGTAATGGAGCAAAAGTTGCTGTATTAGCTGTTGGCGAGGTCGCCCTACATCTGCCTAGTGGAGCTTTTATTGCATTAGATGCATGTTATTTTGTTCCTTCTATTATCAAAAACATTATCTCCATTTCATGTTTAACAGTTAGTGGATATAAATTTGTTTTTGAGAACAATGGTTGTTCGATATTATTAGATGATAAGATCATCACGAAAGGAACATTGCATAATAGTTTATTTATGTTAGACACCACTCCACATATCATGAATATAAATGTGTCCAAAAGGAAACGAGATGAGTTGAACAGTGCATACCTGTGGCATTGTAGGCTAGGTCACATCCATGAAAGAAGGATTCAAAAGTTGCTAAATGATGGATATCTAGATCCATTCGACTATGTGTCATATGCAACTTGTGAGCCTTGCATTCGTGGAAAACTGACCAACTCTCCATTTAGTGGAACTGGAGAGAGAGCCACTGAGTTGTTGGAACTCATACATAGTGATGTATGTGGACCCATGTCAACTCATGCCATTGGAGGTTACTCCTACTTCATTACATTTACTGATGATTTCTCAAGGTATGGATATGTGTACTTAATGAAGTACAAGTCCGAGGCCTTTGAGAAATTCAGAGAGTATAAGAATGAGGTGGAGAACCAGACTGGAAAGAGTATCAAAACTCTTCGATCAGATCGAGGAGGTGAGTACTTAAGTACAGAGTTTACTCACTTCCTCAAGGACCATGGGATATTATCCCAATGGACACCTCCTTATACACCTCAGCTCAATGGTGTCTCTGAAAGGAGAAATCGTACATTATTAGATATGGTACGGTCCATGATGAGTTTCGCTGACCTACCCATCTCATTCTGGGGATATGCCCTAGAAACCGCAGCTTACCTTCTGAACAGAGTTCCAACTAAGTCGGTGGTGTCTACACCATATGAGATATGGAAAGGGAAGAAGCCTGATCTTAAAGTAGTTAAGATTTGGGGCTGCTCTGCCCATGTTAAAAGACACAACCCCGATAAGTTAGAATCAAGGACAGGGCGATGTAAATTTGTGGGATACCCCAAGGAAACTTGTGGGTATTACTTCTATCATCTCGAGGACCAAAAGGTCTTTGTAGCTAAGAGAGCAGTGTTCCTTGAGAAGGAACACATTCTTGACGGAGACAGTGGGAGAATGATAGAATTGAGCGAGGTTGGAGAACCAAGCTCAAGCACCACTCTACAGCCCGAGTCTGTTCAGGTATCTAATACACAAGTTTCAACTTTACGCAGGTCTGATAGAGTATCCCATCCTCCTGAGAGATATGTGGGACATATTAGAGCAGAGGATGTAGAGGATATTGATCCTCAGACCTACGAGGAGGCTATTATGAGTATAGACTCCGGGAAGTGGAAAGAAGCCATGAATTCTGAGATGGATTCTATGTACTCCAATAAGGTTTGGAACCTAGTTGATGCACCCGAAGGTATTGTACCCATCGGTTGCAAGTGGATCTTTAAGAAAAAGATCGGAGTAGATGGAAAGGTAGAGACCTATAAAGCAAGGCTAGTGGCTAAGGGGTATCGTCAAAGGCAAGGTGTTGACTACGACGAAACTTTCTCACCCGTAGCAATGCTAAAATCCATCAGAATTCTATTGGCTATTGCAGCACACTATGATTATGAGATCTGGCAGATGGATGTGAAAACCGCATTCCTCAACGGGAACCTGGAGGAAGAGGTGTATATGATGCAACCTGAGGGATTCGTGTCCAAGAACTGCCCAGATAAGGTGTATAGGTTGCTTAGATCCATTTATGGACTAAAGCAAGCTTCCCGAAGTTGGAACATAAGATTTGATGAGGCAATCAGATCTTATGACTTCGTTAAGAACGAAGATGAGCCTTGTGTATACAGAAAGGTAAGTGGGAGCGCTATTAGCTTTTTGGTGTTATATGTGGATGACATCCTCATCATTGGGAATGACATAGGAATGCTATCCACAATAAAGGCTTGGTTATCTAGACACTTCTCCATGAAGGACTTAGGAGAAGCATCTTATATCTTGGGGATTAGAATCTATAGAGATAGATCCAAAAGGATGCTTGGCTTGTCCCAGTCCAGGTACATAGAAACTATTGTCAAAAGGTTTGGCATGGAAAATTCCAAAAGAGGTCTCATACCGATGAGACATGGGATATCGCTTTCTACGAGTATGTCCCCAAAGACTCCAGAAGAAAGGGCGAACATGGATATGATACCTTATGCCTCAGCAATAGGGTCTATCATGTATGCCATGCTATGTACTAGGCCTGATATAGCGCATGCTCTGAGTGTCACGAGCAGGTATCAGGCGGATCCAGGCTTGGAGCACTGGAAAGCAGTAAAGTGTATCCTTAAGTACTTGAGAAGGACTAAGGATCTTTTACTAGTATATGGAGGTAATAGCCTTAAGGTTGAAGGCTACACTGACTCAAGTTTTCAGTCTGATGTCGATGATAGCAAGTCGAATTCAGGATATGTGTACACCTTGAATGGAGGAGCAGTGTGCTGGAAGAGTTCCAAGCAAGATACCACTGCTGACTCGACCACAGAGGCGGAGTACATTGCT
The DNA here is from genome assembly GCF_036884655.1 of Musa acuminata AAA Group. Lineage (NCBI taxonomy): Eukaryota > Viridiplantae > Streptophyta > Magnoliopsida > Zingiberales > Musaceae > Musa > Musa acuminata. Next base: position 39,255,695 of record NC_088335.1, read on the forward strand.
GCATCAGATGCAGCAAAGGAGGGAGTCTGGTTGAAGAAGTTCATCACAGATTTGGGAGTCGTGCCGGATAGTGAGGAGCCGATTTCCCTATATTGCGACAACAACGGGGCAATTGCTCAAGCGAAGGAACCTAGGTCTCATCAGAAATCTAAGCATGTTCTAAGGAGGTTCCACCTTATCAGAGAGATCGTGACCCGAGGAGATGTAGCAGTGGAAAGAGTTCCATCCGAAGATAACATTGCAGATCCACTTACAAAGCCATTGTCTCAGATTGTCTTTGAGCGTCACAGGGGTCTGATGGGGATCAGACACATAGGTGATTGGCTTTAGGTCAAGTGGGAGATTGCTAGTCATAAGTGCCCAGCAAGCCAATCACGTGAGTGATGGCACGTGTGACTTGATACAGAATCTTTTTGCATATTATATTTTGGCATATATCACTTTATAACTATTGCATAAATGCATATATATTGTGATGTCCTTGGATTTGTGCAATGGGAATCGGATCATGATGAGATCACGATAATGAGATCGATTCACCTTTAAACACATATCCTAAATAATCCCGGTCATAGGTTACTCGAGAGGGACATCGTGATAACCGGATAGACTGGTGTGCTGTATACCCGTCCATATGATGGATACAGCTGGTCTCATAGCTGCTCGTGTAGGGACACTAGGGATACAGTACAGGTGCTCATTGGAGAATGAGTTCACTGATTGATCCGCTTACGGAATGCTGGATGGTTGATGATGCCTTATTGTCAGACAACGATTCCGTAGTCCTAGTGGTGTATCTGGTTCTTAGACTTGAGACACCAAGGATGTCCTGTATGAGTGCTCCACTCTTTGATACCAGACTTATAGGTTTGGCTGTTCCCAGATCTAGTACAGCTGGTCATTGGGAGTGGTAGTCGACCTTACGAGGGCTATTGAGTGTCGATAGAGGATCATCCACTCTCGGTATCATGAGAGGAATATCCCATGTGTTCTTGCTCAGACAAATCCCTGGCCAGGGTCATTCGGGTTGAGAGAGAAAGAGTTCTCCGAGAGAATCCGATTAGAGCGAGACTCGAGTAGAAACCGTATGGGTCTGACAGCACCATGCTCGATATACGGTCTCTGGGATATTAGATGGATGAGGGACTATAGGTACATGGTAACTGAGGACAGACAGGTCCAATGGATTGGATTCCCCTGTATCGTCTGGGGACTACGGCGTAGTGGCCTAGTACTTCCGTAGTCGATGAGTCGAGTGAATTATTACAGAGATAATAATTCACTGAGTTAGAAGGAGTTCTGACAGGTATGACTCACGGCCAGCTCGATATTGGGCCTAGAGGGTCACACACATATGGTAGGCATTGCGATGAGTAGAGGTTCGGATATGAGATATCCGACGGAGCCCTTGTCTTATTGGATGCAGATCCAATACCCACTAGGGAAAGGACCCATTAGGGTTTTGACACGGGATCTCTATAAATAGGAGGGATTCACAGCCTCATAGGCTAGAGTCTTTGCTTGCCCTTCCTATTCTCCTCTCCCTCTCCACCTCAGAGTAGGCCTGGAGTTTTGAGGAGCGTCGTCGCAACCCTGCTGTGTGGATCACCGCTAGAGAGGAGGACGCTTGACCTCCTTCACCCTCTCCTAAGGATCTGCAAGGAAACAGGGATATACGATCTCCCTAGGTAACACAATCTCTATACGCAGTTTTGTGTTTTTGCGGATTTTGCGCACCAATCTTCGCACGACGATGAACATCTTTTGGGAATCGGGGATTTTTGTTTTTCTTGTTCTTCCGCTGCGCATATGATGTCGCCCCCCCTATGATTTCCCAACACTGGCAGAGCTCGAAACTTGAGCTCTGGCGGTGCTACCTCCTGACAAAGGAGGTTACACCGCCCAGTCTCGCTCGGAGACTGAGCCCTGAGCGGTTGCACCTCTTGGCTGGGGTGGTTGCACCGCCCAGTCTCGCTGGGAGACATAGCCTGGGCGGTGCTACCTCCCTGCCTGGGCGGTTGCACCTCCCACAGCAACCTGGGTCCGAATGGGTTGAACCATTCAACCCAATTTGAGTTCTTCAGGGGCCCAATTGCCCCAGGATTAAGCTAATGGGATCACCTCCCATTTCTAACTTAATCAAAGTGCTAACTACGATTATTTCCTAAGACATATTCTGCAGCTTGCTTCGGTGCGTTACTCGCTTCTTCCGGCGAGTTTCCGGCGAACTTCCGTCGATCATCCGATGAACACTCGGTGATGCTCCTGCGGACTTCCGGCAAACTCCTGGACTGCGACGATCCACTTAGCAAGTTCCGACGAGCTCCTTTGGCAAGCTTCTGGACTTCTCGGATTCGTTCCCGCAGAACCTCCGACGACTGTCCGAACTTCCGTCGAGCTCTCGAACTCCCAACGTGATCATTGTCATGACTCCGGCGCAACTCCTGCTGCATGTCTTTCTTCCATCGTAGTTAATCCTGCACACTCAAAACAAAACTTCGATCGAAACAATTAATCCTAAGAGATTAACCAAGTTGTCCGGCATGTCATTGGGCCCTCGACGCTTCATCCGATTCTTCGGCGCATCGTCCTTTCCTGCGACCTATTGCCCAATCGGCCAGTTGGCTCCGCAACTCCGATATCCTTGGCACAATACCCGCTCTTCTTGGCCTGATGCCCGAGTCCATGGCCCGAAGCCTTCTGTCGATACGTCGACCGATCCACCGGCCCGACGTCCAATCTTCTGACATGTTCCTCCGGCACAACATGATGTTGCTGCTTTAATTGTCTTATCCTGATCGAAGCATCCTGCGTCACTCAAAACGCAGATTAAATCATAAACATATATCAAGTAGTTTTATCATCAAAATACGAGATTCAACAATCTCCCCCTTTTTGATGATGACAACTACTTGATGACGGAGTTAAACTTAACTCCCGGAGTTTAAACAAACTCCGCCTATCAATATGCCATATTGATATAAACTCTTAGATTCAAAAATCTAAGCAACATGTCATCATAATCGGAGTTAACCTTAACTCCCAGAGTTTAAACAAACTCCCTCTATCAATATGCCATATTGATAGAAACTCTTGGATTCAAAAATCCAAGCAACATGTCATCATAATCGGAGTTAACCTTAACTCCCAGAGTTTAAACAAACTCCCTCTATCAATATGTCATATTGATAGAAACTCTTAGATTCAAAAATCCAAGCAACATGTCATCATAAACTTATGCATAACATGTCATGTCATCAACATACTTCTCCCCCTTTGTCATCAACAAAAAGGAGAAATACCACAATCAAGTGTTTGTGATATAAGTTTAACTCATTGCATGAAAAACATAATATCTATTGTTATCATCATGCAAGTTTGCTATCATCAAATGGTAAGATATCAACATGTAAAATTGCGATTCAAGTTCTTGATATCTTTTAACATGATATGACATTCATAGCACCTATTCATATGAATGCTGCTTTTGATATCTCATCATAATATGGCATTCATAACATCTATTCATATTCTTCAAATATGGCACTCATAGTATCAATTATATATTTCTCCCCCTTTGTCATCAACAACAAGGAGAACGATATAAGCAAATTTTAAATATAAGTGCGATGCCATAAGTTGGTTCATGTCATTTTCCAACAGTGAGTGATAGGATACCAATTATGCAAACATCTCGAGGAAAACATGACATGGAGATAGCTTTTATTGCTTCTTCCTTTTTATTTGTTATCTTTTTACATGAAGGAGGAAAGCCATATGTGAAGTTAACCTTAACTCCCAGAGTTTAAACAAACTCCCTCTATCAATATGCCATATTGATAGAAACTCTTGGATTCAAAAATCCAAGCAACATGTCATCATAATCGGAGTTAACCTTAACTCCCAGAGTTTAAACAAACTCCCTCTATCAATATGCCATATTGATAGAAACTCTTGGATTCAAAAATCCAAGCAACATGTCATCATAAACTTATGCATAACATGTCATGTCATCAACATACTTCTCCCCCTTTGTCATCAACAAAAAGGAGAAATACCACAATCAAGTGTTTGTGATATAAGTTTAACTCATAGCATGAAAAACATAATATCTATTGTTATCATCATGCAAGTTTGCTATCATCAAATGGTAAGATATTAACATGTAAAATTGTGATTCAAGTTCTTGATATCTTTTAACATGATATGACATTCATAGCACCTATTCATATGAATGCTGCTTTTGATATCTCATCATAATATGACATTCATAACATCTATTCATATTCTTCAAATATGGCACTCATAGTATCAATTATATATTTCTCCCCCTTTGTTATCAACAACAAGGAGAACGATATAAGCAAATTTTAAATATAAGTGCGATGCCATAAGTTGGTTCATGTCATTTTCCAACAGTGAGTGATAGGAAACCAATTATGCAAACATCTCGAGGAAAACATGACATGGAGATAGCTTTTATTGCTTCTTCCTTTTTATTTGTTATCTTTTTACATGAAGGAGGAAAGCCATATGTGAAGTTCAAATTGATAAGATATTAAAGCACACTTCATTTTTGCAAGGATTAAGATATGTAAGTGAGTCAAATCCTTGTATGTAAAAATATCTTCCTTTTATAAGAGGGAATCATCAAATATGTTTCTCGAAAAATATTTTTCACATGATAAGTGCATTTGCTAGATGATTCCATATGTCAAAAATCAATGATGTGAATTAAACTTGATATGACATATGCTTGTTAAGTTCGGAAGAGGATAATGTATCAAGAAAATCCAAAAATGAAATTTGACACTTTAATACATTCGGACAGGGTTTTACTAGAGATATTCAATTACAATCATGAAGGTAAAACATGCTTATTATCATGTAAATTTTTGTATTCAAGCACATAATTTCCAACATGTAATCATGGCAAGTAATTGTGTAAAATCATTATGGCAATCAAGTGATTTGATCATTCAATCAAAAAAGTCCGAAAAATAATTTTAACACGTTTAATCATTCGGACATATTTTTGCCATAGTTTTTCAAATATAATCATGAAGATAAGGCATGCTCATCATCATGGTAGTATGATAGCAAGTTTACCATATACAAGCTAGCAAAAATTTTCAACATTTTAAGGCGCGCAAGCTAGCAATTTTGAGATGTTCAAGAAAGCAACTCTTGCTTCTTGAAATATAAGTTTTGCTAGATGTGCAAGTTGACTTTTTGCTTCTTGAGATAGGCAAGATAGCATTCCTTGGTGATGTTCAATATAGCTAAGTTCTACATCATGCAAGCTAGTGAATCTTATAACATTTTAAAATATGCATAATCACCAAAGCATCATAAATTTTAATAATGTGCAAAATTACAAATTTTGCATGATTGCATTTGTGTGTCTTGAGACTTGCAAGATAGCACTTCTTGGTGATGTTCAAGATAGCAATTTCTTCTCTTTTGAGAAGTGCAATTTTTGCTTTCTTCTTGAATTGTGCAAGCTAGCTATCTCCCCTTTTGTCATTGTCAAAAAGAAGGGAAAAACCCTTTACATCAATTTTTTTTAAATCATGACAAAGGTTAGTATCAATCTCATTATATTTTCAAATTAAAACATGCACATTTTCAAAACATATAAACTCATTATTATATGCATGATTCCAAATCATCATTCATATTATTTCAATCATTGTTTCACTCATCACTATAGCTTATCATGCATAATATGTAAAACCATCTAACATGATTGAAGCATGATTCATATTTAAAGTGTATCTTATGTCGTAAATACGAATCAAGCATTTGTCAAATCTGAAATCATCCTCAAAATTACATTCAATAAATTCATGTATGACAAGCATAGATTTATTGAAAAATCAATAAGATAGAGGATTACATTTCAAGTGTTCATCAATTGTAGCATTTCATCATATGGTAAGATATCAATGCGTAAAACTGTGAAGCAAGATTTTGTTTGATATCTTGATACAGGGCATGATGTACACATTTCGAATATTTTAGCAAGTGTAGCATTGCATCACATGGTAAGATATCAGCTCGTATGATACAAATTTTTGTTTGATATCTTGATACAGGGCATATAGCAATGATAGCAATCATATATTTCTTGGTGATGCAAGTATAGCCTTATCATAGCATCAGTGATAGCAACCATATCATCGTTAGTAAACATTTCAGCATCAACCATATCAACATTAGTGATAGTAAACATATCAATTCATATATTTCTCCCTTTTTTTTAAGTGTTTCATCTTAAGTGATCGATTTCATGTTAGCATGCCTTTTCATTTATGAAAACATGCATCAATTTTTTTAAAGCCACTGTTATTATCATGAAAATCGATAATCAAGAATCATCATACATAATTTCAAAAATATATACTCATTAATCATAACTTCAAATTAAACATGATTTCATATACTCAAAATCGAGAAATAACAATGGAAATCAACATGATACACATTATTACTTCTCAACCACATATAGCATGATTTCATAATGTATTTTTAATCAAAATTATTTTTTTATCATAAACATGCAATTTTCATGATTATTTTCAAAATTACTAGAATGATAAGCATGATTCCTAATTGTTTGTATTTTCATTATAAAATTATTAAACATGCAATTTTCAAGAAAATTAAAAAAGGAGACATGCTTTATGAAAAGCATCATGTAATTTCAAAGTAAATTAAAGGCATTTTGATTACCTCAGCGTCGAAAGGCGTAAAGGCGTAGTTTGCCACCTCGCCTTTGTTGATTTTCTCCTCGTCTTCGGAGGAGCTCGATTCATCCTAGTTTTTATTCTTCTTCTTGTGTTCAAAGCAAGTAGTTCTGTTCTTTTTACTTTTTAATTTTTGTTTCATTTGTAGTTTAAGTTCACCATCACTTGAGCTTATGCTCGAGTGGTCTTCAAATGTTCTATGTCCCAAATCCTTCCTGTTCTTTGGAAGGTGGTTCCCAAGTTCTTCACGTGCATTGCACGTCATTTCATATTTCATATGTGATCAATGAACCAATTAGTTTTTCAAGTGGAAATTGGTTCAAGTTTTTCGATTCTTGAACAGCAGTTACTTTTGAATCCCGAGTTTTAGAAAGTGAGCGCAAAACTTTATTAACGAGTTCAAAATCCGAAAAGCTTTTACCAAGTGATTTTAAACCATTGACGACATCCGTAAAACGGGTGTACATGTCAACAACGGTTTCGCTTGGTTTCATATGAAAAAGCTCGAAATCATGCAGTAAAATATTAACTTTCGAGTCTTTGACTCTACTAGTTCCCTCGTGCGTGATTTCAAGAGTGCGCCAAATATCGAAAGCCGTTTCGCACAAAGAAACCCGATTGAACTCATTTTTGTCCAAAGCGCAAAATAAGGCATTCATAGCCTTTGCGTTTAAAGAAAAATACTTCTTCTCTAAATCCAACCATTCGTTCATCGGTTTAGAGGGAAGTTGAAAACTGTTTTCAACGATATTCCATAAATCCAGATTTAGAGAAATCAAGAAAACTCTCATTCGAGTTTTCCAATAAGTGTAGTCCAATCCGTTAAAGAACGGTGGACGAAAGACCGAAAAGCCCTCTTGAAGAGCCATTTCTCTCGGGTGTAAATCCGAAATGAGAAATACCCCGCTCTGATACCAATTGTTAGGATTGAGAGCACTAAGAGGGGGGGGTGAATTAGTGCAGCGGAAAACTTTCTGCGATTAAAACCGAAAGCTGCGTTTGAACGATAAAGACAACTCTGTATGAAAGTTGATACTAAGCAAGGTTACAGTCAATCTATGCAGGCAGTTTGCAGCTATGATGAAAACCAGAATATCGGCGCAAATTGAAATCCGACGTTCGTACAAAGAAACAGATTTACGTCTAAGTGCCGATTCGTAAATCACTTGATTAGATAAGACGCAGTTTAAGCAGAAGTATAAAGGCAGTGTGCTGCTATTGTACAGCTCAAAACGTAAATGTAATCTACAATAAGATCATCATGCGAAAAAGCAGATTTATGTCTAAACGCAGATTTACGTCTAAACGTTGAAACTCGTTTGTAAAATCGCAGAGGGCAGTAAGCTATTGAGAAGTTTGCAGTGAAGGTAAAATACTTAAAGGAAATGCAAACCGAGATTTAGAGTGGTTCGGTCAATCTTGACCTACTCCACTTTTGGCTTCCTCCACCGACGAGGTCACCGACGTCAACTAGAAGCCTTCCTTCAATAGGCGAAGGCCAACTACCCTCTTACATATTCACTCCTTTTGACGGGCTTAGGAGACAACCCTTACAGAAGTTTTCTCTCCTCTCTTTACAACTCAAACTTGAAGAATAGAAAGAGGAGAACTAGCAGTTTTGAGCTCTAAGAAACACAGAAAGATAGCAAGATTTCGAGTGTGTGTTCTGTACTTTCAGTGCTGAATAGGTGGGGTATTTATAGGCCCCAACCCAGTTCAAATTTGGAGCTCAAAACGATCAAATCCCAGAATTCCGGGATCAGGCGGTTGCACCTCCTGACTGGAGAGGTTGCACCGCCTGGCAGAGCTCGAGGACTGAGCCCAGGCGGTTGCACCTCTCTGTTAGGGGCAGTTGCACCGCTCTGCCAGAGCTCGAAGACCGAGCTCAGGCGGTTGCACCGCCTGACTGGAGAGGTTGCACCGCCTGGCAGAGCTCGAAACTTGAGCTCTGGCGGTGCTACCTCCTGACAGAGGAGGTTGCACCGCCCAGTCTCGCTCGGAGACTGAGCCCTGGGCGGTTGCACCTCTTGGCTGGGGCGGTTGCACCGCCCAGTCTCGCTGGGAGACATAGCCTAGGTGGTGCTACCTCCCTGCCTGGGCGGTTGCACCTCCCACAGCAACCTGGGTCCGAATGGGTTGAACCATTCGACCCAATTTGAGTTCTTCAGGGGCCCAATTGCCCCAGGATTAAGCTAATGGGATCACCTCCCATTTCTAACTTAATCAAAGTGCTAACTACGATTATTTCCTAAGACATATTCTGCAGCTTGCTTCGGTGCGTCACTCGCTTCTTCCGGCGAGTTTCCGGCGAACTTCCGTCGATCATCCGATGAACACTCGGTGATGCTCCTGCGGACTTCCGGCAAACTCCTGGACTGCGATGATCCACTTAGCAAGTTCCGACGAGCTCCTTTGGCAAGCTTCTGGACTTCTCGGATTCGTTCCCGCAGAACCTCCGACAACTGTCCGAACTTCCGTCGAGCTCTCGAACTCCCAACGTGATCATTGTCATGACTCCGGCGCAACTCCTGCTGCATGTCTTTCTTCCATCGTAGTTAATCCTGCACACTCAAAACAAAACTTCGATCGAGACAATTAATCCTAAGCGATTAACCAAGTTGTCCGGCATGTCATTGGTCCCTCGACGCTTCGTCCGATTCTTCGACGTATCGTCCTTTCCTGCGGCCTATTGCCCAATCGGCCAGTTGGCTCCGCAACTCCGATATCCTTGGCACAATACCCGCTCTTCTTGGCCCGATGCCCGAGTCCACGGCCCGAAGCCTTCTATCGATACGTCGACCGATCCACCGGCCCGACGTCCAATCTTCTGACATGTTCCTCCAGCACAACATGATGTTGCTGCTTTAATTGTCTCATCCTGATCGAAGCATCCTGCGTCACTCAAAACGCATATTAAATCATAAACATATATCAAGTAGTTTTATCATCAAAATACGAGATTTAACATCATCTATCATGGCTTCGTCAATACATTTAAGTTCAATTTGGGAGAGAAAAGCGACGTTGGCACAAAAATTTTTAAGAGAAGAACGTGTTTGAACCCCCTTAAATGTGTCTCCTAGGACTAACTCCTTAGGATGAGCATCTACATACTTTCAATCCTTGGGTAAGGATATTTCAGAAGTAGATGCATCCAAGTTGCTAGTTGGAGAAGGGGTTTCATTTAAATTCAAAAAATTAAAATTAACATCATTATCAAAATCATTTTTCTTGATTTCAAAAATCTCATTGAAAACAACATGAATGGATTCTTCTATAATTAAAGTTCTTTTATTAAAGATACGAAAAGCTTTAGAAACCGAAGAATAATCCAGAAGAATTCCTTCATCGGATTTAGCATCAAATTTTCCTAAGGCATCTTTTTCATTCAAGATAAAACAATTATACCCAAAAACTTTAAAATATGAAACATTGGGTTTTTTATTATTCCACAACTCATAGGGAGTTTTGGTGAGTAAGGGTCTTACTATAACTCTATTCAAAATATAGCATGCATTGTTTACGGCTTCGGCCCAAAAATATTTGGGTAGGCTATATTCATTCAACATGGTTCTTGCCATTTCTTGTAAATTTCTATTCTTTCTTTTGACTACTCCATTTTGTTAAGGATTTCTTGGAGTAGAGAAGTTGTGGCTGTATCCATTAGATTCACAAAATTCTTGGAAATCACGGTTTTGAAATTCACCATCGTGATCACTTCGAATTGATGAAATCATAAAACCCTTTTCATTTTGAACAAGTTTACAAAACTTGATGAAATATCTAAAGCATTCATTTTTGTGTTTCAAGAAATAAGTCCATGTGTATCTACTATAGTCATCTACAATGACGAAGGAATATTTGCTACCTCCTAGGCTTGATGTAGAGATTGGTTCGAACAAGTCCATATGGATTAATTGTAAGGGCCTAGAGGTGCTTATTGGATTCTTATATTTGAAACTACCCTTAATTTGTTTTCTTAATTGACAAGCATCACATACATTATCTTTGATGAACTTGATATGAGGAATTCCTCGTACAAGTTCTTTGGATGATATTTGAGTGATTAGTTTCATGCTAGCATGACCTAATCTCCTATGCCAAAGCCAAGCATCCTCATTCAAAACTGAGAAACACATTTCATTGCAAAGATCATTGATGTCAATGGTGTACACATTATTTTATTTTAATGCAATCATAGATGTGTTTTTGTATGGTTTTTCAATGATGAAAGTATTAGATTTGAATTTGACGATATATCCTTTATCACATAATTGACTAATGCTCAAGAGGTTATGTTTTAAACCAACAACTAACAAAACATCTTCAATAAAGAAGTTAGATTTATTACCTATGGTTCCTTTGCCAATGATTTTACCCTTGTTGTTGTCTCCGAATGTGACATAGCCTTCGTCTATGCTAGTGAGCTTAGAGAATTGAGATGGATCTCCGGTCATATGCCTTGAGCATCCACTATCAAGGTACCATCTCTTACTCCTAGCTTGTGATGGTGTATGTCTCTATAAGAAAGGATAATTTTTAGGTACCCATTTACTTTTGGGTGTCTCAAAAATTGATCTACATTGTTTATTATGTTGCATAGAGTTTATCATGGTTCCTTTAGGAACCCAAATCAATTTGTTCGGACTAATTTTCTTGAATGGACAATAATACATTTTATGTCCATGTTTGCAACAAAAGTTGCATTTGCTTTGGTGCTAAACATGTAAGATAGAGCCTTTTATGAAGGTGGTTGGATTTTGGTGAGGACTTCTCATAAATCTGATTCCACTTCTTTTGGGAACGTGACCCTTATTTGTAAGGATCATGTTCAAAGACTTGCTACTAACCTCAAATTTCTTCAAGGCGTCCTTAAGTAGCAAGTTATCCTTTTGGAGAGTTTCTAGATCATGACATTTTTCACATTGAGCTAAACTATCATGATATTCAGTTTTTAATTTATCAAAATTGCTAACAAGACTATCATGCTTATTTTTCAGCAATTTATATTTTCTACTAATTGTTTTGCATTCATCAAATAAGTCATGGAAGGCATTTAATAATTCATCAAATGATAAATCTGCATCAATTAAATTTGTTACCTCCTCTCCGATGGCCATTAGGGCATAATGAGCAACTTGCTCGGTGTTGGACTCCTCTTCTTCGGACGCACTTGAGTCATCCCACGTTGCTTTGAGCGCCTTCTTCTTTGATGTTCTCTTCTTGGCTTGGGGACAATCACTTTTGTAGTGTCCCGACTTTTTGCACTCGTAACAAATAACTTGGTCCTTTTTGGGTTTAAATTTATTTTTGTGTCATTTTTAAACTTGTTTCTCTTAATGAATTTTTTGAATTTCCTTGTTAGAAGTGCCAAGTCATCGTTACGATCCTCATCACTTGAGTTTTCTCTCAAGTGGTCATCTAAAGTTCTAAGTGTCATATCCTTCCTGTTCTTTAGAATCTTATTTACGAGCTAAAAATCCGAAAAACTTTTGCCGAGTCCTTTTAGACCATTGACGACATCCATGAAACGGGTGTACATGTCGCCAATAGTCTCGCTCGGTTTCATCCGGAAAAGTTCAAAAGAATGTATCAAAAGATTGATTTTTGACTCTTTCACTCTACTTGCGCATTTGTGAGTCACTTCGAGTGTATGCCAAATATCAAATACGGTTTTACAAACCGAAACACGATTGAACTCATTTTTATCAAGCACACAAAATAAGGCATTCATAGCCTTTGCATTAAGAGCGAAAGTCTTCTTCTCCAATTTATTCCAATCGATCATTGGAAGAGAAGACTTCAAAAATCCATTTTCGACAAGATTCTAAAGTTCAAAATCCATTGAAATAAGGGAGATCCTCATTCGGATCTTCCAATAGGTGTAGTCCATCCCATTGAACATAGGTGGACGTGCAATAGAGTGGCCCTCTTGGTTTCCGGCGTATGCCATCTCTCTTGGGTTTTAATCCATTTGAGAGTTAACTTGGCTCTGATACCAATTGTTAGGATCAAGAGCACTAAGAGGGGTTTCCGACGTTCATACGATGAAATTAGTGCAGCAGAAAACTTTTGACGATTTAAAACGACGTTCATACGATGAAATTGTTTCCGACGTAAAACCATTTTTGGAAACTTAACTTGAAAGCAAGTTCTTAAAGGAGTGCGGCAAAAGTAATGAGGAAGTAAAGCACATATGGAGGTTTGCAGTAAGGTAAGCAGCAAGAATAAATGCAAACCAGAGAGCACCGCAATTTTAGAGTGGTTCGGTCAATTTTGACCTACATCCACTTTTGGCTTCCTCCTCTGACGAGGTCATCGACGTCCACTAGAAGCCTTCCTTCAATAGGCGAAGGCCAATCACCCTTTTATAGTTTCACTCCTTTTGACGGGCTTAGGAGACAACCCTTATAGAATTTTCACTCCTCTCTTGAAAGATCAAAACTTGGAAGAAAAGAGGGAGGAGAACTTCTAGCCTTTACAACACTTTTGAGCTCTAAAAATCACAGAGTAAGATTGGATTTCTGGTGCCCTTTCATGCAGGAAAGGGTGGGGTATATATAGGCCCCAAACTGGTTTGAATTTGGAGCTCAAAAATGTCATCTCCCGGATTTCAGGGGTCCTGGCGGTACTACCGTCAGACTGGGCAGTACGACCGCCTGACAGAGCTCGGAGACAGAGCTCTGGCGGTGCCACTGCCTGACTGGGGCGGTTGCACCGCCTAGTCTCGCTCGGAGAGTAAGCCCAGGCGGTGCCACTGCTTAACCTAGGCGGTTGCACCGCCTAGTCTCGCTCGGAGACTAAGCCCAAGCGGTGCCACCGCTTGACCTGAGCGGTTGCACCGCCCAGCTTTCCTGGGAGACCGTCTCCTAGGCGGTGCCACCGCCGACCCAAGCGGTGCCAACGCTGGCCAGGAAATCTGGGTCCGAATGGTCTGATCCATTCGGCCTAGTTTGGGTATGTCAAGGGCACAATTGCCCCCCAGATTAAGTTAATGGGATCACCTCCCATTCCTAGCTTAATCTATATGTTAACTATGATATTTCTTAAGACGTTTACTGCAACTTGCTCCGGTGCGTCAATCGCTTCTTCCGGCGAGCGTCCAGCGAACTTCCGATGAACATCCGACGAACCCTTGGTGATGCTCCGGCGGACTTCCGGCCAACTCCTGGACTTGCGACGATCCACTTGGCGAGTTCCAACGAGCTTCTTTGGCAAGCTCCTGGACTTCTCGGATTTGTTCTCGCAAAACCTCCGATGACGGTCCGAACTTCCGTCGAACTCTCAAACCCCCAACGTGATCATGGTATTGACTCCGGCGTAACTCTTGCTGCATGTCTTACTTCTATCGTAGTTAATCATGTACACTTATCTTTAACATATGGATTAGATAACAAATGATAATTGACTTCATCATCAAAATCCGAGATTCAACACTTCTAGGCCCGATGCCCGAATTCTCGGCTTTAAGCCTTCTGCCAACACGTCGTATGTTCCTCTGGCCCGACGTCCAATATTCTAACATGTTCACTCCGGCCCAACATTTGATTCCTCCTGCTTTAATCAATTTACCTCTATTGATCAACGTTAGCCCTGCGTCACTCAAACGTATATTAGAACAACACTACAATTAGTTTCATCATCAAAATTTGAGATTCAATACTCAGTAGATTATGTTTTAAACCATCTACTAATAACACATCTTCAATCAAGAGATTTGACTTGTTACCTATGGTTCCTTTGCCAATAGTTTTTCCTTTATTGTTATCTCCAAAGGTGACATATCCTTCATCTAGGTGACATATCCTTCGTCTTGGCTAGTGAGCTTAGAGAAGTGTGTTGGATCTCCGATCATATGCCTTGAGCATCCACTATCAAGGTATCATTTCTTACTCCTAGCTTTTGCTTGTAAACATATCAATAAGAAAGGGGGTTTTCTTTTAGGTACCCATTTAACTTTGGGTCCCTCATTAATAGCCCTATCTATCTTAGCTATTGGCATTGAGTTATTCATGATTCCTTTAGAAACCCAAAATAATTGGTGTAGACTATACCTTTTAAAAGAATGTCTATAGGCACAATGTCTAAATCTTTCAAAAAAATTACATTTATTTCCGAGTGAAACATGTAATGTGGGTCCTTTAATGTAGATAGTTGGCTTTTGTTGAGTGTTACTCACAAAATCAATTCCTTCCTTTCTATGAACATGACCCTTATTAGCAAGGATCATATTTAAAGATTTGTTACCTATTTTAAATTTTTCTAATATTACATGTAGTAAAATATTTTTTTCTTAAGTGAATCTAACTTTTCACACTTAGCGCAAGGAGCTAACATATAATCGTCATACTTATTTTTAAATTTTTTAAATTTCCTAACATGAGAGATAGGATCCTTTTTTAACAGTTTATACTTTTTACTAATTAATTTAAAATCATCAAATATGTTATTAAATACATTGAATAATTCATCGTAAGATAAGGAAGATTCGTTTGAGTAACATACCTCATTGCCAAATGCCATTAATGCAACTTCTTTGTTGGTTGGCTCCTTATTTTCGGATACACTTAAATCATCCTAAGTTATTTTGAGCATCTTCTTTTTCTTTGGTAGCTTCTTTTTCACTTGGGGATATTCATTTTTGAAATGTCTTGGCTTCTTGCATTCATAGCATATCACTGTGTCCTTTTTGGGTTCATTTTTGTTTTTAGTATCTTGTTTTGTTTTGTTTCGTTTGAAGAATTTTTAAAATTTTCTTGTAAGAAGTACCAAGTCAGCATCATCATCACTTGAGTTTTCTCCCAAGTGATATTTTTTGG
Source organism: Musa acuminata AAA Group (assembly GCF_036884655.1). Classification (NCBI taxonomy): domain Eukaryota; kingdom Viridiplantae; phylum Streptophyta; class Magnoliopsida; order Zingiberales; family Musaceae; genus Musa; species Musa acuminata. The sequence continues at coordinate 39,271,263 of NC_088335.1, forward strand.
TTCTAAGTGTCATGTCCTTCTTATTCTTTGGAAGGTTGTTCTCAAGTTCATCATGTACTAAACATGTCATTTCATAGGTCATCAAAGACCCAGTAAGTTCTTCAAGTGAAAAGTTATTCAGATCCTTTACTTCTTGTATTGGTGTTACTTTTAGATCCCAATTTTTTAGAAGGAATCTTAGTATTTTATTAATAAGTTCAAAATTAGAAAAAGTTTTAATAAGTACCTTTAAACTATTGATGATATATGTAAAACAGGTGTACATGTCTCCAATGGTCTCGCATGGTTTCATTCGAAACAACTCATAGCTATGTACCAAAAGATTAATTTTCAATTCTTTAACCCTACTTGTGCCTTCGTGTGTGACTTCGAGTGTGTGCCAAATATCATATGTAGTTTTGCATATAGAAACCCGATTAAATTTATTTTTATCAAGAGTATAAAACAAAACGTTCATTGCTTTAATATTCAACGAAAAAGTCTTCTTCTCCAAATTATTACATCCGTTCATTGGTTTGGAAGACTTTTGAAAACTAATTTTAATAATATTCTATAAATCGAAATCTATAGAAAGCAGAAAAATTCTCATTCAAGTTTTCCAATACGTGTAGTCCGTCCCATTAAATATAGGAGGACGAGTGATAGAAAGACCCTATTGATTACTGACAAAGGTTATTTTTCTTGGGTGTTAAACTAAATGAGAAAAACCTTTTCTCTGATACCAATTATTAGGACCGAATCGACACTAAGAGGGGGGGTGGGGGTGAATTAGTGTTTATATAAAACCGTCGGCGATTTGAAAACTTTGTTTGATAAAATCGTATCGGAAATACGTTTGAACTTAGAGAAAGTGTGAAATGAACTGAGTAACCAAATTAGTAAGCAATATAAAGAAAAAGGCAAAGAAGAGAAGGCATACCAATTTTATAGTAGTTTGATTGTCATGACCTACGTTTACTCTTGATTCCTCCTCCATTGAGGTCACCGACTTTCACTATTGATCTTCTTTTAATGAGTGAAGATCAACTACCCTCTTATAGATCTATTCTCTTTTTCATAAGTTTATAAGATAACCTTTACAGTTCTCTCAACCCTTCCTTAAACAAAAATTATACTTTGGGGTATTTATAGGCCCCAAATGACTTCAAAAATAGAGCCAAAAAGTATTTCATCTTAGGTTTCTAGGGTACTAGCGGTACCAACGTCTGCTCCCTTGACAACTAGTGGTACTACCACTAGTTTGAGCGGTACAATTGCCTAATAGAGCCTTGGAGATTGGGCTCTGGTGATACCACCACTTGACAGCATTAACTGCCAGTGGTATCACTACCCAGTTTGGGTGGTACCATCACCCAAACAATACCTAGGAGGCTAAGCCTCAAGCAGTTCCACCGCTAGCCCTAGTGGTGTCACCGACTAACATGGCTTCGGGTCACTGAATGGGCCATCCATCTGGCCTAATTCAATCCTGATTCGGGCCTAATTGGCCCCTAATTGAGTTAATAGGATTACTCCCCAAGCTAACTTAAATCGACACATAACTACGATAATTAAGACTAAAACAATTATAATACAAGCAATCTTAGTTGTCTGGCATGTCAATTGTTCATCCAAACTTCCGGTGAACTTCCAGCGAACTCCCGATGAACTCCTAGCGAGCTTCCGGTAAGCTTTCGGTGCATCGTCCGAACCTTCAATGTAACGCCCGATCCATCCATTCATCACACATTGTTTGATTCTTCCAGCCCGATACCCAATATTTGACTCCGACCTAACATTTGATTCTTTAATTATTTTATCATTTCATGATCGTAGTTAGTTCTGCATCACTTTTCTCAATACATGGATTAGATTATAAATCAATTGATTTTATCATTAAAATCTGAGATTCAATAGCTCCCCCTCAAGTTCCTCATCCTATCAAGGGTAGGGACAACTCGCAAACAATAGCCCAAGATTCAATAGCTCCCCCTCAAGTTTCTCAACCTCTTATTCTTCTACTTGTCGATGCAAGAAGAATGGTCGGACCAAGTCAGTCACAAGCCTTCGAGGGCAACTCGCAAACAATAGCCAAAGGAGCCAAAGAGGTCATCGTCCTACCTGAAGAGAAACTAGTTCCCTTTTTCTTCAAAGCGTAAAGGTCAATACTTGTAGAAAATCGAAACCATAAGGCTACACGAGTTAGCTTTCTTTAAAGTACAAAAAGGAAAGAGGGGAACGGGACACTTAAGTCATACTCCAAGGAGCCAGGCTAAGACCTGTGTCGATCAACCAGTCCTATCCATCTTCTGGAAGGCTTCAGAAGAAGAGAATGTCTCTTAACTAGGGCACTTCATCTACCACCTCATCCAATAAGAAAGGAAGTATGTTATATATGGGTGTGATGATCATGCGAGGTTGAACCCCCAATCCCGACCCAAACCTACAAGGAAGAAGCACTCCTTCTAACCCTTATTGTTGGAAGGGGCACTACTAACCTTGAAGCTCTCTCAAGCAGCTAGTTAGAAGCTACTTTTCCCCTTGCACAACCAAAAGTAGGTAACAAAGAGTGTGTGAGTCAAGGTAATATTGGCGTGTCTACATTCTCCGATGAACACTATTAGGTTACGCCATGAGTTAGTCACCATTTGTGTAGGTGATATCTTCAACCATTGGAGATAAGACACTATCACTGGGTGGAAGGGAAAATAAAGTCCCACGGTCCACAAGTAATCCAGGAGTAATACACTCAATATTAAGTCTTTGTTATATGTGCTTTTCATGGACTCTAGGGCCCGAAGAACCTTATGATTCATGGGAATTGACTCCCCCAACAAGGGAGAGGTTAGGACTTCCCACACCCTTGGGCTTTTCGAGGACGAAGCATCGACCACCTTGACTGATCAGTAGCCATGAGATTAGGAGGAACTGGTGTGAGAAAGGAAAGAGATCCTGACTAATGGATACAGGGGCGAAAGAGCGTAATGCTGGAAGACCAAGGTGTGAAAAGCTGAAGTCCTGGGAAGACAGAAAGCTCAGAAACCAACCTGCCTTGGAGGCAACCAAGGCTAAGTAGAGGTGGCTCTTAAGGGGACTTTGAAGGTTCAAATGGAAGAATGAGCCTCAACACCCCAAGCTCAAGGGGGACATATAAGGAGTTGACCAATCTCCTCCCACAATGATGACAAGTGTCTCCTCGGGTCATTTCCAAAGGGACATCGATTAATGAAGGGACATTTTAGAAAAGTGCACGAGCAACCCAAGAGACCAACATATGAAGACCACCATAGAAAGTGCACAAGTGACCCAAGTGACCAATGTGCGAAGACCATATCGAAAAACCCATCATGGTAAGAGGCATAAGACAGAATGTGTCTGAGATGTAAGAGTTGGGAAAGTGACCCCTATCATAAGAAACCTACCACGATGAGAGACACAAGTGAAAATATACCTAAGGCATATATGTTGAAAAAACCCGACTTGTGTTAGAAGAAACTCACTACAATAGGAGGTATACGACAAAATATTCTTGAGGTGTGCAAATCGAGAAGACTTGACCCGCGTCAAAAGAAACCCGCTATGATAGGAGCAAGACAAAATATCCCCGAGATGCGTGAGTCAAGAAAACCCGACCCACATCAAAAGAAATCAGTTATGGCTGGAGGCATAAGACAAAATATACTCGAGGCATGTAAGTTAGAAAAACCTAACTCACGTCAAAAGAAGCTCACCACGGTAGGAGGCATAAGATAAAATATGCTCCAAGTGCATAAGTTGGGAAAGACCGATCCATATCAGAAGAAACCCACTGCAATGAGATGCATAAGACAAATTATGCCGATGGCATGCAAGTCCATAAAACCTAACTCACATTAGAAGAAACTCACCACAACAGGAGGCACAAGATAAAATATGCCCAAGATGCCTAAGTCGGGAAAACCCGACTTGTATCAGAAGAAAACAATCATGGCGAGAGGTGTAAGATAAAATATACCTAAGGTGTGTGAGTTGGGAAAACTCGATCTGCATCAAAAGAATCTCACCATAATGAGAGGCACAAGACAAAATATACCCGAGGTGCATGAGTCAGAAAGCTCGACTCGCATCAAAAGAAACTCGACAGTAGGAGGTGTTGAATCTCATATTTTGATGATGAAATCAATTAATGAAGTTATGATCTAATGGGCATTTAAGATGAGTGACGTAAGAGAAACTTTGATCATGGACTTGAATCATTAAAGCAGAATCAAACATTAGGCCGAAGAGCATCATGTCAGAGATTGGACATCGGGTTGGAGGATTGATCAATGTTGTGACACCCCAATTAGTCCCACATCGAAAGTGGGCAAAGTCTAAGTTTGGCTTATAAGGGTATAATGAGTGTACTACGTTAACTTCAGCTTAAGTATTTTGGTCAGTGGTTTAGACCAAACAAACGGAGTTATTGGCCAGTTAGCTCATCAGACTCGGGTCGTGACATTTGGTATCAGAGCCGACCTAGCATTTAGCCAAAATGAGAGGGCTCGAATAGGTTGAGCCTTGACGAGGACGTCAAGCTTAATTGAGTGGGGGTGATTGTGACATCCCAATTAGTCCCACATCGAGCAAAGATTAAGTTTGGCTTATAAGGGTCTAATGAGTGGACTATGTTAACTCCAATTATTGGCTAGTTACCTCATTAGACTCAGTGCCTATTGTGCCCGCTCGTGAGCTGCCAGTAGTGGTGGTAGCATGACCTAACAAGTTGCCCCTCGGATTTTAAGAAATTTCAAATTCTATCTTTTGTCCAAATTATGAAAATACCCCTCATAAATTAGAAAATTCCTTACATAACATATCCCTAATTTCAAAAAATATTAGTTAATTAAAAAGTTTAATTGATTATTATTTTATTATTATTATCTAGTAGTCCTATATGATGATGATTTATACACGTGATGTATGAAATGTGGACGGATGATCATGGACCGTGTGATGTGTATACTTGTGATTATTATTATTGGGGCCTACGAGCCTCTATTTTATTTCTTGTTTATTATCGAACCTACATGCCTATGATTAAGTTGTAATCACACGAGGAGGCATAGCGGGAGCATGGAAGCGATAGCAGGACCCATGAGACGGATGATCGCGATGCATGGAGATGCGTTGCCGACGGAATCGACGAGGACGAGATGGATGATAGGGTATAAAGATGCACTGTTGCACACATAGATCTTAATGTAAGTGATTAGGCCTACTGGCTCGGACCTGATCACATTAGGTTATAGTCCATGATCATCTGATGTAATTGCTCATGTGATGTGTGATTGTTTATACACTTACTCTATATATATATATATATATATATATATATATATATATATATATACATGCGATGTAGATATATATTAAATATGTATGTGTGTGATATGTCATATTAGGAAATCAAATCAAAGAAACCCATCTCTCGATAATATTAAATCGGTAAATGTGAGGCAATTAGATGGACCCACGTGGTCTTCTATCGTTATAGGTAGGGATCAATTCTCGATGTAGGTTGAGTTGGTTGAGTCCTTCGAGGCTCACCTTTATCGTGATTCGCTATCTTGCCTACGACATAGAGATGTCACCGAAGACCTGAGGATATGGTATGCTTGGTCGAATCCCTCGAGGGTATATCATCAAATCACTCATCTTGTAACGATAGTGTTGACTTAACCGAACATCATGGTTCGTCGAGTCCCTCCAGACTATGGTGATTCGGAGGCCAAATAGGATGGGAATCACAAGGAGTTGTGATCGGTAAGAGTTACCTACCTTTCGGGCTTAGTGCGATTGGTCGAGTCCCTCAAGGTTATACTAAGACGCTGATTAGATCCTGATCCTTACTAAAAATCTACCGGAGACTTCCGTTTCATGTGCTGAGGGTGTCATGTGGCTCGCTAGTAAAATAGTGAGAGCATATTAAGATAGAAGTCCATATCTTGATTGTTTATTTTTTATAAAATCTACATGTTATTTATTTCTATTATATCTTTATTTTTAGAAAATATCGCTTTCAAATCTCTTACTTGGCATACTTGATGTCAACCACCTCACATCCAAATTATACGGATTGACTCTGCAACTTGAGAATTGTTCTCACGGGGAGAAAATCGCGTATGTCCTTGATATAGTGATGCCTATGCCCGAGGAAGGGGCAAGCGAGGATGAGATCGCTCACTACGTGAAGTGCATTGATGACTCCACTCTTGCTCAGTATTACATGTTAGGCTCCATGACTCCTGAGTTACGGAAACAGCATGAAAAAGATGGATGTCAGATCCATTCTCCTACATATCCGCAAACTATTTGAGGAACAGGGAAGGACTCAGCGATATGAGATATTAAAGAGCCTCTTCCGCATTAGGATGACTAAGGGGACACCGGTTCATAACTATATCCTAAAAGATGACTGAGTGGATAGAGATACTCATAAGTCTAGGAATAGATCTAGAGGATAACCTATGTGTGGATCTTGTGCTTCAGTCCCTACCAGATTTCTTTTCATAGTTCATAATAAATTTTAATATGAACAAGCTTGAGGTGACTCTCCTTGAGCTCCTCAATATGTTGAGGGAGGCAGATAGCACTATCAAGAAAGAGAAGTCAGTTCTCTACACTGGTGAGGCCAGAAAGAAAAGGAAAGCAGAAAAGTCTCTTAAGAAGGGCAAGGGCAAAAGCAAGAGTAGACTAGGTAAAGCAAAGGTTGTTAAGAAAGACCTGATAAAGGACAAAGGTCAGTGCTTCCACTATAGAAAAGATGGGCACTGAAAGAGGAACTACAAAGAGTACCTGTAAAGAAGGCAAAACAGAAGCTTGGAGAAGCTTCAGGTACATTCATGATCAGTCTCCATTTGTCAGACTCTTATGATAACACATGAATATTGGATACCGATAGTTTTTAGCATATTTACAATTCGTTGCAAGTTTTGGCAAGGCCTAGGATACTAGTGAGAGGTGAGATGGACCTTAAGATGGCAATAGAGCAAAAGTTACTACAGTAGCTGTTAGTGAGGTCGCCCTACATCTGCTTGGTGGAGATATTATTGCATTAGATGTATGTTATTTTGTTCCTTCTATTATCAAAAATATTATTTTCATTTCATATTTAACAGTTAGTGGATATAAATTAGTTTTTGAGAATAATGGTTGTTTAATATTATTAGATGTTGAGATCATCACGAGAGGAATATTGCATAATAGTTTACTTATGCTAGACACTACTCCACATATCATAAATGTAAGCATATCTAAAAGAAACGAGATGAGGTGAATAGTGCATACCTATGGCATTATAGGCTAGGTCACATCTATGAGGGAAGGATTCAAAAGTTGTTAAATGATAGATATCTAGATCCATTCGACTATGAGTCATATACAACTTGTGAGCCTTGCCTTCGTGGAAAACTAAGCAACTCTTCATTTAGTGGAACTGGAGAAAGAGCCACTAGGCTATTGGAACTCATACGTAGTGATGTATGTAGACCCATGTCAACTCATGTCATTGGTAGTTACTCCTACTTAATTACCTTTATTGATGATTTCTCAAGGTATGGACATATGTACTTAATGAAGTACAAGTTTGAGGCCTTTAAGAAATTCAGAGAGTATAAGAATGAAGTGGAGAACCAGACTGGAAAGAGTATCAAGACTCTTCGATCAGATCGAGGAGGTGAGTACTTAAGTACAAAGTTTACTCAATTCTTCAAGGACTATGAGATTCTATCCCAATGGACACCTCCTTATACACCTCAACTTAATGGTGTATCTGAAAGAAAGAATTGTACACTATTAGACATGGTACAATCCATGATGAGTTTCACTGACCTACCCATCTCAATCTGGGGATATGCTTTAGAGACCGTAGCTTACCTTCTGAACATAGTTTCAACTAAGTCGGTAGTATCTAACCATATGACATATGGAAAGGGATGAAGCCCGATCTTAAGGTTGTTAATATTTGGGATTGTCTTGCCCACATTAAAAGACACAACCCTGATAAGTTGGAATCAAGGACGGAGCAGTGTAAGTTCGTGGGATACCCCAAGGAAACTTGTGGGTATTATTTCTATCATCTCGAGAACCAAAAGGTCTTTGTAGCTAAGAGAGTGGTATTCATTGAGAAGGAACACATTCTTGGCAGAAATAGTGAGAGAATGATAGAGTTAAGCGAGGTTAGAGAACTTGGCTTAAGCACCACTCTACAGCCCGAGTCTATTCAAGTACCTAACACACAAGTTTCAACTTTATGTAGGTCTAGCAAAGTATCTCATCCTCTTGAGAGATATGAAGGACATATTGGAGGAGAGGATGTTGAGGATATTGATCCTCAGACCTACGAGGAGGCTATTATGAGTATAGACTTTGGGAAGTAGCAAGAAGTCGTGAATTCTAAAATAGATTCCATGTACTCTAATTAGGTTTGAAACTTAGTTGATGCGCCCGAGGATATTGTACCCATCGGTTGCAAGTGGATCTTTCAAACAAAGATTAGAGTAGATAGAAAGATAGACCTATAAAGCAATGCTAGTGGCTAAGGGGTATCGTCAAAGGTAAGGCGTTGACTATGACGAAACCTCCTCACCTATAGCCATGCTAAAATCCATCCGAATTCTATTGATTATTGTAGTACACTATGATTATGAGATATGGTAGATGGACGTGAAAATTATGTTCCTCAATGGCAACCTCGAGGATGAGGTGTATATGATACAGCCCAAGAGATTTGTGTCCAAGGACTACCCAGATAAGGTGTACAAGTTACTTGGATTCATTTATGGACTAAAACAAGTTTCCCAAAGTTGGAATATAAGATTTGATGAGGCAATCGGATCTTATGACTTTGTTAAAAACGAAGATGAGCCTTGTGTGTATAGGAAGGTAAGTGGGAGAGCTATCACCTTCTTGGTGTTATATGTGGATGACATCTTAATCATTGAGAATGATATATGAATGCTATCCACAGTAAACACTTGGTTATCTAGACATTTCTCCATGAAGGACTTAGGGGAAGCATCTTATATCTCGAGGATTCAGATCTATAAAGATAGATACCATTGTCAAAAGGTTTAGCATAAAAAATTCCATGAGAGGTCTCAAACCGATGAGACATGGGATATCGCTTTCTAGGAATATGTCCCTAAAGACACTTAAAGAAAGGGCGAACATGGATAGGATACCTTATGCCTTAGTAATAAGATGTATCATGTATGTCATGCTATGTATCAAGCCTGATATAGCACATGCTTTGAGTATCACGAGCAGGTATTAAGCGGATCCAGGCTTGGAGCATTGGAAAGCAGTAAAGTGTATCCTTAAGTACTTAAGAAGGACTAAAGGTCTTTTACTAGTATATAGAGGTAGTAGCCTCAAGGTTGAAGGCTACACAGACTCGAGTTTTCAATTTAATTTTGATGATAGCAAGTTAAATTCGGGGTATATGTACACCTTGAATGGAGGAGCAATGTGTTGAAAGAGTTACAAGCAAGATACTACTGCTAACTCGACCATAGAGGCGGAATACATTGCTATAGTAGAGGTAGCAAAAGAGGGAGTCTGGATAAAGAAGTTCATTATAGATCTAGGAGTCATGTTGGGTAGCGAGGAGCCGATTTCGTTATATTGCAACAACTAGGGACGATTGCTCAAATGAGGGAACTAGGGTCTTATCAGAAGTGTTCTGAGGAGGTTCCAACTTATTGGAGAGATCATGACCCGAGGAGATGTAGTAATGGAAAGAGTTTCATTCGAAGATAACATTGCAGATCCACTGACAAAGCTGTTGTCTCAGATTGTCTTTGAGCGTCATAGGGGTCTGATAGGGATCAGACACATATGTGATTGACTTTAGGTCAAATGGGAGATTGCTAGTCATATGTGTCCTACAAGCCAATCACGTGAGTGATGGCACGTGTGACTTGACACACAGTCTTTTTGCTTATTGTATTTTGTCATTTATCACTTTATATTGCTTGTTGCATATATATATATATATATATATATAGTGATGTCCTTGGATCTATGCAACGAGAATTAGATCATGATGAGATCACGATAATGAGACTGATTCACCTTTAAATGCATATCCTAAATAATCATGGTCATAGGTTACTCGAGAGGGACATCGAGATAACCGGACATACTGGCGTGTTGTATACCCATTCATATGATGGATGCAGTTGGTCTCATAGCTACTCATGTAGGGACACTAGGGATATAATACAGGTGCTTATTAGGGAATGAGTTCACTAATTGATCCACTTACGGAATGCTGAATGGTTGATGATGCCTTATTGTCAGACAGTGATTCCGTAGTCCTAGTGGTATATCTGGCCTTTATATTTGAGACACTAAGGATGTCTTATATGAGTGCTCCACTCTTTGATACCAGACTTATGGATTTGGATGTCCTAGATCTAGCATAACCGGTCATCGAGAGTGGTAATCAACCTTACGAGGGCTATTGAGTCTCGATAGAGGATCATCCACTCTCAATGTCATGAGAGGAATGTCTCATGTGTTCTTGCTTAGACAAATCTCTGACCATGGTCATTCGGATTGAGAGAGAAAATGTTCTCCGAGAGAATCCAATTAGAGCGAGACTCGGGTAGAAACCGTATGGGTTTGACAGTACCATACTCGATATATGGTCTCTGGGATATTAGATAGATGAGAGACTATAGGTATATGGTAACTGAGGACAGACATGTCCAATGGATTAGATTCCCCTGTATCGTCTGGGGACTATGGCGTAGTGGCCTAGTACGTCCGTAGTTGATGAGTCAAGTAAATTATTATGAAGATAATAATTTATTAAGCCAGAAGGAGTTCTGACAGGTGTGACTCATGACCAGCTCGATATTAGGCCTAGAGGATCACACACATATGGTAGACATTACGATGAGTAGAGGTTCGGATATGAGATATCCGTTAGAGCCCTTGTCTTATTGGATATCCAATAAGCCCATGAATTATTGGATCCTATGGATGAGATCCAATAAGAGCTCATAAGAGATTATTAGATAAAGATCCACTAATCTAAGAGGCTTGGGTAATTAGATGGAGATCCAATATCCAATAGGGGAGGATCCATTAGGGCTAAGTTTACAAGGGACCTCTATAAGTGATTCAATAGTTCATAGGCTAGAGTCTTTTGCTTCCTCTCCTATTCTCCTCCCCCTCTCCACCTCGAAGTAGGCCTAGAGTTTTGAGGAGCATCATCGCAGCCCTATTGTGTGGATCACCGCTAGAAAGGATGGCGCTTGACCTCCTTCACCCTCTCCTAGAGATCTGCAGGGATTTAAGGATATACGATCTCCCTATGTAACACAATCTATCTCACACATGATTTTTTGTTTCATAGATTTTTACGCACCAATCTTCCAATGACGATGAATATATCTTTGGGAATTTAGGATTTTTTTTTCTGTTCTTCTACTGCGCATATAATGTCACCCCCAAGATTTTTCAACAAAATCAACTGCCCTCTTTACAACTCTTTCTCCTTTTCATAGTCTCAAGAGAGAACCTTTATACCTCTCTTATACACTAAGACCTCATTCCCCCCTTAGAAGGATTTTTAAACACTATGAGGAAAGAGTGAGGTATTTATAGGCCCCAAATGGCTTTAAAAATGGAGCCACAAAGAGTCTCATATTGGGTTTCCAAGGTTTTGGTGGTACTATCACTAGTACTGGGTGGTACCACCACTTGCAGGATTGACCACTGACAGTACTACCATCCAATCTAGGAAGTGTTACTATTTGACACATGGGAGACCATGTACTGGTGGTACTATTGCTAGTCTGGGTGGTACCACTACTAGTCTAGGCGGTACCATCACCTAACACTAATGGTACTACCGTTAGGTCTTCCAAAAAATGTACACTTCATACATTACAGCTTATAGGCAGTTCCATTGCCTGGTCTGACGGTGCCACCGCTTGGTCTGGTAGTGTCACCGCCTAACCCAAATGTGAGTCACTAAATGGGCCTCCCAATGAGCCCATATCAGCCCCGACTCAGGCCCAATGGGCCTCTAATTGAGTTAGCATAGTTACACCTAAAACTAACTTAATTAAGACCTAAATTACTTTAATCTAGACACACATAATTACAAGCATGAATCCTATATTGTTTGGCATGTCATTAGTTCATCTGGTACTTCGTTTGATCCTTCGACGCTTCGTCCTCTCCTTTGGCGTATTGCTCGATCCATCTGTATGTTGACCTCCCGTAACATCCGATCTTCTTGGCACAATGTTTGATCCTTCTGGCCCGATTCCCGAACTTATGGCATGAAGTCCTTTTGACACGTCGATCAATCCTCTGACCCGACATTCAATCTTTTGACATGATGCTCTCTAGCCTAACGTTTGTTTCTCCTACTTCAATCAATTTACCTTTCCATGATCAAAGTTAGTCCTGCATCACTCAAATGCTCATTAGATCATAACTTCATCAATTGAGTTCATCATCAAAATTTGAGATTCAACAATCTCCTCCTTTTTGATGATGACAACCAATTGATGATGGAGTTTTAACTAAACTCCTCCTACCTATATGTCATATCAAAATAAAGCAAACTCGAATTCAAAAAGAGTAATAACCTTTGAAACCATGACTTTTACATTATTATATGCAAATCATGAGTATTGCATGCATAATCACCATAATTTCAAAACATCGAAGTACATAATACCATGCATGATTCAAATTTCAAATCATCATTACTTTGGGCATAACATGCATGATACCAAAATATTAATATTTTTAAATCATCAATACTTCACTCCCTTTGTCATCAACAAAAAGGAGAAAAGTGCAATTAGTATATTTTTTAAACAAGCAAGCTAGCAAGTTTTTTAGATGTGCAAATTAGCAATTTTGCTTCTCTTGAGATATGCAAGTTTGAAAATTTTTGTTTCTTTTTGAATTGTGCAAGCTAGCAAATTTTGCTTCTTTTTTTATATGTGCAAGCTTGCATGTTTTTTCTTCTTCTTGAATTGTGCAAGGTAACAAATTTTGCTTCTCTTTTGAGATGTGCAGGCTAGCAATTCTTTCTCTCCATTTGTCATTGTCAGAAAGAAAGGAATGATACATGGTATAATTCTTTTCCTTTTACTTTAATTTTTAAATCATCATATAAAAGATATCAAAAATAAGTTTGATTTGATGATGGAGTATATATGTTATAAACACAAAGGCATCATATGATAATCATGATACAAAAAATATTAATATCAAAGATCATGAAAAACCAAGTTGTGAATACCAAAAGACATGATTCAATTTAACAAATTTTATCTTTAGTAAATAACGAAAAGAAATCTTAGGAGATCAAATAGTAAACGATCTTCAAAAATAATCTTAAGTCATGAATTCCAAAAAATTAAGTGAAAAATCATGATTTATTTAGATAAATATTCTCTTTAGTAAATAGCAAATAGAATCATAGGAGATCAAATAAAAGATCTTGATTCACAAAAAAAAAATTTCAAGTATCAAGTGAAAGATTTGAATAAAACTCATTCAAATTTAATTTTTAAATTATCAAAATCACTTTCATAGTTTGAGAGATTCATAAAAAATATAAATAGATTCATCAATATCTTATTGAAAAACTTGATATAGACATTTTCAAGAAAAAAAAGTATTCCCTTTTTTTGTTTTCATTTATGTTTTTGATTTCATACAAGCATGTCTTTGTCTTTTATGCAAAAGTCATACATCATCATTTAAAACCGAAAAATAAGTTTCATCACAAAAATCATCAAGATCAATAATATAACACATTAAATAATAAAATATCTTTAATCAAAAGATTTGATTTATTATTAATAATTCTAATTCAAATGATATTTCCTTTATTATTATTATTATTTCAACTAGTGAGCTTTGTGAAGTATATTGGATCTCCGGTCATATGCATTGAGCATCCACTATCAAGATTTTATTTTTACTCCTAGCTTTCAATTGTATATATTTCTACAAGAAAGATAGGTTTATTATAGGTATCTATTTAACTTTGGGTTCTTCATGGTTAGATCTACGTATCTTAACTTTTGGCATAAAGTCATTTATGTTTCCTTTAGGAACCCAAATTAATTTATATGAGTTATATTTTCTAAATAAATATTTATGAGCATAATGTCTATATCTACCAGAAAAATTATATTTAATTTTAGGGGAAACATACGGTCCTTTAACAAATATATTTAACTTTTGTGGAGTGTTTTCCTTCTTTTCTATATATATGACCTTTGTTAGCAAAGATAATGTTTAATAATTTATTTCTAATTTTAAAATTTTTTAATATTTGTTATAATGATAAATTTTTCTTTTTGACTAAGTCTAACTCTTTATATTTATTACAAGAAGTTAATATGTATAGTATTTGAGAACTTATCAAATTGCTCAATAACTATAAAAGAGTCTGTTACATAAACATAACTCAAAGGATGGTATCGAACGATATAAAGTTAGACTTATGGTCAGATATTTTACTCATAAAAAAGTATTAAATATTTATCTAATATACTCGTTAAGAATCGTTATGATATTAGTGGCTTATTATGATTTTGAGTTACAATAGATGAATTAAAAATAACTTTTCTAAATAGAAATCTATATAAGAAAATTTATATGGATTAATATAGATGATTCAAAAAAATAGAAAAGAAATATAAATTTTAGTATATAAATTTAGAAAACTTATTTATGAACTTAAATAAGTAGGCAGATAATGGTACATAAAGTTTCATAATATCATTATTTCTTTCAAATTTAAGAAAAATACCATTAACTAATATTTATATATGAAGATCAATAGGAGCTAGTTTATTATATTGATCTTATATATAGATAAAATTTTACTTATCAATTGTCATCTTGGCTTATTATACGAAACTAAAATATTTCTTACTAAGAATTTTAAGATTGAGTTGAATGAGGTAGCTTATGTTATTGACATTGAAATGTTCAAGAATATATCTCAAGGATCACTGGGACTATCTCAAAAATGATATATTGACCAAGTATTTAATTTACAATTTTATTCAGCAAATGATAAAAAAAAAAAAATCAAAGTAAGTGTTTTTAAAATGACTTAAAAAAGAATCAAGTGAAAGAAAATTATTATTTATGTATATACAGTTAAAAGTTTATTATATGCTCAAGTTTATATCAGACTAGATATCAATTTTATAGTTAGAATACTTGTGTAAGTAGATATTAGAGTTACCTATAAATAAAACATTGAAAGGCTACAAATAAAATAATAAGATATTTAGAAGGGACAAAGAATTATATACTTACATATATCAAATTAGATCAAATAATGATATTTTCATATGATGATTCTATAAATTAACTCGTAGAAAGTCCACTTTACATTTTATATTTATTAGTTGGAGAAGCAATTTACAAGGAAAAATATAAAGTAATTTATTATTATATTATTAATAATGGAAGCTAATTTTATAGCATGCTTTGAGATCATTAATCAAGCTTTATGATTGTAAAATTTTATC
This sequence comes from Musa acuminata AAA Group, assembly GCF_036884655.1. Classification (NCBI taxonomy): domain Eukaryota; kingdom Viridiplantae; phylum Streptophyta; class Magnoliopsida; order Zingiberales; family Musaceae; genus Musa; species Musa acuminata. Next base: position 39,286,796 of record NC_088335.1, read on the forward strand.
TTTAAGACTTAGTATGGTCAAACTCAATTACCAAGTCGCTGAAGATATTTTGTTATATATTACAATAGTTTTCTTCTCTAAAAATAGTAAGTATTATAGTAATTCTATATATTATGGTATAAAGTATTTGATAGTAAGAGAAAAAGTTTAAAAATAATTAATATCAATCTAAGGTATTTAAAAGAACATATTCTGAGTTTTTGAGCAATCTATGAAAGATATAGTAATGCATATTAAGTGGACATTATAATTGGCGTTCTTATTTACGTCGTTAAAATTATTTATTTTTACTATTCTGTTTACATTTATATGTGTATATAGAAGGAAGTATCACATTCATGATATACAATCGTTATGACTCGCATTAATAGTCAAACTTAATGTAGTATTATTATATTTACTAGACTTATTGACTTATTTTATAAAATGTGTACACACTTGTAAAATATTTTTTAGAGTTTCATAATTTAATTAAATAAATATGTTTTTAAATAACTTTTGATTTTATTTATTTTGATTTTAAATTTATTTTATATCTTATCAATTAATGGGTAAAGTTGGAGAATGTTAGATTATGTGACTCTATCTAATTAAGCAAGATATATTATAGATATGATTAAATTTTGATTACAATTATCGATCAATAAAAAGAAAGTCTAATTATGATAAAATTTCTTAGGAGATATCTTGATGGGAGGGACTCTTCTAATTACTTATTCTATACCCTCTACTCTTATCTACAAATAGACAGGATCTCCTAGAGACTCAATACGAGAAATAGCATGACATTGCATGACGTTCTTGAGAGAGTATATATCTCCTCTTAGAGCGATTTTATGAACGATGGGAAGAGAAAAGAAATTGAATCAAATTCTCCTTACAAATTGACATTGCTATAGCCTTCGAATCCGATGACGGTGCATTTGTAGATCAGATAAAGACTTTCTAAATAACATCAAAAGATACACAAGTATAATCTTTGATTAATAATTATTTAATTTTAATTTTGATATTAATTTTTTATATAATAATATAATTATAATTTTTATGCTAACAATTATGGCTTTATGAATGAGTTCAATTGGAGTGGAGTTATTGAATTGTCAATCTAAAATATGCAAAATCTCCTTTTTTTTTTTTTTATAAGAGGTATCTATCCTAAGCTAATTTATTCTTATAAGTGAAATAAGGTATTTTTTTAATTTTTGGTAGCCAAAAAAGGATGGGTAGTTTGAGATATTTGAATTTAGTTTAGTTACCTAAAATTACGTACCTATCATCCGTTATAATACATAAAGTGAATTAATAAGAAAAGATTCTGTGTTATGATATGGTACTGATAAATGTCATTCCTGTTCCTTACGAATAGGATGTCAATGGTAGGACTAATGGTCAACCAGGCTTCACTAGTAGACAATTAAAAAGTACGAAGGATGAACCAAGCAAGTAGTCTTCTTGTTGGATCGGTGGCAAAAGGAATAATGATGTCAAAATGGTTCAATTTGTCAATTTGATCATGATTTTGACCACTCATCCTAAATGGATTCTTCTAGCAGTAGGCCCGCACATTTTGACTAACAACAGCGTCAGCTCCGGTCTTGAATGCAACAACGACACACGAACTCAGTAAATATCATAATTATTGATAGTAAAATTTTAGAATCATAACCTGTTTTCATCATTTATTATTTACAAAAATAAAATAATTTGTGTTCTTCTTGCCACTCGAAAAATATAAGATCATAGTAAGACTACATTCACGAATCTGATTTTGGAAAGAGAGAAGGAAAGTTTTTCTAACGTTATCGTGATAATTTTGCTTACATGCTATGGAAATCTTGCATTAGGATCATCCAATAATTATCGAAAGTGATTGATGTTAAATCACCTTGAAGAAATAGACGTCTTGAAAGCTTATCTCATGATATTTATGGATCTTAGTGAAACAGCGAAAAGCATATCTTTATGGTCTTGCAAGCTTACATTTTATATTGGAATGTCTCGATCCAACAATAATATGATTGCCAATCACGGCTTATAATATGAGCTCTAATCACATTATTTTTATGGGGAAATAGATGAATGAATCAAGCTACATGAGCACAGAACATATCTCATAGTATGGCATCTTCCATGGAGAAGAGAAAGTGTCGGCAGGCCTGCCCGGTGATGCATTGCTGATGGCACACAGCATCTGCAGCAGTTTGGTTATTGGCTTATCGTGTTGTCGAAAGGTGCAGGCCTTTTATTAGAGCATGAAAGTTATCCGAATGACATCTGATCATTTTCAAGCTCCAAACACACCCCCGATTAATTATAGAGGGAAAAAAATGTACTTGTTTTAACATCTTAAGATTAAATTGGATAGGCTTTCATGTTCCTCTTATATAAACTCTTAGAAATGGCATTTATGCTGTAAAAACGCTAGATGTTATTCTAAAACAATTGCCCAATTCCTATAGAATTAATTGTTAGTATTAATAAATTAATGAAAGAACAATAGTGAGAATTTTTTTTTTTTATCGAGAGGAAGCACTTTGTGAACTAAACAGTAGTCATTTAATCATTTGGACACACACACACATATACATATATATATATATATATATATATATAATCATTGTTATAGATAGTTTACAAGATGCTAGAAAGAATAAAGGAACCTAAGTTACTAAACTCACACTCTAAATTCCTCACTGCTCACTTTAAAACATCATATTAAACATTATATAGGTGGCTATTTGGGCCTCATGACATGCATCTATGATATTCATAATTTTTTTAAACAAATTTAAAATTACTATTGTGACTCAATTTCAAAAGGTTCTCTTCGAGCCCTATACGATTGATAGAGTAGTCATCACCAAATATTTCAAACCAAAAACTATTATTTTAATAGTTTATATTCATTATTCTAAAAAATAAAAACTGATAAAATCGTAAAAAGAAGTATAACATCTAAAGTGATATAAAATTTTTTATAATTTGTAAGATCTTTTTACCTCTCATATTATTGGTACTAAATATCTCAATTGATTTAACCACATCTATAGGCTTTTTTATAATATATTTATATGCCGGTGTACACAATAAGAGGAGGATGGTGTTAAGACATCAAAGGAAAGAGCATGAAACATTACATTAGTAAAAATAAGGAATTAGGGTTGTTGAAGTTTTATTGATATTTTATTAATAAAAAATTGAAGTATTATGCTTGCCAATACTTATAATAGTTCGTACAGTCCGAGGAGTAATCGTTAATACTTCTGGTATGAACTCGACGGGGGCACGGGATTCTTCTTCTTCTTCGCGGAACGTCGTTGGCACACATGCAGGCGGCGGTCCCCAAAGGTGGTCCGGGCGGGCGAAGGGGCGTCCCCGCCGCCCCCGCCCCTCGCTCGCCCTTCACGAGCACCTGCGCGCGTCCTCCTCTCATAGCAGCCAAATTTTGTCGGCAGAGGCAACGGCGCACGTCGTCTTCTCTTCACCAACGTTAAGTTGGGCCAACGGCACTCTCCGCTAGCTGCTGTGTCCGCACCCTGCCGCCCTGCATGGGTATCGGCGAAAGCAAACAGTAGCGTTCGCATCATGAGCTCACACGCCTCGCTTCATGCTTTGATTCCTTCTCCCCCAACGGCTACTTTGCACTGGTTTTGTAGTGTAGCAGGTAGGTACGTAGAACCGATACAGTGAGTGAGAGATGCCGTAGTCAATGGCGAATGATCCTACTTGTGATGCCGTAGACCATGAAGCTCTGTTTGGGGTTCTCTGGATACAGTCGATGGAGAACAAGAACAACAACAAGTAGGTCGGAGAAGCATTGAATAGATCTGTTAGACAAATGGCACACTTTCGCATTAATGCTTGGTGATTTAGGAGCGCAGCTGCAAGTCTTGCTGACTTTATGAGCCCCTAGGAAAAGTGAGCAGGGCATCATCTCAAGTACAAGAAATTAGTTGACATTAAAGATGATCGATTGAGCTGCCTTTTGCAGTGGTCATCCTCCGTTCCTTCACCCTTTCCACTAAAGCGTTCATGGCGATGTTCATGGGCAAGTCACATGAGCCCTCGGCCAACAAGGTCAACATGGTGGAAGAGGTGCTCATCATTGTGGGAGGAGCAACAGTGGCACTGCTGCAGCAACAACAACAAAGGCTCACCAAGCTGATACTGCTGCTTCACCAAAATCTACCACTAGCTGTGGTGGTGTGCAATTACTGGAGCTTATCTACTCCTCAAACAGGCACTGGCCCGGGAACAGTAGAAGAGCGAGAACAAAATGGGGTGAAGGGGCAATGTGAGGGGTCAAGGAAGTCAGATAAAAATGATTGGCCACGAGCCAAGATGCACAAAAATGGGAGGACTTCCCCGCAAGCTTACAAGCCATTGCTGTGCTACAGGTACGAAACCTCCCATCTCCCACCACCTCCTCTCCCTTTCCATAGGGAGCCCCAGCCAAGTTAAAAATAGGGATGAGAAGGGGGTGTAGGAACACAGTAGTGCTTCCTCTTAACCATGAAGCCTCGGATCTCATTACCTCTTTTACTCCATTTCTACCCAACCCATTAAGTTGTTTGCCCCAGCTCTGTCCACTGTCACACTCCCCCCAGTATTAGTCTTATCTTGCTGTAGGAGCTGGAGTCTTTCTATTTACTTCATCTGTTTCCATCTTTTTGCCTCGCATAACTCTCAGCCTCCATGGCTCTTTTGTTTGTGCCATTCCTTGTGCTTCTCATGCTGCGTTGGAGCAACGCCCAGCCTTCTCCTGGTTACTACCCGAGCTACAGGTTCAGGCCTCTGCGAGGCTTCTACCGGGGGTTCAACAATCTTTGGGGTCCCGAGCACCAAACGGTCTCGGGAGACCAGTCTTCGGTCACGATTTGGCTCGACAGGAACTCAGGTCAGCTTCCTCTCCTCTTTGATGCTTGAATCTTCTCTGATATCAGCTGCTCATGCATGCTCTGCTAATGCGCCAATGGTGACAGGAAGTGGATTCAAATCTATTCGCCCATTTCGTAATGGGTATTTTGGCACATCAATCAAGCTTCAACCTGGCTACACTGCAGGAGTGATCACAGCTTTTTATGTGAGCAACCTTCAAATCTCTTTCACTCAAAAGTTGGCCTTTTTTGTTCTCCACTTTTGTGTGAGCAACCTTGATTTCTCCCCAGCTTTCGAACAACCAAGCGCATCCTGGATTCCACGATGAGGTGGACATCGAGTTCCTGGGAACTACGCCCGGGAAGCCATACACACTGCAGACAAATGTGTACGTGAGAGGAAGCGGCGACGGCAGGATCATCGGCAGGGAGGTGAAGTTCCACCTCTGGTTTGATCCTACTGCTGGGTTTCACAACTACGCCATCCTGTGGAACCCAAACGAGATCATGTAAGCAAAAGCTTGACTGGACTCCATGGCTTTACTGAATCTTCTGCGCTACCATCCATGAATCATACAAGCCAAAAGCAAATCTTTTAACAAGATTTTAGTGTCGGTATACTACAAAGTAGCTTTGGACAATATTAATGGGCAACGCACATCACTGCACTGTGTTAACAGTGGCAGGGGAGTACATGCCGTCGACATGATATTGGTGGCCACCAAATGAACAGTAGATTTGCAATTTGGGAATAACTTAAAAGGGAGTACTTGTACTGCCTTCCAAGCCAAACAGAGCGCGTACGGGTCCGACTCCATTGGACTTGATGCTCCTCCGCTGTAACATCCATTTTGGGATGTCCAGTTTAAGACACCGTCACTAATTATCACTCATTTAGCTGATGGGATACGTAGATTCTTCCCGTTCGATCGATGTCTCCATCAGTGACGACCTCATGGCTGGCTATCTCTCACCATCTACAGCTTCTTCGTCGACGACATACCGATACGGCGGTACCCGAGGAAGAACGCCGGCGCGACGTTCCCGCTGCGGCCGATGTGGCTGTACGGGTCGATCTGGGACGCGTCGTCGTGGGCCACCGAGGACGGCAAGTACAAGGCGGACTACCGGTACCAGCCGTTCGTGGCGCGGTTCACCCGGTTCGTCGTCCGCGGGTGCACGGCGTTCGCGCCGCTGCTTTGTCAACCGGTGCCCTCCTCGTGGCACGGCGACGGGCTCAGCCGCCGCCAGTACGCGGCCATGCAGTGGGCGCAGCGGTACTACCTTGTCTACAACTACTGCAAGGATCCCAAGCGGGACCATTCGCTGACGCCCGAGTGCTGGAGCTGAAGGAGCCACAGAACCATGAAAGCATTTCTGCAAACACCTTTATTCCTTGTTGCTAGATGCCATAAGAGGCTACGTATTCTACAAGACAGTGATGTAATAGTTTTTCCTGCCGCTACATTCTACTATAGTTATGCTGAAGACAATAAAAAGGGAAAAAAGGAGGGCAAAGGGCCAGAGAGAGAAGCAAAAGAGAAGGAGAAAAAGGCAATGGGTTTGTAGTGCAGTATATAGTGTTAGATTTGTCTTGCTCACTTGTCATATCTTCTGGAATCAATTACGTTGAGAGAGCATGACATGACTTTAAAGGCTTGTGATTGGTTGTGCAGTAACCATCTTTAGATTAGCTCTCTAGAGGCCTGTGCATATAGCTCAAGATACATGAGATTATAAACCTTAATAATATATCTTATTGTAAGATCATTGAGGGATCTATCACTAAAAATTGGAGAATTTTTTAGTCAATCCCACGACAACTCAAGTTGACCTTGAGTCGAAACTTTTCAGATATCAACAAAAAAAGCAGTAAAAATTTGATTCAATTGGACTATAGATGCATCAGAAACAATATAAATCAAACTGATGTGAACCCTTACAACACTTATCTACAAATTACAAAATAGAGAAACCTATATGTATCTTGAAGCCCTCTCACACCCATGTAAGTGTACTGCAGAACTCTTGTGAAAGCTGGTAGCAAAACATATCTACCCATCAGAAAAATAGAGTAATCTACAGTGCATCACCAAAGTCCTCTTAGATCACGTAAATGTACTGCATAACTTTTTTGTGTAGCTGTTTGCGACACTTATCTACAAAAGCAGAAAATATAGAAACCTACATGTATCCGACCAGCCCTCTTAGATCATGCAAGTCCACTGCACAACACTAGTGTAGCTGTTTGCGACACTTCCTACACACCACAAAAGAAAAACCATGCAAAGTGCACTGAAGAAAAGTCCTCTCAGATTCTTGAAGTGCACTTCAAAATTCCTTGTGTAGCTGTATGCAACAATCATGTGCAAACCAGAAATTAGAGCAACCTACATGTACTCTAAGGTCCCAGATGACGGAATGCATGGAAGAACTCTTTTGGCTCGTAAGCTTTGTTCAGATCATCTCCCAGAGCATATTTAGAGGAATCATGCTGCTCGCATACAGTAGCACCACGTGCCCTGGGCTCCTCTCACAGTGTCTTCTTTTATCAAATGGGAGGCCAAGCTAGGGTAAAGAGTACCTGCACACCCTAAAAGCTGCGGGACCAATCTATTCTTCCACTCATTCATCACTGTGCTTGGAGTAATATAATTGAAGCCATGTTTCCAGACAAAATGATGAAGAGAATCTTCTTAAGCTTAGTGGCCAGACATGGGAAGAAAAATCATGCAGCATGTAATCCAGAAATGCTGACAACAATAATGCATGCAGAGGTTGTGATTGGCTAGTCTTCTGTATACAAATGGAGAATGGTTGCTGGAATATTTTCTTTTAGATTCTGAAGAATATAATGCAATGAATGCAAAGGTGAAGAATGCTTGGGATAACAGCTTCTTATCATGCAAATTTCCATCCCAATGGGCATCTAAGCACAGATTTTTGTAGTAATTTACAGTCTACTAATTGTTATTGCAGTTAATTCACTTTTTGTGTTGCAGGCAAGCATGATACAACACAGAAATTTTTTTCTTTTTTTATCCAAATAAAATTACATTTATTTATGTATCCATTTTGATAAATAGTTTTCATATTTATACCTCCAGGATTCCAGGGAAAACCCTATACTTGCATACATATCTGCTTCGTAATTAATCTCCATCAAATGATTGTTATTAGTTTGATAGACAGAAATCTTGAAACTCTTAGCTCATAAAAATGATTTTTAAAACCTCCTCTATTGACTTTTGTGAAGGTAAAAGACCTAATATTCTAGGTATTATATACAATTCAAATTAACTACTAGAGGTGATTAACTTGAGTTTTTTTTGGATGTATATAACAAAAGAAGCATAAATATAAGCATCTTAAAATTTGTGCGTATATATATTAAGAAAATAAAATATTATATATATATATATATATATATATATATTTGTGTGTGTGTATGTATGTATGTATACGTATATATGTATATATGTATATGTATATGTACATATATACATATACATATATGTATACATATATATATACATATATATATATATATATATATTTATATGTATATATATATTTATATATGTATGTATGTATACATATATATATTTATGTATATATATATATATATATATATATATATATATATATATATGTATATGTATATATATGTATATACAGTTGAAATGCCTTCACAATGTGGATGGAAATTGTAAACTATATTAAATAAATTTTGGTAATCTTGTATGTATTATTTGTCCTAAAATTTTTGAGATATAGAATAAATACAGCGAATGATTGATGGTCAAGAGAATATTAGATATTATTAATCAATACCAAAATCTAAAAATGATTTGTTAAGAGTCCTATTTATAAGAGCAAATTGATGAATCTATTTTTATAAAATTAATTCAAAATTTAGTTTGTTTAATTTTTGAAATATATCTTTCGAATATTATTATATTATTTTTTGAACTATGTAAATAAATATATTTCCAAGTGATTTTTTTTTAAAAAAAATAGGTATATTTTTTATTTATTTAGTATAGATTTTTATTAAGTATGTAGATACAATTATTCAAACGTTACATATTACGTGGCCCATGGACGGGCTATATCGAGTCTGACAACGGCCCACATTGCACTCAATCCCCAATTTCGCGTCTCAACTTCCGTCGATTTTGACCTATTTCATACCTCAGAGCACTCGACAGGAAACACCTGCGAAGCGGAATCGAGAGGAGTGCGGAAGATGGTGAGGGCACAATTTATTTGAACTTTGTCAACGTGATTTCCGAAAATCTCTCTCTTTCCCTTAGAAAAGGAAGAATCTTTGGATTCGCTCAGTATTGTCTTTTGTGATCGAGATTGCAGGTGTGCTTGGCGTGCTTGTTGCCCCTCTTCTTGATTCCGGTGGTCAATGCTTTGCCTTTGCTCTTCGACGTCATTGTCGTGAGTGATCTTCTCTTCCGATTCTTCCTGTTTCGTATGCGTCAAAATTCCTTTCCTCTGGAAATTTCGAGCGGTATCGTGTGCGTTTGATGATTATGCAAAATTTTATTTTTCGATTTAGTTTTAGTTTATGTTGTCTTCTATTCCTTTCTAAATCGTGCGGCAATCTACATTTTAGTTTTCTTTTTGTTAAATTGTGGTCTCTTATTCTAGTCTATTCGAAGATTTTGGTACTTATTGCCTAAACGTTTGTCTTTGTTGAAGGTTTCTCCCATCCGTTCTACTTCTTTTTTAATTATTTTCAAGTAAACCCTATCCATAAATCTCTGTCTATGAAGAACTAAGGGTAAAGGTTCGTGCTTTTAATTCATGGAATCATATTATATAATACGTTAATTACTTTTTTAAAAAGAAGAGAAAGAAGGATCCTAATATTTTTTTTCAGCAGACTATAGCAGGCTCATCTTGTGTCCTGTTCTTGTTTGTCTTAGTGATTTAATATATACTATTTCTGTGAAAAATCTGATGTAACTATCAACTTTATATCAAATAAGTTAATGAAGAAGTATAGTTTATTGAACTATATAATGATGCTATTCTTTTACGATTTTTGGTTTTCCTTCAAATGCTAATGACCAATATGAGTGTTTATTTGGGTCGAAATTTAGCAAACTGCAGCTTACTTCGCCAAATTGTCTATCATATGCTTTGTTGATAGCATTTCTTGCCTAGTCCATTCATTTGTATGGTAAACAACAGGGCATAGAGTTGAGGAATACTTTTCTGCAGCCACACTGCGAAATCTTTTTGAGATATTTGCAAAGGACAAACTGGATGAACTAGACTCAGACATTAAGTAATAGTTAATAAAGAAATTTCTTCACAGTAGTGGTAGTGACATTAAAGGCAGTTTCAGTAAATATTAGTTCACATATTGCATTTCAGTAAATCTATCTCTGCCAAGTAATATGGTGGCATACAAACCATTTATGGTTCTCTAAGTTCACTGGTAATTTAGACAGTATGTAAATGAAATTTAGAGAATAAGATTACGAATTTGTCCCTTTTGGTGTTTCATACTATCATAATTCCCTTACTACAATCCATCTCATTCATGTATTTGTATAAAATGGATATTGTTATTGGATGTTACTGAAGATAAATATAACTGACAGCACATTTGACAGCATTGTTGTACTTGAAGGATTTGCAGTAGCTGTAGTTTCTATGCCAGATATTGGAACATATTCATTCTACCTGTTGATTCTTTCTATATATCTTATCTTGAGGATTACTAATGTATATTCTTCTTCACACTATTACAGGGTAAAATTTATCATCTTTTTGGATGGGAATACAGAAAGCCTGAAAGGGTGCCACCTGCTTGTCCTTACAAGCCTGCATCCAAGAAAAATGGAGTACGTAGGCTAATGATTCTGCTTTAATAGTGTATATATTATTGAAGAGTTAGATTTAAACTTCTTAGTTGATTTACAATGACAAGCTATAACTCCTACCAAGGTAAAGTCATATTGGCACAATGCAACCAATGCCATATGTAATATAAATCTCTTTAGAGAATGCGAGACTATTGTGTTGTGATGTGGGATTGTTTTTCCATTTTGGCTCTTATAACTTGTAATTTTTTCTGTCTCAAAGCTATTCCGACATGTAAGGAAAGTATGGCAGTTTGCTTCTTGGTTGCATAAGCTAGATTGGAACTTCTCACTCACCAATTGACCTTCTAGTTTAACATAATCCACTTTCTTTATATTTATTTTGCATAAAATTTAGCACAATGTATGAATGTTGAGAATTTGAAGTTGTTTGAAAAGTTCATCATGGATCTATCTTGGAATTCTGTTCTGTTGCCAATTTTTTTATAATATGGGTTTAATTTGGTAGAAAACTAGTTATTTTGGTGTGGTCAGGGGTAACAATTGGATGCAAGGGGATTTCCTGTACACAATAAGGCTTAAGCCATTTTTGTTAGCTACTGGCTTGACCTTAAGACGTTAAACTGGTGCTATATACCATAGTTGCCAATTAGGCTGATGAGTGCATGGGTTATCTAGTCTATATGCTTTGGAATGTTTAAAACCAATGGCTAACCATGTGTAAAATGGAAATTATGGTCAAGTTATAAAGAAAGACGTCCCTTATTTCCATACTTGACTAGATAACATTTTTTGGGAAAAATATTATATTGCAAACAATTATGATGTGATTAGCATTGGTAATGTTTATTATATTGAATGAATACTTTCCTTTTTTTTCCTCTATTCTCATGTCGATCTTTTTTTCGTGCATCTGAAGAAAATAGTTGTGATTTTCTAATTAAGGGATGAGACGTTAACAGAGTACTGTTGCATTTGCCACAAGGAAGTTTTCATTAAGATTGGTCCAGCCTGATTTAGCAATTTCATATTTAAAATGTACAATGGATGCAGAGTACTGCCTCAATCTTTTATGATTAGCATTTAAAAATTATAGAACACTCTGTTTATGCAGCTATAATATTACTATAAGTTCTTTATCCTATGGATGCACAACGATCATATCAATGTTCAAAATGAATGTAGTAACTAATACTACCAATTGTTGAGGATGATCAAAACATCAGTAGCTGACTCCATAGTTATTTTGAATTAATAGCCAGTCATCGTGTGGAGAGAGGTCGATGAGTGCATCAAATGCACTAGTATCTAAGTTGACCAAGTGAAAGTTGTTTGTATTATCTTTGGTTCACCAAAAATACTTATGTGTTCTCCCCTTCCTGGAAATATTAAATCATAACATCCTTGTTTACAAATTTATTTTTCAGTTTTTAGCTTCTGGATATTCCAGAACCTCCAGTAAATAGAGTATTCTGAGGCATTGGCCAATGATTATTTTCCCCTCTTTTGTCGCCTTTATTATTTCGAATGGAAATTTTCTGTTGCTTGAAGTGTGCATTCATATTTTTAACTCTGTAGTCAGAGCTACAACAGTTATTTTAACAGCTCACTACTAGAGAGCTTCAACTTATCAGTAGAGAACATAAGTTCCTTTGCCATTTGCATGTTCAGTTTAGATCCTGAAGAATGTTCTTATATTACCGAACATTGAAAACAGGCCATTTTATGCTCTCTATATGGGGAAAAAGAAGTGATTGTGGAAAACTTGTCTTCGTGTGATTTTTTCTGTTTCTAATCCTATGCTATCTATTCAATCCTGGTTTGTGTTGCAGGATCTAAATGAGACAGAGAATCAAGTGGAACCACCAAAGTCTGCCGCAGAATCAAGTGACAAAAAAGACTAAAGTTGCAGTAAACTGACTTTTCTCGACACGGTGCCAATTTTAAAGCTGTAGAAACATATTTATCTGCAATTTGTTGTTCCAACTGATTCACGTTACCAACTAGCTGAAATAAATCTGTGGACTTGTTCTGAAACATCTTTTGAATGTGATGAAGACATGATGTAAATTGTCTTCAGGAGAACAACTTATGTTACTCGGTAGAACAGTAATATCATTCATGATGTAAATATCAACTAAAACGGAGGTGGACAAGAAATGAACCCTTGTGGGTCTCTAGGAGTGCACCGAAGCTCAACTTGGTCTGTGACTTGTGATGTTGTGGTTTCTGTTAACACTTGGAAACATATACATGTATCTAATTCTTGCATAAAGATTCTGAAACTGAATCTGACATGAAAAAAATCTATTTGCTTAGTTAGATCTTTCTTTTTCTATTTTGTTGTTGTGGGGAATCTCCATAACAAGTCTCCTTTTTATTAATTTGAACTCTACTGAATTAAGTACCCATAGGTTGAGAGACTATTTTCATAGTTGGAGGTCCTCTGTCTTCCTTTCATCATATTTTGGTTAAGATTAGCCAGAAGCTAATCTCCTGGCACAGAACACTGCAGGATATGTTACCTAGAGAATCTTCAGCCAGCCAGCGCTCAAAAATTGTTCGTTTACAAAAACAAAAAACAAAAAAATAAAAGGTCAACTTCTCAGATTAAAGTTGATTTTTTATGTTCTACCTGAAGTTAAAAAGATTATTCATCAAAAGGGTGGTGGTATTTCTGTTGAAAAAATAAAACTATGTCACATTAAATTGTTTGGTTAACTTCAAAATATCTAAAGCTCTATGAAACCCTGCTCGTCTTATCGAACCAGTTTATCACTTTCGATGCATCAGATTGCACCAATAAGATCTGAAGGTGTTTCTCCGTGGCACGTTTTAAAGCAAAGCTTGATGTTGCTGTCATAACCTACATAACATAACCTTTGAATTCAGCAATGAATCTTCTTGATCTTGGCGTAGGAGTTAAAATGTTGTTGGTGCAGGTTATTAATACCAATTTCCATTTTCTGAATGAAATCAGCACCACCTCAAAGTTTCAATAGAATAATCCATCATTAGCTCTTTGTTTAATCAATCAACATGAATGATTGAAACCTCCCACATTTATTGTATTTTATTTCCATTTGGTATTCGACCAAATGTACAGACTCAGACCCACCAAAACATTGATTGACAATTCGATTCAAACAGCTCCTCTTTTTGCTTCCCCTTCTTCCACTAAAGCAACATGAAATGAAGATGCACCACAGAATGGATAGGAACTTTCTGCTTGCCATGGATGCTGTTTTTGTATTAGCATTCCATCCTTTATTCCTCCTCCCATGTGAACCAGCAAACATTTTTCATCTTCTAGGAAGAAACAGCAGGAGAGTGGGTGATGGCAGCAATCATCTGCAGTGAAATGCAAGGCTGGTCCACAGGTACCTGCATAGAGAAGATCACAGTTTGTTCTGAGAGGAAAAAGAAAGGCATCATCTGTCCTTGTAGTATGTTGTTGAAGCTGTGTTCATCTTCAGCAACTGTGTTAAAAAAAAAAAAAACTAATCATTCTAGTGCTGAACTCATCACTGCACGACTCCTAAGAACAATAATGAAACTTGGTAGCCGGGGGACCATGGCTTGTTGAAAGATTACCAGAAGTGACCAAGAAGAACAGGCCATGGCCATGCAGGAGAGAGGAGGCAGACAGCAGAGAGCAGCACCACAAGAAGATTTTTGGACTCTTTCTCTTGGGAGAAATGGGACTTGATGAGTTACAAATGCATGCAAATCAAGTGTTGTGAAACAAGTGCATGCAGTGAAATTACCAATCGCTAGTGTACATAGTACTGTCACTTGCTTTATTTGGTCAACAAATTATAATATGTTACGAGTAGATTTCTTCTCTTGGTCAATCCAAAGGTACATGCAGAGTGCAGGGAGCACTATAAGAAGATTTTGGACTCTCTTTCTTGGGAGACATGAGACTTCATGAGTTATAAATGCATGGAAATAAGTGCATGCTGTGGAAATACCAGTCAGCAGCGTACACAGGATTGTCACCTGCTTTCTTTGGCCAAGAAATTATAATCTGTTTTGAAAGTATATGTTTTCTGTGTGGAGTGTAAACAATTGGAATGCTCTGAATCCTAATGTCCATGTGGAGTATATTCAATAAAATAATTGCACAACTGTTGTTCTAATCAAGATTCATTTTTCTTGTTTAAGATGTATGACAGTGTTGGTTGCCTTAGCGCTACTACAACACCATATGAAACAAAAAGAACACTTACAAAATGTCCAGCTCCAAGGATCCAATAGAAATGCAAGTTCTGATAAGACTTGAGGAAACCCTTGGTTATCTGTTCCCCACCATGGCAATATAAAGGCTTTCTATCCATGCTGTTGAATTGCTTTAGCCCCTTCCATCTGCAAAGGATTTGAAAGGTCATTCACTAAACTCAAGAACTGGACAAGGATTTGAAAGATAAGTCTAGAACAGGAAAGGTTAAAAGTGGTATATGATGCTCACTTCAGCTTCTGAACCCATGCCTCAGTGCCCTTGGTTGAACAAATCAGATCAACCTTCACATAGAATAAAGAACTCAGCATGAATCAGTTACAAGAAAAGATTCCTGCCTTTGTTAAGTAAATATTATTTTGACAAGAACTACAGATTATTTTTCATATCAAAAGGTGATGATGATAACAGTTGTTTACGCAGGGAAACACATTCCAGCAATCATAGCTAAAAGCTAACAAAAAAATCAAGAGAGAGAGAGAGAGAGAGAGAGAGAGGAATCACCTCAAATTCTTTGACATGTGAAGTGACTGTGGGTGTACCATAAAACTAATGTCAAACTGACTTGAGCCTAATAATTGACACCTCTCTTCCTCTAGAAATTCCATGCGTGGGAATCCAGATTGAGATATTAGTAAATTCATAATCAGATTCCACAACGGATCATCTTCATAGCACCGACATGTTGTGCAACTGGACAAAAAACCATTGCCATGTTCTCTCCTAAGATCAACTCATTAATTTCAATACATAAAATCCAGTTTGTGGCCCACTGGAATTATTGTTGCTCCAGTATTACTGCAGGGTCAAAACCTTTTGCCAACTTTGCAGAAGGTCTAATCTGACAACAATCTTGGCAGAAGGAGGATCAGAGCATTTAGAGAACAACACTCATCGATGAACTAAAAAACATTGTCTTTCTTCTATCATATCCCAGTTCATATTCTGTCTCTCTCAGAAAAACTGCAACACAAGTGCATCTCTTCCCGCTAATGTCACTGACGATCGATCCATAAGCAATTACTGAAACAGCACCTTTTACCAGTTTCCATAAATGTGTCTACAGTTTTTAAGAGTCCTAGCTTCAGATCTTATCATGAAGCAAGTACCTTGAGATGTTGTAGATAGATATCCTCGGAAACTTTCCTTCAATACAGAAACTGGGGCCAACAGAGGTTGTCTTCCACCTTATCCTTCTATTCTATGTTGTTTATATCACATTGTCTAATTTGCTAAATCTTGTGTTGCTTGCTCTAATTTGCATCTACTGTTCATCCTCGACTCACCACATCTTGAATTCAGCTTACTAGGAAAAAAAAGGCTCGAGTTAAATATATTGTTGGCACTACCTAATACAGCATTTTATCTAGTAATAAATGAGTGGTTTTTGAAGTTGGAACATTCCAAGCTTCTTAACCTTCAGCAAAAGCAGGTCATATATGTTCTTATTCAGGTTGGAATCATCAGATATAGTGGCAGAACAACTCCAAGAAAAAAATGACAAGCAAAAGCACCTCAATCTACTGCCAATATGGTCACCATCCAATAATTGGAGGATCAAATGGCTACCAGTATCTTAAAAGGTAAATGTTTGAATTGGTTTCTTCTGTGGGTCACCGAAGGGGTAACAAGTAACAAGAAAATGGTGTGCAATTCTTACTTGTCCATTGTAGATGGTGACATTGATTCCCAGGGAAAGAAGCTCATCAACCTGCAAGAGTAAAAGTCGATTGCATTGGATATCATTTCCCTAATGTACTTGCTAAGGTATTTAATTTTGGGTGGTGGTCTACCTCCTTGATTCTTGGCTTCATGAAATCATTCGAAAGAGAATCAAACACGAGACCGGACTGTCCTCCCCAGCTGCAAGATCAATATTTGGTCAATTAAGCCCGTGTTTGATCTAATGCCATGAATTTGATAGCTTGTGTTCTCGGAATTGATCATAAAATTCGAACATACCTCACACTTCTTGGAATTATCTTCAGCTTTTCTCTGATGACACCATTCATGAAGCTTGAAGTATCAACAGCGGAGGTGGCAGCCTTGGAGCTCAGATATGTTGCATATGTCTCCATTGTCAGCTTCCTTGATTCCTGGACCTCCGTCTTCAACAGTGGATCACTCGCCGTATCCAATAAGAAATTATAGAAATCCTGTAAATTGAATTTTCAGTACAAACTCATGAACAATCTGGAGTGGAATTAATTGAAATCAACTTGTTTCTGTGTTCTACACTTGGAAAGCAACTCACAACATCATTACTGGCAGAACTGATGAAGCCCTCCAGCTGTCTCCATGAGTTCGTCGCTTCAACATTTCGACCTTCCTTAATCTCTTGTCTGATCCTTTCAGCAATACTGAAATTTTGTAACATTGCGAATCAGATCAGAGCACATCATGTAGGCAAACTAATCGATCGCTCCTTAAATTCAAAGAAGAGTACACGTTTGATTTCTCTGCATCTTTAACGTCAAGCCTTGAGACATCTCGAAGCAGAGGTCCCCAGGAGAACTGCATCACAAAATCATAGGAAAGAGGAATCATAATTTGGTCTAGAAATGGAATTATATCTTCTTAAGACAGCAAGAATCCATGAAGGCTTACCACATAATCTTCTGGTGACATCCAGCTATCAGCCAAAGCAACACCTGCTCACATACATCAAGCCACAGGAAATTGTATTCTTCCGTGATCTCAACCAGTGTAAGATGTGATATAGAGAAGAGACTACCTCCAAGCTTGAGCTTCAATTCGCCGGCTTTAATGGCTTTGTGGATCGACAAGCCGACGGTCGCCGCAAACTTCCCTCCATAAGACTCTGCCACGATGAAGAGTGGGCTCTTCTGCCATGACTTGTTCTGGCCGTAGAGCTTCTTGAGAAGGGTAGTCAAGTCGACTGCTGCCTCCACATCGGTCTTCACGAGGAGGCTCTCGTCCTCCACATAGCTGAATCCTGTTCCTACCGGATTGTCCTGCGTTTTCCATGCAGCAGAAGGAAGAAGATGAAGCCACAACAGCAATGAGAACAAGTCGGAGATCGGGTAGAGGACTCACGACAAACAGAAGGTCTGCCTTGTGCAGCCATGTCGAATTCCGAGGCTTCAAACCCGTGTCCAATGGCCCGATCTCTTGGAAATTGCCAATCGCCACACCAGAGCCTCCCTTTCGCCATGGAAAGCCACAGCCATAGATCAGAATTCAGGTACTTAAGAGTCGCTTACAACAGTTGCGTTGAAGGAGACTTACAGGTCCACCCTGCAACCACAGCACTGTCGGCCACGGAGTGGAGCCACCGTCGACTCTTTGCGGGCTCCGGTAGTGCCACCAGAACATGCGCGCCTCTGCAGTAGAATTCAGCGCTCAACAGTGATCAAACGCAGAGAACGCAAGCAAATGGAGGATGAGGAAATTACTCGGTCGGACTTCGACGTAACCCCAATTCTCAGATCCATCGGCAGTGCCAGCGGCGATGGCGAGCTCGAAAGAGAGAAGAGAACAGCACAGGAGAAGCAGCAGTTGAGTAGAAACAGCAGAGGAAGACTTCGCCATCATAAAGAAGAAAAGTGTTAATGAGTCGATGAGATCCACCAAACCAACAACTACGTAGAGAGCAACGAAGAAGGTATCGAGAACTCCTATAGCTACAAGGAAGCTGATGAAACCACAGAAGACAACCACAACCACATATATATATATATATATATATATATATATATATATATATATATATATATATATATATATATATATATTTATTTATTTATTTATTTATTTATTTATTTATATTTATATTTATTGCAGCTTTGGATTTATTTTTGATGTAGTTTTTAATGAAAAGAAAAGTTTCTTATATACATACAATTCATGGTTTGATTATGATTGAGTTGGAATACTGCCATAAAAGTGGGAGTTGGACATTGTTATTGGAAGAATATTTAATAGGGAAAAGTAAAAATTATGCAGAACATTGTCAATTCTGATTTAGGAGTTAATAACAACCAAACATGGAATGAATATGAATTGGTACATTCCAATTGCATTCATTTAGTTCATCAACTAAATGTATGGAGGAATTTGAGCATTCCAAGTCCAATTTAACAAATCTTAAAGTTGATTCTCCTTCCTATTTCAACTATGAACCAATTTGTTGTTAAAATTGGAAATAAATTGACAAAATAAAATGACCAAATTGCCCCACTGCATTCCTTGTTGTGTGTTTGGATTAAGAAAACTAACATAATTAATTATTTCAAAATATCTTTCACTAATAATAAGGCTTTTTATTTGAATTATATTATACTCGTAATATTTTATATTATTTTAATATCCATTATATCTCATAATTATACGTTACTTTATTGTTTTATGTTAGAAAGAAACTGGAAATCACATTTGATTGATGAGGAAAAGGAAGGAATGGTGATGAGACTCTCGTAATCCAACTATTAATAGCAGAAATTAATAATTTTCATTGTAATTCCTTCTCCGCTTTCCACGTTAGAAAAAGGCCAATTCATGCGTTAAAATCCTAACAAATCAATTCATGGATCGGTATATGACTGCAAACGTATGCTTGTCACTTCAACTTATTTTCTTCATTTGCATATATCAATACTTACAAGTAAGAGTCGAGAATGATTTAGATAACACAAACGTGACCAAGAGGCAAACATAATAAATCATATATTACCTCTACCACTTGCCAAATTGTGCAGAGAGAATTGGTGTGTGAGTGCCATGACAACCCTGTGGCCAAATCACTAATCTATTATCCACATAGATGACCCTCTTGGCCATAAGAATCATGATTAGTTGTTTTTTTATTTATAAGCCAACCATCATCAAGAGTACTTAACTCATCATCATCACATTCCCAATACAGGATTCTTGGCAAATAATTCTTTGGATTATTGGTAACTCTGTAGTTGTCGACCTTACAATTAACGACTAACAAGCACAAATGTTTATAATCCTGGAGTTGGATCAGAAAAATCAAACATAAACAGTGAATCACTTAAAAGATCCACGAATACATCATCGGTAACATACCATAACATATTTCATCAAAAAGGACAGACTAAACAAAAACACCACTTGATAAGGTACAAATTGTCGATTCTGGAAACTCTGCAACTACACACAAAATGTTCAACTATAAGAGAAAACAAATTGACTTTACTACTAACGAAAAGAAGACCTGAATGCATGGCATTAAATATACTAGATTTTATATAACTTCTCAAGCATAAACAACAACTCATATATAACATTTCTACCGCTCAGAAGAGTGCAGCAGTTCAGCATGCCAGCTTTCTCACTCGGAGCTGGACTGCCTCCATGCCACAGTTCGCTTAGTTCATTTCTTGCCCAAGAATGGAAAACAAGAGGCCCCAAAGTAGATGGTATCTGCAGTCACATTACAAGACTCTGAAGCCATTTCTTTCACAGGCTTTCTTGATACAAAAATAAAAAGCATTTAATTGATATACGCCCAAGATGATATGCTAAATACTAGGATTGTGGTGAACCATATGGTTGTCATTAGTACTTTCATATGGCTGTTTGGATGCACATTATGAAATAGAGAGTAACTGAATTACAAATGGTCAAGGGAAAGGAATAATAGCACAAGTATCGGAATATCACTGCGATTAACAAAATGTGTGCCCTTGTTGAGGGAGAGAATTGTCTATAGTCCAGATTTATGGGATTGCAATAGTTGTTTGTGATAACATTGAACAGAGAAAAATTATAGCAACGCTGACTAAATACAGCATGTGGTTAGAAGTTACCAAGTAAAGAAGAGCAGGCTGGGGGGATTGAGTTAAAACTCCAGCAGCTAAAGCAGTGATCAGTCCAACCACATACCCAAATAGCGCATACCATATGTATTTGTGCTACTTTGATGAGGATAATTCTGACATACATGCCATGTCTCTACTCTTTCTGTGATCGAAACATAGTGCCAAAGCTAGAAGCATACCTGGAACAGCCTGTAGGATTAAGAAAACTGTGAGTAGAAATATAATTAATCAGATTTCATGGTCATATTATTTCTACTAAATATACAAAATATGCATTCAACTTTAGGAGAACCAGAAATAGACATGAACTAAGATATTATTACCAAAACATGAATAAAGTATAATATCGACCAAAATTCACTCTTGTTCTAGGATAAAAAATTCAAGTGCATAGATAGACAAAATGTGGCTACAAAGGACGTTTAATAGGTCAAGAGAACAATGAATTATCATGAGATGGACACACGCTTTTTCCAGCGATGCGAACAATGGCCACTTTTCTCTTACAAGATGAACACATGTTTCCTGATGTAACTCATAAATACCTTTACCCTCTACCTATCCATCTCCATTTCCAATTCATTTGGCCGCATTAATGTGTGCTATTGAAAAAAAGCACAAAACATTTTAGTATCTAAGAGAAGTTCCACAATGCAATGCTTGTTGCTTTGACCTTCTAATTAGATGCTAGAGAGGACACAGTCACAAATCAAAGAAAAATAAGGTTCCTGCAATAACCGTGTATTCGAAGTTTCTCAAAAGGCCTGTATTGCTCACAAACGACTAACAGCATGATCTTTTCTGGCATCGAAAGAAGCTTGAATCATAAATGTATTTCAGAAATGATAATTTTTCCAGGATTTCACCAGAAGAGGTTCAATGTTAAGACAATCAAGAGATCGGATGTGCAGCAGAATATAATCATGTGTTCGTAGATGATAGCAGCAATAACGCTCATGTTAAAAATTCCCTAGAAGATAATGTTCAGATACAAAAAAAAAAGCAAACCTCTCTAGAATGAGGAAATAAAAAATGTCAGACTTCAAGAACTGAAACAAATGTTTAAAATCCTAAATAGCTTTCAAAAGTATGTCCTACACTGGTAGACTGAATCAAGCACAACTAAGAACCTTGAATCTTGAAATCTATAAATATTATGTCCAAGCATTGATGGGATTGATCACTGATGTGGCACAACATTCAATCAGATATTACCTGTGACAAGCACGCTAAAAGAAAAAAGATATTGCTCCATGCTCTGCTATATGGAGACATGCTTGTGTACTGTCATTACCTTACCAGCATGGCAGCCACAATTATGTAAGCAAGGCATGGCATCATCATCATCATTTGATTTACATAGTAAGCATTACAAAGTAGATAATCACAAATATACATGAGACACATCCGAATTAATAATCAGACAGGATGGTATTCTATGACATCATTATTTTTACAGAACTTCGACACTATAACTTTAATTTATTCAACAATTGCTGCTTTTTGCTCAATATAAAACTCTTTTCGTGCGACAAACTCCATTTCAATAAAAGTCAATTTTTATCATGAATGTTTTATTATAATTAGCAGCCAATAAATACTATAGTTAAATAATTTTGGAACTTTGTCTACCATTATTCCGGTCTATCAACATTGCCATCTTTCTGCTTAGAAACCACAATCAGATATCTTGTTGATGATAGTTCATTATGCCAAATAAAAATTGAACTTCTGGAAGATACATGACAAATTTAAATAGTCATCATGGTCCATGATGCCAAATGCATCTTTCAACATTAAAACCAGATACTCAGAAAGCTACCCTCTTTTAAGCTAGTTTTGAAAGGCATATTGCACATCAACTTCCAAGGGCATATTCTAGTAGTTATAGGCATGTTCTAGTAGTGACTCATGATCTAGAAGTTATAGTGTAGTTCCTACACCTAACTCAATCATGGGTGACATGGTGGAGTGAGGTAGTTACCACTATGTCACAAACGGTCGTCGCGCACCCACAACAACTCCGTTCAACGAATCGTTCGTCGCTCTCATCTACATGTACAACTGCTTGGCAGCATGTTTTAGCTTGGTTTTAAGTCCTTTTGCTTATAAAAATGTAAGTTCGAACAAGTTGCAGCGCTATAGTGCGACTGCTCACCGAACCGAGCAAAACAGCCCCAAAACAACTCCGTTTTCGCGTGCCATGGGCTGTTTTCTACAGCCCGCAGCTGCACGCGAAATGTCAGCCATCTCAGCACCCTGGAACCACCCGGGTGGCACCATGGGGGATGGGGCTTCGGTATAGTGTCGGGCGTTGAACAATCTTTTGCAAGTTCACACGTTACCTTGACGGAAACTTGTTGTCGCGCCCAGCACCCGGTGAGCAGCTGTTTGTGGACTTGCAGCTGTTCGTTCAACCCTCTAAAGTCCTTGTTTTCCTCCTCTCTCTCTTTTCTCTTGTGTACGCAAGGTGCTCGCTGAATTGCTTGTAAAGCTACCCTTTTTCGCGAGACATCGAAACTTGTCTGTCGCTCGTTCTTCGAACTAATCAACTTTCTCTTTTACAGATCCTTCGGGACCTGCAAGAGGTTGTAAGTGGGCTGATCTTTGTGGACACAAATCGCAAAGGCAAAGCGCGACTTAGGCAACGCAAGATAAGTTCGCGTCTTTGCCGCAAGGGTGCCTCGCGACTTAGGCAACACAAGCTAAGTTTACGTCTTTGCCGCAAGGGTGCCTCACGACTTAGGCAATTCCAGCTAAGTCCGTGACATTGTGGTATCAGAGCGGGCAAGCACTTCGAGCGAGCAGCGAAGGAACTTCGCAACTTTGCCATGGCTAAGCATCGTGGCGAATCAAGCAAGACGGGGCAAGCCAGACCCTTGCCCCAAGCAGCCGCAAGTGGGCTGCAAGTGCACACTCGCTCTCATGCTGTTGGAGCTGCTCAGGAGAAGTTGGCTGTTCTCCGCGAGCAGAGGAGGCACAATCTGGAGCGCCAACCAAGAAAAAGAGTCATAAGGAGAGACTCACAACGGTGGAAACCCGCTTGGATGTTCTTGAAGCGAGCTTGGAGGAACTCTACCATGGCCAACGAAGGCTGGTTGGGGTAGAAAGCTCGCAAGGAGAAGCGAAGTCTAGGATCGACAAGGTTGAGGCCCTGGTCGACTGATTGTCAGATGACACCAAAGACTCTGTGCAACACCTGCAGGAAGTTGTGGCGGAACTCACTTCAAGGGTGACCATGCTCACAAGAGCACTAAATGCGGGAGGAAGCAACACCCATGTTGCGCCGTCACAAAACTTGAGGGCACCCGAGCCTCATGGTTATGGAGGGGCCAGAGATGCCAAAGAGCTCGAGAATTTCCTATTCGACATGGAATAATACTTTCGAGCTACAAGGCCTGATTCTAAAGAAACTAAAGTTTCTACAGCAACAATGTATTTGAACGGAGATGCAAAACTTTGGTGGCGAACCCGTTGGGAGGAGATCCAACAAGGTCGGTATCGAGTTGACATATAGGAGGACCTGAAGCGGGAGTTGAGAACTCAGTTCCTACCGAAGAACACAGAGTTCGTCGCAAGAAGGAAGTTGAGACAACTCCGCCAAAATACCTCCATTCGAGACTACATGAAGCAATTTTTTGTGCTAATACTAGACATATAGGATATGTCCGAGAAGGATAAGCTGTTCAGCTTCCTCGATGGTTTGAAGTCATGGGTTTAACAAGAACTACATCAAAGGAATGTCGCTGATGTGATCGGGGCAATTGCTGCCACAGAAAGGCTCACCGACTTTGTTTCCTCCGAAGACCCGGGGAAAAGGAAACAATCTTTAAGCAATCGCCCTCCAAAATATTCTTGAGGGAAGGAGCTATGAGGCGAACAGAGGAAGAAGAGTTCCCACAAAGGGCCAAGCCCGAAAGGCAAGGCCCTGAAACCTGGCGGATGCTTCTTATGCGGAGTGCCGCACATGGTGAGGGAGTGCCCACAAAAACAGGCACTCAATACTTTAACAGCTTTCATCCACCCCCCCCCCTCCCCCCCGCCGATCGGACAAGGGTAAGGTTGTCGCTCTTAGTTCGAGTAGTTCTGAATCCAGCAGCGACGATGAGGAGTCGCAAGGACCCCGGATAGGAGCAATGCGTTTGTTGAACACCATGCGGGGTCAAGTGGGGGAGAACACGAAGACAAGGTTACAAAAAGCAGGAAGTGGCGAGCTAATGTACGCAGACATTAAGCTCAATGGCCAAACGACTCGTGCAATGGTGGACACGAGCACTACCCACAACTTTATCGCCGATCGAGAAGTAAAGCGACTTGGGTTGATCTTGGAGAAGAGCCTAAGTCGAATGAAGGCGGTGAACTCGGAGGCCAAGCAAATCTTCGGGTTGACAAAGGAAGTTCCCATCAAGATCGGAACATGGAGCGGGAGCACAAACATGATGGCAGTGCCATTGGATGACTTCCAAGTGATTCTTGGAATGAAATTTATGCACGCAGCCAAGTTGGTGCCAATGTCGTTCCTTAACTCCCTATGTGTGATGGGAGGTGACGACTCCTGTGTGGTTCCCGTCTCTCGGAGAGGAGCCAGGGAACCCCAACATATATCGGCATTACAACTGAAGAAAGGGGTGCAAAAAGGTGAATTAACATTCGTGGCAACAATGAAGCTAGAGCCACTTGACGAGAAGGCTATTCATGAACCTGCTGTGGTGGCGAACGTCCTGAAAGAGTTCACTGACATTATACCACCCGAGTTGCCGAAGACTCTTCCGCCACGCAGAGGTGTGGATCACAACATCGAGCTGGAGCCGGGAGTGAATCCTCCAGCGAGACCACCCTACCGCATGCCCCCGCTAGAGTTGGTAGAACATAGAAAGCAATTAGGTGAACTGCAAAGCGGTGGTCTCATCCGCAACTCTAAAGCACTATTCGAAGCTCCAGTTCTCTTCCAGAAGAAACAAGATGGGAACCTCCGACTATGCGTCGATTACTGAGCCCTCAACAAAGTGACGGTAAAGAACAAGTATCCCATCCCGCTCATCGCGGACTTGTTCGACCAATAGGGCAAAGCCAAGTATTTCTCAAAACTCGACCTTCGATCGGGGTATTGGCAGGTGTGCATTGTTGAAGGCAACGAAGCGAAGACTACCTACGTGATGAGGTATGGAGCGTTTGAGTTTTTGGTGATGCCTTTCGGCTTAACCAATTCTCCGGCCATGTTCTGCACTCTCATGAACCAGCTATTCAAGGAGTATTTGGATAAGTTCGTGGTCGTCTACTTAGACGATATCGTCATCTACAATCAAACGCTCGAGGAGCATGTGAAGCACCTTCGGACGATCTTCAAGGTTCTCAGGGAGAACACTTTATTCATGAAAAGGGAGAAATGCTACTTTGTCCAAACGGAGATCTTATTCTTGGGGCATCGAATCGGTGATGGCTCCATTCGGATGGACAAATCGAAGGTGCAAGCGGTTGCGGAATGGCGAACTCTAAAGAAGGTGCCAGAGTTGAGATCCTTCCTTGGCTTCGTCAACTACTATCGACGCTTTATAGCGGGGTATTCGAAGCGTGCAACTCCATTGACGGAGTTGCTGAAGGAGCAGCAACCTTGGAGGTGGTCTGATAAATGTGAGATTGCATTCCAAGATCTAAAGGCTATTGTATTAGAAGAACCGATGCTTAAATTGTCGGACGATGGGGAGCCCTTCGAAGTCCAAACAGATGCTTCAGACTTCGCTATTGGGAGAGTACTCATGCAGGAGGGTCATCCGGTGGCCTACAAGAGCCGCAAACTCAACGAGACCGAGCGACGGTATCCGATGCGCGAGAAGGAGATGACAACGATGATCCACTGCCTACGAGTTTGGCGACACTACCTTCTTGGATCGCGATTTGTACTAAGGACGGACAACATCGCTTTAAGCTATTTTAAAACTCAGAAGAAACTCTCCCCAAAGCAAGCACGATGGCAGGACGTCCTGGCTGAGTTTGATATGGCAATAGAGTACAAGCCCGGAAAGGCAAATGTCGTGGCCGATGCATTGAGTCAGAAAGTGGAGCGTGTGAATGTCGTACAATTGGAGGGCAGAGGCTAAGCAAGTCAGTTGCACTCCAACTTCTTTTCCAGGATCAGGGATGGACTGTATAGTGATCCTCAGGCAAAAGCCTTGATACAGCTCATTAAAGAAGGCAAGGCACAACGGTTTTAGGTCTAGGATGGACTCGTTTACACCAAAGGAAATAGAGTTTATGTTCCTCGAGTAGACAATCTGAGACATGAACTCTTAAGAGAGTGTCACGATTCCCTTTGGGCTGGACACCCCGGCATTCATAGAACCTTGGCTCTCATGGAGAGGGCCTTCTATTGGCCGAAGATGGGGACTGATGTGGAGGAATATGTTCGAACGTGCCTCACTTGCCAGCAAGACAAGGTGGAGTAACGGAAGCCAGTGGGACTTTTGTAGCCGTTGCCTGTACCAGAAAGGCTGTGGGAGAGCATTTCCTTGGACTTCATATTAAGCTTGCCCGCAGTAGGGAGACTTGGATCGATACTCGTAGTGGTCGATCGATTTTCAAAGTATGTAACTTTCATTGCTGCTCCTCTACACTGTTCAGCAGAGGAGGCGGCCAAGTTGATGATGAAGGATGTGGTGAAGTATTGGGGAGTCCCGCACAATATCATTAGTGATCGAGACGCTCGATTCCTGGGATGATTCTGGACCGAGCTATTCAAATTATTAGGGTCCAAGTTATACTTCTCCATAAGCCTGCACCCCCAAACGGATAGCCAAACCGAAAGGATAAACTCACTCCTAGAGCAATATCTTCGGCACTACGTGAGTGCCAACCAACGAGATTGGGTGAAGTTGTTGGACATTGTCCAATTCTCCTACAACTTGTAGTGCAGCTCTGCATCCAACAAGAGCCCCTTCGAGATCATTACAGGACAACAACCGTCAACTCCTCATACCATGGCAATCGGGTATAGTGAGAGTAATCCGTCAGCCTACCACTTCGCAAAGGAGTGGCACCGAAATACAGATATTACGTGGGCTTACTTGGAGAAGGCGGCAAAAAGGATGAAGAGATGAGCAGACTTGGGAAGGCGACCGCAAGAGTTCAAGGTCGGCGATTTGGTGCTGGTAAAGCTCCAACAAGCATCACTCCAATTCTTTAGGAACAAAGTACACAAAGGATTGGTGCGCAAGTATGAAGGGCCCTTCCCAATTATCAGCAGGGTGGGCAACGTCTCCTACAAGTTGCAGCTGTTGGCGTGGTTCAAAATTCATAATGCTCTTCACGCCAGCAACTTAAAAGCCTACCACTCGGATCCACAAGATGCTTTCCGAAGTTTTCTAACTCGACTACCCCCCACCAGAGTCTCCTACGAGAAGCAAGTTGAAACTATTTTAGCGGATCGCAAGATAAAGCTACCCAATGGAGCTGAGCAGACCGAGTACTTGGTGAAGTGGTGAAAGCTTCCCGAACTGAAGCCAATTGGGAGCCCGAAGATGCCCTGCAACATGAAGAAGCAATTATCAACAACTACCAACAAGCATCGATGAGGGCATCGACAGTTTGAGTGGGGGAGAATGTCACGAACGGTCGTCGCGCACCCGCAACAGCTTCATTCAACGAACTGTTCATCGCTCTCATCTACATGTACAGCTGCTTGGCAGCATGTTTTGGCTTGGTTTTAAGTTTTTTTGCTTGTAAAAATATAAGTTCGAACAAGTTGCAGCGCTATAGTGCGACCGCTCACCGAACCGAGCTAAACAGCTCCGTTTTCGTGTGCCACGGGTTGTTTTCTGCAGCCCACTGCTGCACGCAAAATGTCAACCATCTCAACACTCTGGAACCACCCGGGTGGCACCATGGGGGATGGGGCTTCGGTATAGTGTCGGGCGTTGAACAATCTTTCGCACGTTACCTTGACGGAACTTGTTGTCGCGCTCGACACCCGGTGGGCAGTTGTTTGTGGACTTGCAGCTATTTGTTCAACCCTCTAAAGTCTTTGTTTTCCTCCTCTCCCTCTTTTCTCTTGCGTACATAAGGTGCTTGCTGAATTGCTTATAAAGCTTCCCCTTTTCGTGATACGTCGGGACTTGTTCGTCGCTCGTTCTTCGAACTAATCAACTTTCTCTTTTACAGGTCCTTCGGGGCCTGCGAGAGGTTGCAAGTGGGCTAATCTTTGCGGACGCAAATCGCAAAGACGAAGCGCGAGTTAGGCAACGCAAGCTAAGTTCGCGTCTTTGTCGCAAGGGTGCCTCGTGACTTAGGCAACGCAAGCTAAGTTCGCATTTTTGCCGCAAGGGTGCCTCATGACTTAGGCAATTCCAACTTAGTTCGTGACAACTAGGTCCTATAAATAGGACCATAGTTCATGAAGCAAGATAAGGAGTATGCACTTGGGAATATAATGTAAGTGTTCTTATCTTACCTCTTATTTAAATACTACAACATTTTTCTTAATCAAAAGGATTCTTTTTAATTGCATCGTAGTATTCTGTAATTATCGTTTCCTTGCTCCTTCATCCCCAACATTTATGGTATCAAAGCTAAGTTTCAATCTGAACTGGGCATTATGGCTTTCAATGGCAATTTCATGTCTCAACCCCTTATTCTCATCTTATCGGGCAAATGCTATGAATTTTAGAGTATCAAGATGAAGACTCTATTCAAGTCTCAGGATCTTTGGGACTTAATAGAGAATGAATATGCGAATCCAGATAAAGAAATCAGGCTGAGGGAGAATAGAAAGGACTCAAAAGCATTGTTCTTCATTCAACAAGCTGTACATGAGATAATCTTCTCAAGAATTGCAACAGCGACAACTTCAAAGCAAGCTTGATTGATACTTTAAAATGAATTTCAAGGCTCATCAAGGGTGATTACGGTAAAACTTCAAACTCTTCGTCGTGAGTTTGAAATTTTTTTCATGAAAAGCAATGAATCGGTGCAAGATTTTCTTTCTCGAGTAACTGAAATTGTTAGTCAAATGAAATCTTATAGTAAACATCTTCCTAATCATATAATTGTTGCAAAAGTTTTAAGAAGTTTAACTTTGAAATTTGATCATATTGTTGCCGCAATTGAGGAGTCAAAAGATTTATCAATATTTTCATTTGATGAACTAATGGGTTCCTTGCAAGCACATGAAGCAAGGTTGAACAAGTCACTTGAAAAAAGTGAAGAAAAAGCATTTCCAGTTAAGGGGAGTCTTCTATTTCAAAAGAAGACAAAAAATCAACAGGAAGAGGACATGGCAGAGGAGGATTTCGTGGTAGAGGAAATGTAAGAGGAAGAGGACACTTTGGTGGGCATGATGAATAAAGGCAATCAAATTATGATAAAAAAAAATATAAGAGTAGAATTCAATGTCATTATTGTACAAAGTTTGGTCACATGAAGGCAGATTGCTGGAAAAGAAAAAAGCAAGCAAGCTATGTGGAGGAAAATAAAGAAAATAGTAAGTTGTTTATGACTCATTCACAAGTTAATGATATCTCAAATGATATTTAGTTTTTGGATAGTGGATATTCCAATCATATGTCAGGCATAAAATTAATGTTTAGAGACATTGATGAAACTCATAAATTGAAAGTTAGACTTGGAGATAACAAGTAAATCCAAATGGAATGGAAAGGAACAATTGAGGCGAAGACAAATCAAGGGAAGGTAAAATACCTAGATAATGTTTTCTTTCTCCCCCTTGATTCATAGTTACATACATCGATTTGCGACATGAAAGAAACCTGCTTTTGAATTGGAAGCGACTTGGTGAGGATATCTACAACTTATTCATCTATTCCACAATACTTCATTGCTATGGCTTTATTTGCTACAAGATCCCGGATAAAATGATAGCGTATCTCTATATGCTTCATTCTTCCATGAAATGTTGGATTCTTCATCATTGCAATTATGGCTTTATTGTTGTGAATATCCTTTTGCTACAAGCCGAGCCTTATGCTTTTGGATACTTTCATCTGTATTAAACTTTGTTTTGAACACCCATTTAATCCAATAGTTTTCTTTTCTTTCGGTAGATTTATTAGCTCCCAAGTTTCATTCTTCTCAATTGATTTGATTTCCTCGTTCATTGCTTTTCGTCATTCCTCTTTTTCAATTGTTTCCTCAAAAGTCATAGGATCTGAAATAAATAAAGTAAATGTTGAGTCATAATTTTTTGTTAGTGATCTGAATTTTCCTGGAGTAGTTTTATCTAAGGAATCAAAACTTGAACTGCTACTAGGTGAGGTTGACGATGAACTTGTTGGAGCAGGATCTGTCACTTGATTTTTTAGAGTGTCTAGTTCTGTTGAAATCTAAATTTGTGTTCCACCTTCATTGGTCTCCCAATTCCAACTAGTCCTTTCATCAAACACAACACTTTTTGTTAATAATAACTTTGCCATTAATAAGATTATACAATCGATATGCTTTGGATTGTAAGAAATAACTAATTAAAATGTATTTTTCAAATTCTTCATCAAGCTTGTGATGGTTTTATGAATTTACCAAAGCATAAGCAATACAACAAAAAATTCTTAGATGCTTTACACTTGGTTTCATATCATACCAAGCCTCAAAAAGAGTTTGATTCATAACAGCCTTTGTTGGTGAAATATTTAACAAATAAACTGCTGTTGTAACTACTTCTGCTAAAACTGATTTGGAAGGTGTTTTTCTTTAAGCAAACTTCTCGTCATTTCAAGAACAGTTCGATTCTTACGTTCAGCTACACCATTTTGCTCTGGTGTATATGGTGCTGTCAATTCTCTATGAATACCATTTTTTCACAAAAAGAATTAAACTCATTAGATAAAAATTCACCACCTCCATCTGTCCGAAGTGTCTATATATATCTACCACTTTGCCTTTCTACAAGTGCCTTGAATTTTCGAAAATTATCAAATGTTTCAGATTTTAGTTTTAAAAAATATACCCAACTCATGCAGCTATAATTATCAGTAAATAATAGAAAATATTGACTTCCACCAAATGATTTTGTATTCATAGGTCCACATAAGTCAACATGAATTAATTCAAGACAATTAGATGCTCTCCATGCTTTTCCAACAGGAAATGATTTTTTACTTTGTTTGTTATAAATGCATCCTTCACATACATCAAGTGTATTAATTTTGGGTAATCCAAAAATTATTTATTTTTATTTAACAACCTTAAACCCTTAATATTAAGATGTCCATATGTTAAATGATATAAATTAAACTCATTCTTTTGAGTTGCGATAAGAGCATGCTTTTTAATATTTGAAACATCAAGTGGTAACATCTTGTTTTGCATCATACAAACATTTACCATAATCAAACCAGATTTTTTATCTTTAATAGTGCATGAACCATCATCAAATATAACTGAATATCCATCATCTATCAATTATCCAACACTCAACAAGTTATGTGATAAACTAGGAACAAAGAAAACATTATTGAGGTATTTTACCTTCCCTTGATTTGTCTTCGCCTCAATTGTTCCTTTCCCTTCCACTTGGATTTGAATACCCAAGATTGTGGATCATAACTAAGTTTCAATCTGAACTGGGCATTATAGCTTTTAATGGCAATTTCATGTCTCAACCCCTTATTCTCATCTTCTCGGACAAATGCTATGAATTTTGGAGTGTCAAGATGAAGACTCTATTCAAGTCTCAGGATTTTTGAGACTTAATAGAGAAAGGATATGCGGATTCAGATAAAGAAATCAGGCTGAGGGAGAATAGAAAGAATGACTCAAAAGCATTGTTATTCATTCAACAAGCTATATCAGAGCTAAATTTCAATCTGAACTGGGCATTATGGCTTTTAATGGCAATTCCATGTCTCAACCCCTTATTCTCATTTTCTCGGACAAATGCTATGAATTTTGAAGTATCAAGATGAAGACTCTATTCAAGTCTCAAGATCTTTGGGACTTAATAGAGAATGGATATGCGGATCCAAATGAAAAAATCAGGTTGAGGGAGAATAGAAAGAAGGACTCAAAAACATTGTTCTTCATTTAACAAGCGGTATTTGAGACAATCTTCTCAAGAATTATAATAGCGACAACCTCAAAGTAAGCTTGGTTGATACTTCAAAATGAATTTCAAGGCTCATCAAGGGTAATTACGGTAAAACTTCAAACCTTTCGTCGTGAGTTTGAAATTTTTTATCATGAAAAGCAATGAATCAGTGCAAGATTTTCTTTCTCAAGTGACTGAAATTGTTAGTCAAATGAAATCTTATAGTGAACATCTTCCTAATCATATAATTGTTGTAAAAGTTTTGAGAAGTTTAACTCCGAAATTTAATCATGTTGTTGCCGCAATTGAGGAGTCAAAAGATTTATCTATATTTTCATTTGATAAAATAATGGGTTCCTTGTAAGCATATAAAGCAAGGTTGAACAGGACACTTGAAAAAAGTGAAGAAAAGATATTTCAGGTTAAGGGAGAGTCTTCTACTTCAAAAGAAGACAAAAAATCAACAGGAAGAAAAAATGACAGAGGAGGATTTCGTGGTAGAGGAAATAGAAGAGGAAGAGGAAGATGACACTTTGATGGGCATGATGAACAAAGGCAATCAAATTATGATCAAAAAAATTATAAGAGTAGAATTCAATGTAACTATTATAAAAAAATTTGGTCACGTGAAAGCAGATTGCTGGAAAAGAGAAAAGCAAGCAAGTTATGTGGAGGAAAATAAAGAAAATAGTAAGTTATTTATGACTCATTCACAAGTTAATAATATTTGGTTTCTGGATAGTGAATGTTATAATCATATGTCAAGCATAAAATTAATATTTAGATATATTAATGAAACTCATAGGTTGAAAGTAAGATATAGGGATAACAAGCAAATCCAAGTAGAAAGGAAAGGAACATTTGAGGTGAAGACAAGTCAAGGGAAGGTAAAATCCCTTTATATTGTTTTCTTTGTTCCTAGTTTATCGCATAACTTATTGAGTGTTGGCCAATTGATAGATGATGGATATTCAGTTATATTTGATGATGGTTCATGCACTATTAACGATAAAAATATAATACTACGATACAATTAAAAAGAATCTTTTCGATCAAGAAAACCGTTGTAGTATTTAAATAAAAGGTAAGACAAGAATACTTACATAATATTCCCAAACGCACACTCCTTATCTTGCTTCATGAACTATGGCCCTATTTATAGGACATAGTGGTAACTACCTCACTCCACCATGTCACCAATGATTGAGTTAGGTGTAAGAACTACCCTATAACTTCTAAATCATGGGTCACTACTAGAACATGCCTATAACTACCTATAACATGGTAACTACCTAGATAACTACTATGAATCAATTTTCAATACTCCCTATTGATTCATAGTTACATACACCGATTTACGACATGAAATAAATATGCTTTTGTACTGAAAGCGACTTGGTGAGGATATCCGTAACTTGTTCATATGTTCTACAATACTTCATTGCTATAGCTCTGATACCACAAATGTTGACGATGGAGGAACAAGAAAATGATAAAAAAAGAATACTATGATGCAATTAAAAAGAGTCCTTTCGATTAAGAAAACCGTTGTAGTATTTAAATAAGAGGTAAGACAAGAACGCTTACAAGATATTCCCAAGTGCACACTCCTTATATTGCTTCATGAACTATGGTCCTATTTATAGAACCTAATGGTAACTATCTTACTCCACTATGTCACCCATGATTAAGTTAGATGTAGGAACTACCCTATAACTTCTAGATCATGGGTCACTACTAGAACATGCTTATAACTACCTAGAACATAGTAACTACCTAGATAACTACTATGAATTAATTCTCAACATAATTTACTTATGTCTAATGTATGTTGTATCATTAGCATCTTTGCATATATGCAAAGATCAGAGACCATTCAAACTGACATTACTGGATACTAAATACAAATATGTAAATGCTGCTACGTTTTATAAACAAAACAATCAGATAGCTAATGGACTCAAATTGCAAACTGATTATAATTTAACGAACACATAATATCAAACCAAACCAAATTTACAACTGAAATACATCATACCATGTCTCCAAGGACCAGCATTATGTAATCTGTGCTGCTGCTTCCAGGAACTAACCCAGGAAACAAATTTCTTGGGAAAACAACTTTAACAGGCAGCTCCAACTTCTCTGTAATCAGCTGCAATCCTGGAAGGCTTAAGCTTGTTGCCACATTGTGAAGTGGGTTAGATGCCTTTTGTGTTGCAACTGAAACCATAACATTTGCTCCGAGGAACCTCTCCGAGAGGAAGACCCAGAATATGTCATACAGAAACAAGCAGACAAGAAGCAAAGAACATATCTTAATGTTGGGTTGTCGTCCGTGGCTAACAAATGCAACACATATGCATATCCCCAGTAGATTGCTCAGCAACCAATGCCCAGTGACAAGCCAAGCTGCCACAATTCCTATAGAAAACAGCAGGAACATTCCCTGGCTTCGTGTCGAAGACTTGGAACAGCACCGCAAGATGAATGGATCAACCACACCAAACCGCGATTTGACGTAAGCAACATACGGGATAAGGCAGAAGTAGAGTGCGGAGGCTGTGCCGACAGCCACAAAGGCAGTGATAAGTTGGGACACAGATGAGAAAAGATAGAACATCAATAGAAGACTACAAGAACTAGCATGGGGAATCATGACAGCTTGGGACCGGTCCAAAGTTATCGATGCCTCTGAGAAATTCAGGTTTTTCTGCATTTCTTTGCCGTGATCCAGAGCTCGAGAAGCCGATACAAAGGTTACTAAGATTGCTGTCCCAATGAGAGCGAGGGATCCCGGTTCAAGCAAACAAGTTAGCTTCCACAGTGACTCCATATTATCTCTATAGCACACCCCAAAAAAAGCAACCTTCTTTCTACCCTTTTCCACTCTGCTAATATCAACGGACGTTCTTTGGATCAAGATTCAAAGAACTTCCATGCCACTGTTGCTGACATTAAGAATTTTCTTTGCGTCGCCTGAACCGTTGAAAAATCCATTCTTTTGTGTAAGGTTCCACTCAGCTTCGGTCCCCAGCCATCACATTGCACGGAATGGAAGAGAACTTTTCCGAGCGCACAAGGCAAGATTAAGCAAGAAAACCTCAAATCAACCAGAAAAGAACGTTGCTTTGGGGGCATACGAGGGTTCAAAATTCAAAAAGTTTGACAAAGCTATGAATTTGAGGAAAAAGAGGAACCGACTGACAGAATCCGATAGACCAGAAACCGAAAAAGCCATCCTTGCTCTGAACAGAAATTTACCTAAAATAAGAGAACCGACTGATCCGCCTACTTCTCTAGCCAGGAACACAAGAAGATGCAAGTGGGATCGGTTCGAGGAGGACAAAAGAAGGGAATTTTGAGCGTGGGCGTTGTGAAAGCGACGAGGTTGGCTTGTGTGGGGAAGACCGGATTTGGACCTGCGGCGGTGGGCGTCGACGGCATTTGAGGAGGATGAGAATACCGTCTGTCAGGGCGGCATTTTATTTCCGGCCCTCCGTAATTTACCATCTGGCAGCATTACTGGAATCAACAGTGCAACCCCATGTGGGTCCTCGCTTATGCTCCAATCAAAGAAATCGGGTAAAATTAGAACCAGAAAACCATCGTTAGCGCGGCGCGGGACGTGCAACGGCGAGCTCTCCACGCCACTACTTTATGTTTCTGAGCTAACTGTATCTTTTCCGGAAACAGATACGAGGCACAGAGTCCCATCATCTACTCCAATAACTGGAGTTGGTGAGCATACAGTTTTCACTTTGAATACACTCACTGATCGATCAGCACAGAGTGCAAAATATATGTTTTATATAAATTTATTTATATAAATAATTTGACTGTGAAAAAAATCTAAATCTTCTTTTTAACTAACTGTCACCTCCCCTCTTCAGAATTTTCTAGCAACGCTTCTTATTTTAAGGTAATACCCAGAATACTCCAATCACTTACATCTTTTCCTTTAAATTTTCATGTGTTCTTTTATTTATAATTTTTTAATATTATTAAAAATCTATACAAAAATATGATAATATTTTTAGAAAAACCGATTTGGATCGATCCATAGAAAAAAGGGACAAAAAAAAAAGTAATTGAGTATTGGGTTTGTAGATCAAGTGTAAATCTTCTCTTCTTGTAATGAATTCTAATTTTTTTATTTGATTTGCAAATAGAAAATAAAGATAAAACACTTTCTATTGGCAAAACATAAGAAACAGGAATTGAGTTACTTTTACCATAAAATAAGAGCTAACTATATCGCTGTGTAATTCATACATGAATATGTGTCACGTTTGCGCATAATTAGTGAGTGGTATAGTTGGGCTACACTTGTAATATGGACATTTGTTGGGCTTCATACAACAAGGCAAAGCATTGCTGAAAATAATGTGGCCTATCATCGAGTGTTCGTACTTCACAAGAAGAAAATGAAAAATGAAAATAAAAAGACGAGAATAATACACAAAAGTGTGAGAGTAAGATATTATAATAGGATCAACTAGACTTAAATTTCAACTAAAAACTATAGTCGATGCATAATTTGAATTATATTTTTAGCACTAAAATCCAACATGTAATATTATATATATATATATATATATATATATGGTGAAGGCAGGAGTAGTGTTGACATATACTTTTATTTATGTCACATGACTTCATACGATAATTTTGACTGTCTTATTGTCCAAATAAAACTGAGGTGTTGATCCAGTGAAGATTTCATGTATGTGTTGATCAACGGATGAGAGTATGGTAACGATAGTCATCATATATGCATGTGTCATAATCTCATATCAATGAATAAATTTTAAATATATATATATATATATATAATTTTCTCTACGAAATAATCTTAAAATTTATTATTTTATTTATTTAAAAGCGTAAAGATGAAATATGATCAGATTTGTAATTTTAACAAGAGAGAAAACAAGGCAGATTCCAAGAAAATAACAGGAGATGATTGTTGAAGAAAGCATATATGGAAGAGAGTAGGTCAAGAGTTGGAGAGCTGACAAGGGAAAAAGAATCATATAAGAACAAACACAGTCATGCCAACAACTCCTCTTCTCCTACATCCCCCTCCCCAACCTTCTCTACCAAGCCTTGCACTCATCTTGAAATGTCCGCCTCCCCGGAGCTCGCTCGCACAACGCCGCCCGAGTTCTCGCTGAGGCCGATCAAGATGGCGCCGCCGTCGAAGGACGACGACGAAGAGTGCCACACGCCGACCGCCGAAGAGAGCAAGCTCCCGTCCACCACGCTGAGCTGCCCGCCGGCGCCGAGGAAGCCAGGTACGGCGCGGCGGTGCAAGAGGAGGCTGTGGCCCGAAGCGGAGCTCATCGAGATCGGAGCTGAAGAGATGGAGCAGGTGTTTGGGTCGAGGAGTCAATGCAGTCATGCAAAGAAGAGAAGCTGATGACAGCTGATCATACTCGTCTTCTTCACATCTCTGTATATCGTGTGAAGTATGGCTTGGATTAGTAATCTCCTCTTTCCCGGAGGTGTTTCGGTTTCTGTATTCCGAGCAAGATATAGATCATATTGTTGCTGTTCAGCGACAGATTGCATTCGTTTCCTTTGCCTTCTCTTCTTCCAAGGGAAGGATTCAGAATTTACTTCCTCAGTGTGCCCCATAAAATATCCAGTCCACATCGTCTCCCAGTCAATACGATGCAAAGTATAAAGCGAATCCGCTGCTTACAAAGTCTGCGTGTACTGCGAGGAGAGGAGTTTTGGAAGAGGCAGAGAAGGCGAAGGTGCGATGGAGGAATTCTGATGAGTAGATCGAAATGTGGATTTGACTGCATGCGCGACTTTGCGTGTGGTGCGAGGGCACTCAGCTTGACCTCTTCTTTGTGAAGGCTTCGGACTTTAAGAGGTTGGCGTATCGGACACGACTCTTTCAGCCAATCATCAACACTAGATGTACACAAATTTATTTGCCTATGCAGTTAATCGCAGGTGCGGTGATTTCAATCGTCATCGATACCTCTTTAAGAGTATCATTGAAAACGATTATACTGGTCAAAATTTTAAGTTTTATTTATTTTTTCAGAGTAGTTATTACTGTAATTATTTGGACGAATATTAAGATTATATATATATATATATATGATTTTAATATTAGACCGAACTTACATGTTATCTTATGATCTAAGTCCGAATACACTAATTTCAAACTTACAAGGATGAATATATTTAAAAATGACAACTCTCTCTCTCTCTCTCTCTCTCTCTCTCTCTCTCTTGTAAAATATTTCTTATTCGGTAAAAGCAAGCTGAGAGTTTTTTTTTAATGTAAAATAGAAACATGAACTTGAGAATACAAAAGTAAAATTAATACAAAAGATTATGAAGAATTAAGGAAATATAATATATAAAATCATATAGATATTAACAAAACAAATATATATATCATTTTTTTAAGTTTGTGAAATGTTATTTGTAATAGAAATTTCTATTTCTCTCCCTTGAGGTTGCTCGAAGGAATATATTAAAAAATAAATTGTCTATCGATATTTCTTAAAAGATAAGAGCAAGCTGAAATAAAAAAAAAAGTCAAAGAGAAGCATAAGTTTGAATATATATATATATATATATATAATTAATTAATTAATTAATTAATATGTGAAAGGTAATTCCTTTCATAAGGGTATTTTTTTGAGCAAAATTCTCTTTTATAGAAGATTTCTGATAAGATAAAAGCAAGCTGAGAATATTAAAAAAAAAAAACATCAAAGAGAAGCATAAACATCAGAATAGAAACATGAAATTAATGGAAAATAGCATGAAGAATAATAAAAATCACAAAATTGCACAGGACTACCTTAAAATGAACTAAACCTTGGATGGATCTTATCACTTGGAATTCAGACTATAATTAGACTAAATTTTACGAACTTTGTTGGTTTCCATTGCTACACCCAAAATTTGACATTTATGTACTCCAAAAAGCAAACGGCAATCCAATTTGAGCAATGTCAAATCCATCGTCCTGTATGGTTTTAGTTTTGTCAACGAAGTGAGAATCGTTAGTATAATTCTTTTATCGACAAAGATCTAATGATTACAATTTGTAGGACAATTCATTTTAGATAACGTAATAAAAGTTAAGGTTCGTACAAACATCATTTGAGATCCATATAGTTGAAAAGAAGGATAAAGCAAGAAGAAATTGTTTAGGAATATATATTGAAATGATATAATTAATATTAATGATGCAAGGAGCGATAAAAGATCCGAAATCCGACGAATGACGTGCCCTCTCTCTATTTTGTAGATGGTGTTTCATACCCTCTTATCTTACCTTCCTGCGGATTGGAATAAGAGTTGATTCCTGTTGTGGTCCCACTCACTTATTAGCAAAAACGTGGATAGACAGCGTCGTGTTCTCTCTCCCACCAGGAACATCTTTTTACCGTTATTTCTTTACCAATTATAACACCCCTCTCTCTCTCTCTCTCCCTCCGACCTCGCAACCCTACGCGATCTCCTGATGGGCAAAGGTCGACCGCGCGCCGTCGAGAAGGGCGTCCTAGGCCACGCCCTGGGCAGCGCCGCCTCCTCATCCTCCTCCGCCACCGTCGTCCCTCAGGCACCCGTCTTCTACCCCACCGAGGAGGAATTCGCGGACCCGTTGGCTTTCATCTTCAAGATTCGCCCTCTGGCCGAGCCCTTTGGCATTTGCCGAATAGTCCCTCCCCGGTCCTGGAACCCCCCCTTCGCCCTCGACCGCGCCGCGTTCACCTTCCCCACCAAGTCCCAGGCCATCCACCGCCTCCAGGCCCGACCGCCCTCCTGCGACCCCGCCACCTTCCGCCTCGAGTACGGCCGCTTCCTCGAATCCCACCTGGGCAAGCGATCCCTCCCGCGGCGGGTCGTCTTCGAGGGCGATGACCTTGATCTCTGCCGCCTCTTTAACGCCGTCAAGCGCTACGGCGGCTACGACATGGTTTGTGCGGAGAAGCGCTGGGCCGACGTTGCCCGCTTCGTCCGACCGGCCATCAAGATCTCCGAGTGCGCCAAACACGTCCTCTGCCAGCTCTACCGCGAGCATCTGTACGACTACGAGGAGTACAACAGCCGATTGGACCGGGGAACCAAGAAGGGCAAGAGCACCAGGCGGTGCCCAGATCGGAATACCTCTGCCCAGACCGAGATCCCCAATCGGAAGAGGAGAAGGAAGGGTTTAGGCTGCGAGAGAGCAAAGGAGGTGGTTGAAGAGGTGTTGGATCAGATCTGCGAGCAGTGCAAGAGCGGGTTGCATGGGGAAGTCATGCTCCTTTGTGATCGATGCGATAAAGGCTGTCACTTGTACTGCTTGTCCCCGCCTCTGGAGAAAATTCCATCAGGGAACTGGTATTGCTTGGAGTGCTTGAATTCTGATACGGATTGCTTTGGTTTTGTGCCTGGGAAGCTGTACTCGGTGAATGCATTTAAGCGAATGGATGATCGGATGAGGAGGAAGTGGTTTGGGCAGACAAATGCCAGTCGTGTGCAGATAGAAAAGCGGTTTTGGGAGATTGTGGAAGGCAGATCAGGAGAAGTGGAGGTCATGTATGGAAGCGATTTGGATACATCGTTGTATGGAAGTGGATTCCCTCGTGCAAATGATCCAATTCCATCATCGATAGATCCAAATGTCTGGAGACAATATGCTTCAAGTCCATGGAACCTCAATAACCTGCCAAAGTTGCCGGGGTCAATGCTTCGTGCAGTCCGTGAGAATATTGCTGGTGTCATGGTTCCTTGGCTCTATGTGGGAATGCTTTTTTCATCCTTTTGTTGGCATGTTGAGGATCATTGTTTTTACTCAATTAACTACCTGCATTGGTATGTATATATTTCTGCACAGATACCTTTTCTAATTGATACCATTGTGCTTTATTTGAGTATATTGAGATTGACTATAGATACCGTCTCCAAATTGATACCAAATTGCTTCATTTAAACAGATAGGTATAAGATGATATAATGATGATTAAATCAGTTAGGCATATATTTAGAAGATAGTAAATTATGATAATTTTATTATTGACTTATGTCAGAAAAGTAGATTCCTATTCATTTATTATATATGCATGTGCATCTAGAGTTGAGTTGAAATTCTATTGGTAGCATGGTTTACCGTACTGTACCACTCGGTATGGGCGGTATGTACCGGTTCGATAAAGGACCGATATGGGTAGTACATTGATACACTTTAGTGTATCATGTGTCGATATGCTCGGTATGCTCGATATAGCTCGGTACATACCGTATCGACAGCTGATCGATACACCTTGATTGGTAGTACGGTACGGTATTCAGAACCTTGATTAGGAGTAAGGATTATTGTTTTATGACATGAGAGCATGTTGATATCTTTCATACTATGCTAGTGACCTGTAAAATTGATCCAATTATTTGTCATCTCATTCAATAAAAAGTTGGCATGGTGTTTGCTGATGCATTTCTAGCATGACAAATTTCGATATGTGCTTGTTGGCATGACAATCCTTGATTAGGAGGACTAAGGTCACAATTATGTAAACTTAAATCAGTCATCGGGGCACGTATTTCTTGAAGGTCAAAATCAATTCCATTGGGGCAAGACCTACGATGTTTGAAGCTTCGTTTTATGTGCATCAACTAGGATACCCTTAAACTAACATGAGTTTCTTTATGCAACAATCTAACAAGTTCATGTTTTGAGCATTTGGACATGGTGAAGGGCTTACTTCATTTGATCGTTTGTATAAAACAATGCCCAATATCATGTTACACATGGTTTAAAACCTTGGGTAAGGGACTGATATGGGTTCAATATGAATTGGTGTATCGATGCACCATGTATTAAAAGGAAAAGAGAAAAAAAGAGGGGGGGGGGTGATGTTGGGTTTGGAGGAAGCTGTTGGCTTGTGACAGTAGGTGGTGTAGGAGGAAGAGGAGGAGGAGTCGTACATGGTGAGCTTGCGACAGCAGGCAATTGGATGGCGACCGGCCGACCACTAGAGTTATCGAGAGGAGGGAGACTGGAGTGGTTTGCTTTAACCCTAAATTAAAAGAAAAAAGGGATTGAACCAGGCTTACCACCAAGTTCAGGAGGGTTACTACTTGATAACCAATGAAGCACCCATGAATCATCTGAAAAGGGGTGGTTCGCATTGTCACGGACAAACTTCTAAACAGGATGTTTGATATAATGCTTATGTATGTCCGTGTCTTTTGGTATGTTCATACTTTGCTTAGCATGTAGAGGGACAACCGAAGGTTTAATAGTCCTATTTTAGTTGGGTTTGGTGGCCGTTTTAGGCTTGTAAATAAAAGTTGTGTCATGTGGACACTTGTGAGAGATTTTCGGTTTATAGTGGACCATTTTGACCCTTTGTTGTGCAACTGTTCAGAGCTTGTACAGTTTGTTTGTAATTTGCATTGTCTATGAAGTGTTTTCGGAAATGTTTGCTTGTGGATCCCGAATGAGGCGTTTTCTCTAACCCGTTCTCTCTTTTGTGGGTCCTAAGGGACATGGGAGGCTTTGGGGAGGCTGACCTTTGCGGACGGACACGCAAGGGTGCCGCACGATTTAGGCAAAACCAGCTAAGTCCGTGACAGATGGTATCAGAGCGGGACAAGCACTCATAGAAACACTTAACATACAAACGTGGGGGACTTAACGGGGCTGCGTTGAGGGCAGTCAGCACACGCGCGACCGTTTGGGGGAAAACGGGCATGGAGATGTTGGGAAAAGAAGTCGCTCGGATGAGCGGGCATCTGAGATTGACATTCAGAGGAATGGCCAACCCTTCGCGCAAGAGGCACCACGAGAACAGGCAAGCTTGGAAGAATGCGGAGCGCACAAAGGTTGAGATGGCTGAGTTTGAGCTACAGCTCAACGTTGACAACTATACTTGATGGTGCTCAAGGCAAGCGAGGTGCTTAGTAAAGGATGAGACCATGCAAGGTGGAATGAGTTGCTCAGCGAACGAAAGAGTTGTACAAAGGTCACAGAGGTGAGGGGAATTGCTAACTTAAAGAATTCGGTACTCATGCATGGGCTTGTATGCGGACGATGGAATGTTCGTGGCCATCCCAAGGCGACCGAAACTCGGCGCTAT
This sequence comes from Musa acuminata AAA Group, assembly GCF_036884655.1. Lineage (NCBI taxonomy): Eukaryota > Viridiplantae > Streptophyta > Magnoliopsida > Zingiberales > Musaceae > Musa > Musa acuminata. Next base: position 39,330,702 of record NC_088335.1, read on the forward strand.
GGAGCATTGAAACTTTCTCTTCGGCATGTGAAGGATACGTCCATAGGAGGCTGAAGTGTGCAACGAGTTCAGCATATTGCTAAGCCTTGAGTGGTGCAGTGGGGGCTGTATTGACGTGGAGTCGTAATCTAGCAAGTGCGTTTGCAGGAGGCAGAACAATGCACAGTTTGTTTAGCAAATCGGAGTAGTTCAAGGGGATGGTGGTCTCCGAAACGAAGAGAGATGTTGCTCCAACGGGACAGTTATCCAGGAGGGATAAGTCCCGGCTCTCCAGAGGGAGAATCATGTCGGACGGACCTCACATGTTGAGGAGTATCTCAACAAACAACAACTCCACGAAGCTTAATGGACTGAGCAAGCGGCGAGGAGTCGTCGCATGATCTCGCTCGAGAGAATGCATTGGTGGATGCATTGCGAGATCAAGTGGGGGAGCGACCTAAATCAACACGAATGAAGGCATCGGACTCAAGGGAGGGCTGACCCGTGGAATGGTGGGCGCAAGGGCTATCATCAATTCAATGCAAAAACATGGAACGGAGCAACTTGGGTATAACTTGGCGAAGTACCCAAGCCGCATGAAGGGAGCCAACATAGAAGATGGAACATGGAGCGGAGGTATAGTGCTTTCCTTGGATAGAGGTCAAGGGCATAAACTCTTGCAGAGGCAAGAGCAGGATCATGTTGTTCCATGGGTCCTTTATTCTGACGGAGCAGACTTATCTTGCATGGTGCCAAAGACGAAGGGAGCTTCTGAGCACATGCACCTTATATTGGAAAAGCATTTGATGGAGGAACTAAGGCGACTCAATTTGCGGAGGCGAAGTTGGGTTTAGAAGGCCTTGGCACGGGGCAAGAGGACGCGGAGGCGGGTATTCTTGAAGAATATGCCACAGTGTTGCTATTCAAGTTGCCATGACGGAAACGGTGCGCAGCGAAAATTGTGTTGGTAGGGGCAGAGGCCCAGGATTCAGACAATGGTGCACTAATTGCAGCGAAGTCGGGGGACTTCGGGAGCTACTAGGCGACGGACTGTCCTAGAGCGGTGCTTCATCTAAGTGTGACCCAAGAGTGGGTGGATGAAGGTCGATTTCCAAAGGAGCGAACAAAATCGAAGGTGGAAGAGACCCTACGATATATTGGCAGAGGCCACACATGGAGGGATCACAATTCGAGTTTATCCCACAAGGATCAGAATGCAATAGAGATGTCACCAGGAGGCGACATGGTGCAGCGGATCGTGGTGGAACAGTTCGTGGTAATGCGATACACATGAATGAGTCCCATGAGGGACTAGATCATACGGAGGTATGATCGGGAGCTTCTAGAAGCTCAACTTCGGTGAACAACACGACGACAAGAAGGGCTATGGATTCAAGGAGTGAAGGCCATGGTACCGTAGAGGCGGGTCTTCCGTGCGTGCATCGAATTTTGCATCGGATGGAAGCCTTGGTCATCAGCATATGGGGGCTGTGTTTCACCAAGGAAAAAGTTCAAATGCAAGTACCAGTAAGTCCCATGGGAGAGACTTGATCATGCAGAGGTATAATCGAAGCAGCTGGAGAGTTGGATTGCTCTAGAGCCCATATTCGCTTAAGGGAGCCTAACAAGTCAGAGGGCAAGGTCGAGTAAGCAAGCGTTATTACCAAGGAAGCTAAGGAGAACAGAATCGGTGCAAAACCTACAACGTGATGGTAGAGTCCATACATGAGAGTTGCAGTTTGTCTTTCCATCGACCAAAGGGATCTGCTTGGAGAACATCGAGGTGTTGAAGCAGGGGGTCGAAAGAGGCGAGTAAGCGACGATGAGTCCAGGGGGACTTAGCTACCCAAAATCAAGCATCAGTTAGAATGGAGGTGGACTCGGAGGAGTACCATAGAGGCATATCTACTGATTGTGAAGAAAAGGGATGCAGATGCGAGACGACGGATAGTAGTGCCATGGACATGGCAGCGCCATGGTACCGCAGAGGCGGGACTTCCGTGAAAGCCATTGATCCCTTGCTCTCATGGAGGGAGAGCGCTTCGTCGTGAAAGGGGTCGAGGAGGTGGAGCATGCAGAGGCAAACTCCAAGTACCGAGATAAGGCTGAAGGGCAGAGGCCAAGGAACTTCATAAGACCGGTGTCAACGAGCTTCTCATCAAGATAGCAAAAAATGAAGGACTTCGGGTCAAGCAAGAGTGCATGACCAAGGAACGAAGTAGGCAGTACGCGGTGCTGTACCTTTGTTACTCAGTGGAGTAGGTGACAGGGTTGATGGAGAAGACGGTACAATCCCAGAGGCGACTAAACCTATGAAAGAATTACTTCAAGTTGGGGTGAAAACTTCCTGCATTCCAGAAGTTCGATGGTATTGAGAAGGTGAATCACAGTAACTAACTCAACGCAAAGAGTGCAAACACTAAGTGCTTCAGAAGTGTGAGCAAAGAGCAGACGAAGGCCAGTAACCAGCTCGATGCATGGAGTACAACCTCGAGGAGGCGGGCGAAGTCAAGTAACCTTTGCCTTCTCAACTCTTAAGAGAATGGGCGAAACCGAGTACCCCAATTCTCTTATCTATCCAGCAGAGGAGCTATGCACATATTTAAAGACCCTTCTGAGATAATGGAAGACAATAGTTGTCAAATCCTCACCAACGGTGATCAGTGCTACTAAGAGTAGATTGTTCGTTTCATTTCCCAACAAAATGCCAATCGAAAGCGGAAGTGATGCGAACCTACTTGGAAGTGACAACTAAGTGAAAGAAGAGTCAATGGGCAAATTTTGTGGAGGAAGGACCCAAAACTTCAGAAGTTTACGAGACGATGCTCGTTAAAGCTCCAACAAGCATCCACCCAATTTAAGCAGCATGAACATTTGAGAGACTGGCGTATAGTAAGGATGGTCTTTTCGTTCATTTGGAGGATCCGCTGGAACCAACAGGGATCAAAACAACTCAGCCAACCCCACAATAGATTCAGAGTCATTGGCGAGTTGAAGCAGCATGATAGATCAAAGGTTCGACTACTAAAAAAAAAAAAAAAAACAGCAGCGGAGAGCAGCTGGGAGCCAAGAGGCGCATTGCAGTTGGAGCAGAAGATTGAAGACTCAACAAAAGCGAGGAGTTGCAGTGTCGACAAAGGCTTCGACGAGGACGTCGAAGGAATAAGCGGGGGAGAATGTCATGGACAAACTTCTAAACAGGATGTTTGATGTAATGCTTATGTATGTCCGTGTCGTTTGGTATGTTCATACTTTACTTAGCATGTAGAGGGACAGCCGAAGGTTTAATAGTTCCATTTTAGTTGGGTTTAGTAGTCGTTTTAGGCTTGTAAATAAAGGTTGTGTCATGTGGACACTTGTGAGAGATTTTCGGTCTGTAGTGGACTATTTTGACTCTTTGTTGTGCAACTGTTCAGAGCTTGTACAGTCTGTTTGTAATTTGCATTGTCTTTGAAGTGTTTTCGGAAATGTTTGCTTGTGGATCCCGAATGAGGCGTTTTCTTTAACCCGTTCTCTCTTTTGTGGGTCCTAAGGGACATGGGAAGCTTTGGGAAGGCTGACCTTTGCGGACGGACATGCAAGGGTGTCGCACGATTTAGGCAAAACCAGCTAAGTCCGTGACAGCATGCCAATTCATGCTCGGGTTGGTAAAAACAGCATGGTCTGTGCTGGTCCATGTGAAATTTAGAACCTTGATCTACTGTCCATTTTGTGTTGGTCTAGTGAATTTACAAAATACTCCAAAATCACATGTATATATTTGAATCTTTATTTTCTGATGTGTGCACTTGTAGGATTTTATGTATGCACATTTAGTGGTCCACAGTTTGTTTTACCACCTGGACACTTGCCTTGGCACCTAGGCGAATGGAGGTAAAAACAAGAGGTTGAAATAACATGAATCATTTTGGTACTTACAATTATCTATTCTAGGTAGCTCCTTTTGTCACCCCAGATTATGGTTTGGCAAAATTGTTATTGATCATAATCTCGGTTTGATCGATGAGGTGGGCACCTTGTACTGGCACCGATTTGGAAGAAGTACTCCAGGGCACAGGCTTTCTGAAATTCTAATAGAGGTTACAAAAGTTATCTTATTTATCAACAGAAACAATAATGCTTTGCCATTTGAGTTGCTTGGAGATCCTCCTTGCTATAATGAATTGTTTTTTGTTGAAGCTTCTTAATCTAATGTATGTATGACTCAATAGCTTGTTTATGCCTTCTAGATGATGCACTTAAAAGACATTCTTGTCTCAGTTGATTGCTTTGCTCGATTCAGATTGGTGCAGCAAATGTGAGAATAAGATGTAAAATTGGTTTTTAAGTTTGAGTCCTAAGATGAAAGGTTCAGCTGGTTGGGTAGGATCTCGAGTTGTTTAGTTGGGTGAGTTAGTGAGCTAAGCTTAGTTATAATCTAGGTTTATCTTAAATGTATTTGTTGTCATTTTAGGGGACTGTCTTGTTCGTGTGATAGTTATTATTTCAGGTGCCTAATTTTTGGCCCTTCTTTGAAATAATGTCTTTGGATTCAAATTAATCTTGGTTGGGCGACTGCTTTGTGTGCTTTCATCCATGCTATTAGGAGGTGGAGAGTGTTTATGCCTTGTAAAGGTTATAATTAACTGTTTTTTAGGAAGTGCAGAGTGGGGCTGAAGCAATCTTTTATGATGAATAATCACTACTGTAAAGGTGAAAACTATGCATCAACTTTGAAGAAGAATAGTAAAACAAAAGGTGGCGATACGCCCTAAATTAGGACTTCTTTATCTATGTTACAATAACAAGCTGTAATGGTCCATTTTCCGACTATGTGGGGGTGGTTACATGGATTTTTTTCTGTCATTGAACTTAGTACAAAATAATATCTTTAGCTAAATCAAAAGTTTGTTTATACTTTCTAGTCATCATCTTGTCTAACTATAACGGTTATATATCTCCTTATAACACATCCATACTTATATTCTGTGTCAAATTTATGTCTAATTGTTCACCAATGAAAACATTTGTTATTCTATCATCCACCTTAACATTCTCATTTCAATGATACCAAAATTTTAGATATATTGTTTCTTGATCATAAATCCATAAAGCATGATTGGCCTAACAATAATCTTGTTAATTTTTCTTTTAATCTAAAGAATATCTGATGACGATAGAAAACTGCTTGCATCTTTTTCTTCTTCAACCACCCAGGTTCCTCTTTTTTAAAGTCACTAGCATTTACTTTATGAGCATAACTTCATCAATATTTCCTTCATATTGAATAATCAAACTAAAGTACCTAAAATTCTTACTTAAACTTCTTCTTCATTCATTTTAACTACATTTGTAATTTTTGTTTAGTATTACTTGAATTACATCTCATGTATTAAGTCTTACTCCTGTTTAATTTAAAGCATCTTCATTTTAATTCTTGTTTCTACTCAAGTTTGAAACTAATTCCATTTGAACTTTCATTAATTAAAATAATATCATTAACAAATAACATATATCATGAAGCTTTGTCCTGTTTATGCATATGAAAGCAAGTTTATCCATTATTAATTTGAAAAGATAAGAACCAAGATCGATCTCAAATAATCAGTGATAGAAAACTTGTTATGCACACTCCCTGGTATTTAAACATTAGTGACTAGATTGTTATACATATCTTTCATGACATTAATATAAATAGTGACTATACCTTTTTTTTCTAAAATCCACAATAATAAATCTCTAGGAACATTATAGATTTTTTCTAAATCAATAAAAACTATTTCCAAATAATTATTTTTTCTTATAATTTTCGTTAATTGCCTTAAAATAAATATCTTCATGGTCGATCTAGCAAGCACAAACTAAAATTACTTATTTCACATCTTATTTTATCATCAATCACTCTTCATAACTCATTATTTTAATCTCTATAAATAGAATAGCTGTGGATTTTTTTAATTGTTAAAGTATCTTTAAATAAACTAGTCAATCAAATTATGCCTAATCTTTGAACGCCATTCAAACCTCAATATAAATACCATCAGGTCCCGCATTCTTATTTTTTTCCAGTTTTTTTTTACCTTAGTTTTAATTTCACAAACAAATCTATGGAGACTACAGAATTTTTTATCCCTACCACTATTTTCTATCCCTTGAGATAAGGTTTTTTAGAATGTTCACTACATAATTTCTAGCAATATTTTTTCCATAAACCTTGTATTTGTCATACTTATGACCCTTTTTTATTCTTTTTTGGTCACTATATATCTTATAAAAATTTACTCATTTTTTCCATTTTCCAATTTTTAAGCATGATCTCTAGTAGCAAATGCGTTTCAACTTTCTCGCACCACCATCAGATCTCTCCAAAAGCTACAGTTTTGTTTTTAGATTCTCCAAAAATTTCCAATGCTATGCTGCTAATTTTAGTGGCCATCAACAATCATATGATATTAATATTGTCCATGTCCAAGTTCCAAACCTTTCTCTTTTTGCATTTTAATTATTAAGAGCCTATAATCCGTACACATAACCCTATTGGCATTTCTAGTTAAAAAAACAATTTATATGATTGTAAACATGAGTCATGAGCACTCTTAAAAGTTAAAATAATCAAGCATTTGTCTTTTTTTTCTTGAAGTGATTAGTGACATTTATGAAATCATAAGTAACAAAATCTACACCATGCCCTTGTTTCTCTTTTTACGGCTGAAGTTCCAATGTACTTATTTGAAAGTGGTCATCCAAAACCCTTCAATTGTAAATTCATTTGAAGGCATTCCTTCTATAACTCTAAACATTTCCAAAAATGATTCTTGGTTTGATCATCCAATTCAATATGAGATGCTTATGATATTCAAAATCTCTTCTCCCTATACTAAATTTAAAACACTAGTAGTCAAATGCCATAAATTGTTTATTTCCTTCTAATATTGGCTGCGAATATTTTTTTCTACTTTTAGGAGTTACTGCTTCCTACTCATCTTTGTCACTGATATAATATTTCTTGATTGTTCTATCTATCATATGTGTTTTTTGACCTCATTTAAAGGTTCTCTGGACTTCACATCTGGCATTTGTGCGGGGTATCTAGGAAATTTTGGTGCCTACAGACTAGAAGATTTTGTTGATTAATCTTCAATTTCCTCAAACGTCTTTACATTTTTTTTATACTTGTTATGATTAACCCTTTCTCTAGCCTTCATGATTTTATCTTCATTCATGGTTGCCATGTTGGAGTAATTGCATATGTTTGTTCCAATGTTGGATAGACTTGGGCATGCATTTTTGCTTTTTGGGTGTAATTTTTTTGTGGGGACATAGATTGTTGGCACTGTCTTGGCACCTGCCTGCCCTGGCTGTCACATAGTTTCTTGCAGTACTGCATTCTGTCACACTATGTTTACACATGGTTATGTTTAAGGTGCATTTAGTTACAAAGGCATCATCACCATGCTGGCTATATCTTTCTATGCCAATGCATGTCAAACTGGATCTATGTTTACCATGCTGGCAGAGCTCCATATTGGTCATACATGTGTATAGAATGGTTGGTAAATAATGCAGCTAAAAAAGCATAACATATGAGCATTCTTCCATGAGCAACATATAAGTAAGGAATCACAAGACAGTCATTTTTCTTAATCAATGCTCGCAATTTTGATCCATACCGACGTACCGTGCCTTGCTCGGTATGGTACATACCAAGGTGTACCAACGGTATATTAGGGCGTACCGAGTGGCATGCCTAAAATAGCTAAAAACACTAGTACTTATTGTATTAGTGTTTTCAACTATTTTAGCTAAAATAGCTGAAAGGTCGGTAATGGTCAAAATCGATCGGTACCCCCGGTACAAGTCAGTACCGTCCGATATAGCCCTGTATCGCTTGATACGGGGTAAAAAATTTGGTACCGCCCAGTGGCAAGTGGTCCGTGTGCCGAGAGGCTCTCAGACCGGTATGTACCGTCGATACACATCGAAATTAAAAACCATGCTCTTAATATGCATTAGACATCCTGATTGTTTTAAATATATGTTGTCTGAAAGTTCCCTGGTTTTTGAACCTGAGGAAAATTTTCAACAGTCAGTCAGCAGTGGCTAGCAATCATGGGTAGGATATATTGCTAGATAGAAAATTCAGAGGCAATAGGATCTTTTCATTCAACTTTTTTTGAGAATCTGATATTGTGGAATATATCTGTTCATGATTTTGAAAAGAAGATTTGACAGAGACAAGCATGTTATAGCTAATGTTGGGTCATTGTTTAGATAGGCAATTCAACCTAATTAAACTGCACATCTCACCTATAAATGTACAAAATTTTAGGTATCTAATGGGAGTTTTATGTAAGCCAAATGCTTTGCATCATTTTCCTATCTAGTGGATAAAGGGACATTATCCAATGACTTAAGAGATGTATCAGCCATTGGTGTAGTTCTTTTAAGTATATGGTTGGTGCTGGATGTTTGTATGATCACATAACCTTGTTTTGTAAATCAAAAAATAATTCCATCCCTTGTATTTGTGTAAATGTGTGAAACATAGCACATCAACAAGTAGATACGAGGTTAATGAAGGATGCTCATATCAGGGTTTTGAATACCGGTCTGTATCGGCATATCGAGCTTTGCTTGGTATGGTACGTATCGGTATATACTGTCGGTACGTTAGAGTGTACCGATGGTACATCCTAAAACCTTAAAAATACCTTCACCTACCATACCAGGGTGTACCGATCGGTATGCCTCGATAACGGTCGAAATCTAAGGCGGTATCGGCCGATACACCTCGGTACTGGTCAAAACACTGGTACTGTCCTATAGAGGATGGTCTGTGTACCGGTATCCTCTTGGACCGGTACGTACTGCCCGTATCGGGTGGTACATATCGAAATTGAGAATCCTGGCTCATATGATCATGTAACCTTGTTCATGTATCATGTGAACATAAGCACCTTACCTCAATGAATCTGGCTTTGAAAAATTTTGTCAATCTAGAAACATAACCGATTGATACCACATTTTATTACCTTCTTTTGTTTTGATTCTTGTTTTTAAATTTTGGTTTATGTCATTTTCTAATACTCAACAGAATACAAAAAGACTGCACATTTTTCTTTTGCACATACATGTTCACATAAGTTTTAATAGTTCTTCCAGCGGCAATTATTTAATCTAATTTGGCATTGTGTAATTTCAGGGGAGAACCAAAGTGTTGGTATGGTGTGCCAGGATCTGAGGCTAATGCTTTTGAGCAGGTAATTTGTCTTCTTAGTCATCTATAAATACTTGTATATCCAATGAATTTGTAACAGTAGTACTGGAGTCAACAAGATTCTGTAGTTAAATATGACACTCAAATATCTTAAATTTTATCAGTGTTTCCTCTATATCATAAATGGAGTGGTCAGCAGTTTCTTATGGAATTTTTTTTGTGGACGAGACGTTGAAATCTTGCTGAAGCACGCATGAGAAGAAAAATGGTTTTAAGTCATTTGATGGTTCATTTTGGTTGAATTATTGTTTCAAATGTATTGCTTCTTGTTTAGACAAAAGTTTTTGTAATTTAGAACTTAATTAAAATATAAACATTCAAAGCCAAGACATGCAGGGCGGAAATACAGTGGAGATGTAGAATATTTAATAAGCTTTGAACTTTGATGAGGTTGACTATGTGACTATTAGCTCATCAATTTTGTTTTGTATGCTGCATAACTGGATGTTTGTAATAGATCCACTTTCATGCATGTCCAAGAAATATGATCTTCTCATGCATTGTTGAAATATCTTTTTATCTTTTTGGTCATTTTATTAGATGAATCTTTTGGACCATCTTGATCCTCATGGTTTTAGCTAACCTGTTCTTTTTCGTGTTTACAGGTTATGCGAACGACTCTTCCAGATCTATTTGAGGCACAACCAGATTTGCTTTTCCAGCTTGTCACAATGCTTAATCCCTCTATTTTGCTGGAAAAGGGTGTTCCAGTTTATAGTGTTCTGCAGGTTAGTGAAATGAAAAAGTTTTATCCAAAATGTTGTTTTCTCGTATGGTACTGGGAGTGTGATCATTCTTTCTCATTCAGATTTATCCTTAACATGAAAGGAGATGACAGCTTTTTGTAACTTTTTTTGGTGGTAATAGTAATAGTATTTCATGTTGGAAACATTTATGTGACCTTTTAAGAGATGCACTCCTTTGCAGGAGCCTGGAAACTTTGTCATTACTTTTCCAAGGTCCTTTCATGGTGGTTTCAATTTTGGTAGGTAGTCATTTAATTAACTGACCAGTGGTGTTGTGAATTCCAAATCTAGTTCATTTTGTAATTTATTCAACAAAGCTTAACGGCTGGGTTTCAGGCTTAAATTGTGCTGAAGCTGTCAATTTTGCTCCTGCGGACTGGTTGCCTCATGGTGGAGTTGGAGCAGACTTGTATCGGTTGTATCGAAAGGCTGCTGTTTTATCTCATGAAGAACTTCTTTGTGTAGCTGTTAAGGTTGACTTCATTGTGACCTTGCTGATGCTCTTTTTTATGTTATTGACTTTGGAAAGGCTTGTCAACTTTGAATATGTCTAATTTTTTTCTTTTTCATTTCTTATTGTGTCATTGCATTTACTAAATGTGGTGTTACTTTGTTCATTTTAGCCATATCTATAAAACATATGGTGACCTGTTAAATTTGATTATTGGCTAATTCCTAATTGCATTTATTTTACAATTTCCTTATCGACATTGTTATTATGTTTAGTTCCATTTCAGGTTTGTTTATATGTTGATTAATATGTTTTGATCAAATTTATAAAATGATGAACACCTACCTAAAGAAAATGAGTACTCTGTGATGATCATGAAAACTTGTGCAACCATATGAAAATTGCAAAAAAATACTTGGTAGCAAAACAGGATGTCTTTTGACATTTTGTTTACACAATTTGTCACATCTATACTATATATTCTTTTCATGATGTAGCTGTTGACTCCATGTGATCATCCTATGATTTTTTGGTAATATTTTATTTTATTTGCCATTTCTTTCAGGCCTGTACTGTTCTGTATGGTTACTTTCTCATATTCTTAATTTCAACAATTGGCCAATGTTTTCAAAGTTTGCCTTCGCACAATGCTATGCAGACTTGTCATTTTTCCCTAGTGGTTCTTGGTTCAAATTTTGGTGTTAAAATCAATGGTACTGTTTCCTAGGGCATTTAAATCTTCCTAACTTCATTTTACACTCTTTGGTAGAGCGACTGTGATTCCAAAGCTTTGCCTTATCTGAAGGAAGAAATGCAGATGGTATTTGTTAGAGAAAAGAAGTATAGGGAGCAGTTGTGGGTTAATGGTATTGTCAGATCTTCTCCAATGTGCCCAAAGAAACATCCCAATTATGTGGGCTGTGAAGAGGTAGATTCTTTTTTATTTGTTGTGCCTAACTGTCTATCTCAGTTCGCAAATTTGCTTCAAGTCTTTTTCTGATATGATCAAGAACCTGAGAAATTTTGTAGGATCCTGCATGCGTTATATGTCAACAGTATCTTTATCTTTCCGCCATTACATGCAGCTGCAGACCATCTACTTTTGTCTGCCTTGAGGTATGTTGTTGTCTTGGAAATAATAACTATTCTCAGCCAAGAACATATGTTGTCTAAGTAAATAGGAAATAGTTTAGGTAAAGATGTTAACATGATTACCATGCAAATGTTAACAAATAACTCAAATTTCATACCAATTTTGGTTATCTTTCTTCCACATGACTCCTCAGATTCTTGAATTACATTAATGTGGCTGTAGATACCAAGATTCTAGATCTCGATACAGATATTTGTACCAGTTCACTGTTGGACCACTACAGGTCTGGCATATTAGGATCTATGTTCTTTCTAGCTTGCCTTTTCACTATTGTCTTTGTCTCTTTAAGAAGAAAAATGGTAATGGCAATTTAAGGGGGTATGTACCAGCAACCAACTTAAATGATAAATGGAAGCAAGCATCCATGTGTAAGTGTTGTTCATCAAGTTAAAAAAATTTCACCACTTTTATTCAAACATAAGCTGCAGATGTTGGCAAAATTCTGGATTACATGCATCAAACAGTCTGAGTCTCCTAAACATCTCTCTTAAAAAAATCCGATGACTGCCATTTGAATGGAACAAAAAAGATGCTTTGTGCAAGTATATATCCAATCTAGGATCCTGCTCAGCTTGGTAAAACAAAAGTAATGAGCATCAGTTTCTTCTATGTATGAGTGATTATAAAAAATGCCTGATAGTAAAGGGGTCTTTAAGTTGCATAATTAATTTATTTTATTTTGCTTCCTAATATTATTAATACTAGCAGCAGCTTTTTTTTAGCTCCCTTGATCAGCAACTTTTTGTTCTTTCTTTTGGAATGTGACAATTATAAATCATTTTTGATTAACATGATTCTCATGCGTGTTTTGGATTTGGACTACCACATTGTCTTTTTCATTCACGTATGAGATAAATAGTAGCATCTGCTCTCTGTTTTAGCATCTTTTCAAACCATAGATAATTGTCTTGGTTTCTAACACTAGGATGAAGACACTTTATGGTGCACCTTGACACCTTGAACCAAGAAAGCATGGTGCCATCATTTTCGTTGAAAGTTATTATAGAATATTGGTTTTACATTTTATAGTGATTTATCTAAGGATCCTAAAGAAATTACACTTTCTGATTAATCACGATTCACCATTTCTGCAGATTCAGTCATTGGGACAAGTTTGCATAATGGAATTATGGAAGTGTCATATTCCTAAAATATTTGTCACTTGACACTTGTGTTGTCCTTAACAGTAGTAACACATGTTTCAGTTATGTTCACCTTTGGCGTAGTTTGTGACACTCTTTATTTTGTTGATCAGAAAGCTAATGAAACACTTGGCTAGGATTTCCTATGTGGTCTACACATGGTTGACACTAGATGATGCAAAATTTACTTTCTCATTAACTCAGTCATGTCATAATTTCACAAGTGTGAGAAAGTTGTGGAAATTTTCATGCTTGCTGGTCTTTGTGGTGTAGCATTTTGATAACCAAGATCCTTTTTTTTAATCTGTTAGCATTGGAGGCATCTTTGTGAATGCAAACCCGAAAAGCATCATCTCCTTTACCGTCATACTCTCGCGGAGCTTGGTGATCTATTGCATATGGTGTCTTCTGTATCTGAAATGACAAACATGGTGGAGACCTTACAAAATAGACTTTCTCAAGGCCCAGGGTGTAATTTATATCCTAATAGATCAAGTGCCATAACAAAGAAGGTTCTTTTACACTTTTGTATGCTATCTCGAAAAAATATGAGATTTTTTTCCCATATGAACTTTTTCAATAATATATTTTTTGCATTTGAAAATAATTTTACATGATGACTTTTATAATTATCTTGTCAAATTTTGAGCTGTGATTCTTCAATTTGCAGAGATTTATCTTTAAATGAAAAAATAAATCTAACTCCTTTTGGATTAAATAACTGCAGTACCACCTAGTTAATTGGGTTTGCTGAAAATAACATATTAATATCCTGATATTTGTTATAATGAATTAAAATAATACTTTAAGGAAGAAGTGGAAAGAAATTTTTGAAACCAAAGATATACACCATTATTCATTACAAAAAATAAACGTGATTCCAAGCAAGGATTGTTGTGAAGCTATGTCGAACTGTCATGGACAAAGCTATAAACAGAGTGTTTGATGTAATGCTCATGTTTGTACAACATGTAAGGGCTGACAATAGGCTTGGCAGCCCTAGTTTAGTTGGATTTTGTGGTTGTTTCAGGCTTGTAAACGTAGGTTGTGCAGTCGTCATGCAGAAGCAAAACTACCCAGAAATAGGCTATCTAGGTAGTCATTTTGGGGGTTTTCTAGTTCCGCAGAGTGGTACGAAGTGTCAGTTAGTACAACACCTAGGAGCTACCCTAGTGGCACATAATTGGATAGGCCTTTAGGGTAGTGTCTAGTGCTGGTTCGTTGCATTGTTTTGTAGCAGTGTCATGTGGGCAATTGTGGGGACTTTGGTTTGTGGCGGACCACCTTGGACCCTTTATCATGTGACCGTTTAGAGCTTGCGAAGTCTGTGTTTGATTAATGCATTACGTATCAAGTGTTTGCTGAAATGACTACTTGTGGATCTTGAATTAAATGCTTTCTCTAACTTATCTTCTCTTTTATAGGTCCTTAGGGACCATAAGAGGTTTCGGGGGGATTGACTCTTTAAGGACAGACATGCAAGGGTGTCGCACGAATTAGGCAAACCAACTAGGTTCGTGATAGATGGTATTAGAGCAGGACAAGCACATTTAGAAACATTTGACATGCAAATGTGAGGGATCTAGCGGGGCTGTGTTGAGGGCAGCTAGCACGTGCAATCGTTTGGGGGAAACGAGCATTGAGGTATAAGAAAAGGAGTCGCTCAGAGCGGACATCCAAGATTGACATTTAGAGGAATGACCAACCCTTTGTGCGAGAGATACCACGAGGACAAGTGAGTCGGGAAGAACGCGTAGTGCACAAAGGTTGGAATGGTTGAGTTCGAGCTGCGGATCGATGTTGGCAACTAAACTTGACGGTACTTAAGGCAAGGCGTAGGGTGCTTGGCAAAGGATGAGACTATGCAAGGTGGGTTCCTCAATGATCGAAAGAGTTGTGCAAAGCTCATAAAGGTGAGGTGAATTACTAACTCGAAGAATTCGGTACTCATGCAAGGGCTTGTATGCGAACGATGGATTGTTCGTGGCCATCCTAAGACGACCGAAACTCGGCGCAGTGGAGCTTTGAAACTTTTTTTTTTTTAGTATGGGAAGGATACGTCCATAGGAGGTTGAAGTGTGCAGCAAGTTCAATATATTGCTAGACCTTGAGGGGTGCAGCAGGCGTTGTATTAGCGAAAAGTTGTAATCTATCAAGTGCGTTTGCCCTCCGCACTTATTAAGCAAGACGGAGTAGTCTAAGAGGATGGTGGTCTCCGAAACTTCCAGAGGGAAGGATGCGAAGAGGAAAGTTGCTCCAATAAGATAGATATCCAGGAGGGATAAATCTCGGTTCTCTAGAGGGAGAATCATGTGCAACAGACTACACATGTTAAAGGGTACCTCAAGACAACAACTCCACGAAACTCAATGGACCGACTGAGTGGCGAGGAGTCGTTGTATGATCTTGCATGAGGTAATGTGTTGGTGGATACATTGTGAGATCAAGTGGGGGAGTAACCCAAGGCAATACCAAATGAAGGCACACTTGGAGCCGATGTGAAATAGTGGGTGCGAGGGCCACCAACAACTCAATGCAAACCAAAGGGCGGAGCAACTTTGGTGGAACTTTGTGAAGTGCCTAAGCCGCATGAAGGGAGTCGACATAGAAGATAGAACATGGAGCAGGGGCACGAAGCTTTCTTTGGACAGAGGTTAAGGATATGAACTCTTGTAGAGGCAAGAGTGAGATCATGTTGATCCATGGGTCCCTCATTCTGATGGAGCAGACTTATCCTGCATGGTGCTAATGACAAAGGGAGCTTCGAGGCATATGCATATTATCTCGATGAAGCATTTGACGGAGGAACTAAGACAACTTAACTTGCATAAGCGAAGTTGGGATCAGAAAGCCTTGGCACGGGACAAGAGGACGCAAAGGCGGGTACTTTTGAAGAATATGCCACAGTGCTGCCATTCGAGTTGTCGTGAAAGAAGCGGTGCACATCAGAGATTGTATTGGGGGGCAAAAGCCTAGGATCCAAACAATGATACACCAACTTCAGTGAAGTCGATGGGCTTCGAAAGCTACTAGGTGACGGACTGTCCTAAAGTTGTGCATTGTCCGGGTGTGACCCGAGTGCGAGTGGACGAATGTCGATTGCCAAAGGAGCGACCACAATCATATGTGGCAGAGGCCTTGCGATGTGTTGTCAGAGGCCACACATGGAGAGATCGCAGACCGAGTTCATCCTATAAAGATCAGAATGTAATAAAGATGTCACAAGGAGGCGACATGGTGCACCAGATTGTAGTGGAACTATCCAAGGCAATGCGACATACGCGAGAGAAATCCCGCAAGGGACTTAATCATATAAATGTATGATCGTGAGCTACTGGGAGCTCCACTTCAGTGAACAACACGATGGCAAGAAGGGCTATGGATTCAAGGAGTGAATGTCATGGTACCACAGAGGTGGATATTCCTTGTGTGCATCAAATTTTGTATTGGATGAAAGCCTTAGTCATTAGCATATGGGGGTTGTGTACTACCGAGGGGGAATTCCGAGTGCAAGTACCAATGAGTCCCATGGGGGGGGGGGGATTTGATCATACGAAGGTATGATCGGAGCGACTGGAGAGTTAGATTGCTCCAAAGCTCATATTCGCTTAAAGGAGCCTGACAAGTTAGAGGACAAAGTTAAGTAAGCGAACGTTGCTACCAAGGAAGTTAAGGAGAATATAATCGGAGCGAGTTCTGCAACATGACAGTGGATGTCATGCATGAGAGTTGCAGTTTATCTTTCCATCGACCAAGGGGAATTGCTTGGAGACCACAATGGTGTTGAAGTAGGTGGTCGAAAGGGGTAAGGAAGCGAGGGACTCAGCTACCCAAAATCAAGTGTTGGTTAGAATAGAGGTAGACTCGGAGGAGTGCTGTAGTGTCGTAGAGGCGGATCTACCGATCGCGAAGACAGGGACACATATGCAAGAAGACAGATTATAGGGCCATGGGCATGGTAGCGTCATGGTACTACATAGGCGAGACTTCCGTGGAATTATCGATCCCTTGCTCTCATTGGAGGGAGAGCGCTTAGTCCTGAAATGGGCCGAGGAGGTGAAGAATGCAGAGGCAAACTTCAAGTATCGAGACAAGGTTGAAGGGCAGAGGCCAGTGAACTTTGTAAGATTGGTGTTAATGGGCTTCTTATCAAAATATTCAAAAGTGGAGGACTTCGGGTCGATGCAGGAGTGCTCGACCATGGAACGAAGTAGGCTGTACATGGTATTGTACCTTTTCTACTCAGAGGAGTAGGCGATAGAAAATATGCAGGAGATAGTACAATCTCAAAGGTGGCCAAAACTAGTAGAGACTTGCTCCAAGTCGGGGCGAAGTTTTGCTATTTTCGGAATAAACTTCTTGCATTCTAGAAGTACGATGAGAGTGAGAAAGCGAATTGTAGTAGTTAACTCAATGTAAGGAGTGCAAACACTTTGAGTGCTTCGGAAGTGCGAGCAAAGAGTAGGTGAAGGCTAGTAACCAGCTTGATGCATGGAGTGCAACCCTCGAGGAGGTGGGCGAAGTCAAGTAACCTTTGCCTTCTCAACTCTTAAGAGAATGAGCGAAACCGAGTACCTCATGTTTTTTATTTATCAATCAGAGAAGCTTTGCACATGTTCAAAGACCCTTCGAAGAAACTTAGTGAAAGACAACAATTGTCAAATCCTCACTAATGGTGTTGGTGCTACTAGGAGTAGATTCTCTTCATTTCCCAACAGAATGCCAATCAAAAGCAGAAGTGATGCAAACCTACTTGGAGGTGACAACTAGGTTGAAGAGGAATCGATGGGCAAATTTTATGAAGGAAAGACCCCAAAAACTTCAAAGTTTATAAGGCAATGCTCGTTAAAGCTCCAAGAGGCATCCATCCAGTTCAAGCGGTGTGAGACGTTTAAGAGATTGACGTATAATAAAGAAGGTCTTTTCCTTCATCTAAAGGATCTGTAGGAACCAATAAGGATCAGCACAACTCAATTGACCCCACACCAGAGTCAAGAGTCATTTGCGAATTAAAGTAGCATGGCGAATCAAAAGTTGACTACTTAACAACAACGGTGGAGAGCAGTTGGGAGCCAAGAGGGTGTTGTAGCTGTAGCAAAAGATTGATGATTTAGCAAAGGCGAGGAGATGCAGTGTCTGCAAAGGCTTCGACGAGGACGTTGAAGGAATAAGTGGGAGAGAATGTTATAGACAAAGCTATAAACGGGGTGTTTGATGTAATGCTTATGTATGTTCATGTCTTTTGGTTTTATTCATGCTTTGCACAACGTGTAAAGGGTTGGCAATAGGCATGGCAGCCCCAATTTGGTTGGCTTTTATTACCGTTTCAGGCTTGTAAACGCAGGTTGTGTGCAGTTGTCGTGCAGAAGCAAAACTGCCTAGAAACAGACCATCCAGGTAGCTTTTTGGGGGGTTAACAAGCTCCGCAGAGTAGTGCAGAGTGTTAGCCAATACAACACCTAGGAGCTACCTTGGTGTGGCACATGGTTGGATGGGCCTTTGAGGTAGTGTTTATGGCTGGTTCGCTGCATTGTTCCACAATAGTGTTATGTGGGCAATTATGAGGACTTTGGTCTGTGGCGAATCACCTTCGACCCTTTGTCGCGCGATCGTTCAGAGCTTACGAAGTCCATGTTTGTAATCTGCATTACCTATCAAGTGTTTGTTGAAATGGCTCCTTGTGGATCCCTAGTTAAACGCTTTCTCTAATCTGTCTTCTCTTTTGTAGGTCCTTAAGGAACCATAAAATGTTTCGGGGAGGCTGACCCTTTGCGGACGGACACACAAGGGTGTCGCACGATTTATGCAAAGCCAGCTAAGTCCGTGATAGAACTGTGGTGCTCTTGTGGACTATTTTTTACTATGGTAGGGGCAGGGGTAGTTTTAGGCTATTTTTGTGTTGGCACATGGGTGCACTAACCCTATGTTGCTATTGACATATTGAAACACCATGGTGTGCCAATGTTTAATACCTTTTCATAGTTTGTTGTACCGCTCGAGTCGGCATGGTATGGGCGGTACGTACTAGTCCAACTCACCATCTAGATGCGGCTTGCCTGAGTCCCCGTCGACATGCTCTAGCATATCATGTGTTGGTATACTGGTGTAGACTAATACATATTGTACCGACATCTCCAAAACAGATCCGATACTCGAAATGGTGAAACCTGCCTCTTTTAATTATGAATTTAATTCCCAGTCCTTAGCACCAGTACACAACAGTCCAGTGTTGTACCAACTACCAACCCTATGTGATGCTAGGTGTACTGGCTGAATGACATATACCTATATTCTATATATCTCTTAGAACTGCCCATCTCTATTCCACCATACCACGGTCACCACTATTGCTATTTATTAACTCAACCTTCACCACTATTAGTGCCCCCCTTACCGTGTTGAGCCCTACAACATTTAATGACTCGTTCACCAATATGCCACCACTGCTCCACCTCCATCTTTCAACCTCTATCAACACTATTGTTCACTTCACATTGCAGTTTCCCTTGTCTTCTTTTCATCATTGTGCTTGGTGGTGATGAGGAGGTTGTGGATAAGGAAGAGGATTAGAATAACTTTGTCACTTTATATCAAAATGAGAATGTATTTGAATTTAGATTTTAAAGATTTTTTTTTTGAACCTGTGGTATAAAATTAGTACTTTAGTTTGGCATATTCTTGGTCCATTGTAAATTTGGATTGGAGTTCATAAATAATACTGGAAGCTATGTTGGACATCCTAAATCTATCTTGAGATTGAATTTGTTAATTGTGTGTGAATTTTGTAACATTATTGAGTTGTTGGACAGAAATAATGGCATTCTTTTTTGGCTTTGATTTAGTATATTTTTTTCATTTTCTTGTCTACACTGACAAAGGTCTTTGATCTACTCAGGTGAAAGGTGGTGATATTTCCTATTCACAACTTGCTGAAGATTGGCTTTCACATTCCTGCCACATTTTGGAGATTCCATTTGAAAATTCTGCTTATCTTAGTGCTCTAAAGGAAGCTCAACAATTTCTTTGGGCTGATCATGACATGGATCCTGTAAGATGTCTTATTGCATTTGCACAGTTGTCAAAATTACTATATTATGTCTAATAGTTTCAATGTCACATTTGATAGGTGCGTGATATGAAAATTAAGCTAATTGAAGCTCAAAGGTGGGCGCTTGATATAAATAGCTGTGTGTCTAAAGTAGAGAGCTTCATGCATTGTCCACAGAAGTACAATGAGAGAGTATCATTGGATGAGTTAGAAAAATTGCTGAATTTTCGACCTTTACCATGTTATGAGGCTGGTTCCAGCAAATTGAAGGTTTATAAATCTGCTATCTAATCTTGCGTTGTATTCAATTCCAGAAACTTTTGCTTTTATGCCTTTTGCCATGTCAGTTCTATTTTAACTTTCTTTTGCTGTACAGACATTGGCAGAGGACGCTCAGAATTTAGTCATTGAAGTACAATCTGCTCTTTCATCTTACTTAAGTGTAAGTGGAAAACTGTGAATGATTCATGATATGAATGTAAAAATAAGTTTGCCATTGTCTACCAGTAAAGATCTGATGGATATATTGATTTTACTGTTTTGTCTCACGTCAATCAGATGGAATTAGACTTTGTATTCAATTAATAACAGTGCTTAATTGACTGGGTTATGAATTCCTTTGCACTACTTCATTCTATGACATTGATTAAGGCTTTATCAACATTCATTACCGTTATTAGTTGACCATGTAATTTTGTCGTACAAGTTACAGTTGCACTTAGTTTTGTCAAATTCTAACTTCAGATTAATTTTTCCTTAGTTTTGTCAAATTCTAACTTCAGATTAATTTTTCCTCAATATGTGAACTGCAGATTGACAAATTGGAAATGTTGTACAACAGAACTACTGAATTTCCTGCTAGTCTTCAGATAACTGAAAGATTATCTTGTGAAATTGCTTCTGCAAAGGTATGATTCATTATCTTATATAGTCATTAATACTAGAAATCAGCTTTGTGTTGTCAGCTGTTCTTTTATTTATTTTTCCATTATGGAGGTAGGACTAGTCAAACAGTGTCACTATGTTGTGAGATGATCAGCTTACATAAGCTGATGTTATGATTTCTACTATGTTTAATCTTTTGGTTATTGTTTCCTTGTAATGTGGGACTAGAAGCATAACAGAGAGTTTAGATTGTTGACAATGTTCTAAGGTCAGAACGACTTCTGGAATTGTAGAACAGTAAATAGTCATGCCAAGTTACTTCTTCACTGTCCAATAATTTATAACTAAAGAAATTTCAACTTTCAATGCAATAGTTCACAGTAAAAGCATGTGGAAGTCTAAAGGACTAGTAAGTAATTGTAGAGATGTTAAGAAATTTAAGAAAGTAGAGAAGAAGATAATTGGGGTTTGATGTGGACTCATTGTAGTCTCTAGGCATCATATTTAGGGATCTTGGTCTCACATTAGACATATGCTTCATAGTGCATAGGTGTTACATTGATGACGGTCCTGCACCAATAGGGAGGTAGAAGAATAACTTCGTTGAATCTAAATTTTGATATGCTTCATAATTTAAAAAAAAAAGTAGCAACCAGCTCTTATTTTTAATTTATATAGGCTTGAAAGAGATGGGAGGAAAACTGATCCTACTGGTCTAGATCTTCTGAATCAGAAGATAAACTTAAGATGATTGTGATTAGATTCGGAATTGTGTTTTTTACAAATTTACGGGACATTTGATTCATTCTGATTTCTTTTCAGAAGATATCTAATATGAGCTGAATTTTTGTTTGATTTCTCTCTTGGGATTATTATAATTTTTTACCAAGTCAAGCCAACATTTTTATGAAGTTGATTGTTAAGTGAGAAGTGTACAAAAAGTGGAACTCCTTTTGCTGTCAAGCCATGTAATACTAAATACTATAATTGTAATTAGGAATCAAGCATTACAATTTTGGTTACCTAACCTATGTCAGTCCATGGTTGGATTAATATGGGTCCGGTCCATGTCAACATACCAATACATGGTATGTTGGTACGTTGTTATATATCGCTGTGCCAACAAGGGTTGTGGGGGTGTGGGGGAGGAGGTAGAGGAGTAGGTGGGAAAGAGGAGAGGAGGAGAGGAGGGTGGAGGAGGAAGAGGAGTAGTGGTGGGACATCCAGTTTTCATGTCCTGGCCTGTGGTTGGATGTGCAGTGACACAAGTGGCAGACACTCACAATTCAGCATCTTGTGTGCAAATCCCAAGTGGCATGTGTTGAGAAAAAATAATAAACCAAAATGGACTGCTCAAAAAGGGGCAGTTATTAGTATCATGTCTTATAGTTGGTGATCATCTCACTGTTACCATCTCGTTTGCTACCTTTGCTATTTGCCAAATGTTTCTAATGTTCAGGACCACCTTTATTACTGCTTTTCATGATACTGCAGAATTGGTTAAATAATGCTCATTTGTGCCTGATGGAGAAAAAGCCTGGTTCTATCGACATTGATTTCTTTAACGAGCTAAAATCAGAGGTATCTTTGCAACAAGATGATATATATACCTACATTTTTTTCTATGTTATTTTACTTTCTTGTTTTTGATTTTGGATGATCCAAGGAGCTTTTTTTTTGTTTGAAACGATCTTCACACTTGATAGATGCAAGAGCTTCATGTTAGCCTTCCAGAAGTGGATTCATTTTCAAACATGTATAAAGACGTTGAATCATGGAAAATCAGATGTGAAGATATCTTGAAAGGGCCGCTCAGATTGAAGGTTGTAATCATCATAAATGTTCTGTGATTAATGTATTAGTGTTATATACTTTGCAATCCACTTGTAATTATATTTCAGAACTGAAGATTGACAACTTCCTTGTACAGGAACTTGAAGATTTCCTTATAGTTGCAGACAATCTGATAGTCAGCATTCCAGAGATAGATCTCCTAAGGAAATACAGATCTGATGCTTGTTCCTGGGCTTGCCATCTTCAAGATGTTTTGCAAAATCTTAATGAGCGAAACGACTATGGGAACATTGTTATAGAACTTTCTCACATCTTGAAAGCTGGAGAGTTGTTGAGAGTGCAGGGTATGGATTTTCAAAATTGTTCTCTTTTCTATATAGTTGGAGGGAAAAATGTTTGGGTACATTTTCCCCCATGCTTTATACAATCATATCTCAACTTTTCTTTGTGGACCAGTTGACGAGTTGCCTCTTGTAAAAGCTGAACTAAAAAAGTCAATATGTAGAGAGAACGCTTTAAAGGTATTAGTTCTTTTCTGCAGTACCTTGAAATTTCTAGTTTTGAATATCTCATACTATACAAAGAAGAAAGAGAATGGATAGTGTTTTAGTGATTAGTGTTTATTGTTCATTTTCATTTATTTAAAAGTAGATAAAGGCATCACAGACTTATGAAACTCTGTTTATACCCCAAAATTCATCTACATGCTAATGTAGCAGACACTTTGGAGTACGAGTAGGCCTTTTTTCACTTCGAAGGCATTGAGCTCACATTGGAAGGAGTTGAACATAGAAAATCTGTTAGACCATTCAAAGCATCTTAATTACATATGTAGTCAAATCTAACAGGGGCATTATCTGTGTAGCAAATATTATAGTGACAAAATATTGCCTCTTGCATACATTGTAAGTGGTTTGTGATGTTTGATCTCATTTGGTGTATGTTCTTTTCTCACATGAAAGGAGTCGAGTTCACATTGGAAGGAGTTGAATGAGAATTTGATAGACCCTTTAAAACACCTTAATCATATTAGTCAAGTTTAACAGGGTTGTTGTCAATGTAGCAAATGTTGTACATGACAGAATTATTGTCTATTTCATATAGTGTAAGTGGTTTGTGATGTTAGATCTATTTGGTGTAGATTCTTGTAGCTCTTTCATTTATCCTTCTCCGGTTCTACCTACAGCTTTACTGACAATTAGGTAATTTTGGACTGGTGTGTGCCTGAATGGGTTTTCATTTCACTTTCTACAACCTGTTTGTTGAAAATATGTTCAAATCTGGCCTATTTGCCAGCCAAATAATGACTTTCCTATTTAATCGATGTACTTTTGATTTAATAAGTTGATGATTACAAATCGATTTCATGTATCTTTTATTTGAGACCATAAGGTCCAACATAAGTAGCTTAATTCCCTCTGTGCCTCTACTTCTGGTTTAAAGTTTTGAGGTTCTCAACCTTTTGATCATTTTCTCTTCAATCAGTTATGTTATTCTGTATGTGTATGTTAATTATGATTAACAATATGCAATGGTCTAAATTTGTTTGTTTTAGCTACTTGCTCTCTTGTAGTTTACTTTGTACTTCATCATCATGGATTAAGTTATATGCTACTGCAGGCACTTGCTACTCCTATGCCTTTGGGTTTCATTCAGCAAGTGTTGAATGAAGCTTCTCAGTAAGTTCTTTTTTTCAATTTTTGGTGGTGCTTTAGTTTACTTCGTCTTAGGAACATGTATAATTTTCTAAATGTTCTGATTCTATGTGATGTTCTATTCAGGTTGGAAATTGAGAATGAACAATTATTTATAGATATTTCTGAAGTTCTCAGAAGAGCTGTTTCTTGGGAAGAAAGAGCCAAATCTGCTCTAGAACATGTAGCACACATCTCTGATTTTCAGAACATTATAAGGTGAAAAGTAGGCTACTATAAGCTGTATTTATGCATTGTGGTCAGTCTTTCACAGTATAATCATTGTTCAATTCAGGGACTCAGAGGGGATATTAGTTGGTCTTCCCTCTCTTGCTAATGTCCAGGATGCAATGTCAGTGGCTCAGTTATGGATAAGTAGGTCTCAGCCGTATTTGGAACAAACTATGAACAGGAATCCATCAGATCATTTGCTTAAACTTGATGAGTTGAAGGTTCACATTGTTTCCTGAATTGCTTTGTTGTTTCATACAAGCTATGTTTAAGAATTTGTCTCAATTGCATCTCATTTTTGCAGGAGTTGGTTTCCCAGTCTGAACTTTTAAAAGTCACTGTAGATGCTTCGGAAAAGCTTCAGAGCATTCTGAAGGAAGTTGAACGATGGGTGCAATATGCTTATTCTTTATTGGAACATGCAAAATCCTTATTTAATATACATCATGCAGATCTCATAGTTGGCCATAACTTTTTGACAAAGATCGTAGAACTACTCAGCAAAGTTGATTCTGCTATAGAAGACGGGCAGTCCTTGTGTTTTCATTTTAAAGAGTTGCCTGAACTGCGAAATGCATCTTCATCTTTGCAGTGGTGCTCGACAGCACTCTCTTTCTGCTACAAGGTTCCGCTACTAAAGGTAATTTTTCTCTTTTTGGTTTGCATTTGGTTACCCACGTATCAGTGGGTCATTTGTACCTGAGGTAATATCAGTCCAATTAGATTATATGGAACCAAGGTCCGCCATACCATACCGTACCGTACCGGAATTTCGACCCGGGCTCGGTTTGGTACCGGTATACCGGGCGGTACATCAGGGTGTACCGAGCGGTACACCCTGGTGTACCGAGCGGTACACCCTGGTGTACCGATAGTTTTATATTATTTTTATACTGTAGCAGTACTATAGTATAATACTGTAGCACTGTAGCGGTACCGGACGGTCCGCGTACCGAGAACCTGTCGGACCGGTACATACCGCCCGGTACGGTACCGGGCGGTATGCTTTGGTACGGCAGACCATGTATGGAACTGTACCTGTTGCTACTTTCTACAATTGCACTTCATGCTTTTAAATGTCATGTAATTATCTTCTTTTTTATTCAAATGCTCATGTATTATTCATGGTTTCCATTAATAAATTCATGCTAAAAGATGTTTGCAGTTGCACGTTGCTCACCTAGAGCATCCACTTTACTTCCTTGACTGATGAATGAGTTCTATATAATTAACATGAACTTATGTTCAGAAGGTTGCCCAAGGCATCCATGTGAGAAAAAAGTCACTAGAAGCTAAAATTGTGAAATTTAGGTTTTTGTAAGAAACTAACATGGTATGTTGCTTTTCAAGCCTGTTATTCCATAATTGCAGTTATTTGAATTTTGAAGTCATGTGGACAAAATTCTGGCAGCTTAATATTAAAAACATTAAGAGGTGGGATTTGGTATAGCTCACTTTGTCTCTTCCATCATTTTTAGTGGAGAGCCATGTGGATTCCCCAGGTGTTTCCATTAGTGGCTGCAGTTGGCATTTCTGTGTCGGGAATGCAAGTCTCACATAGACAACCTTATATTTAGAGATATTTAAGATTTGAGTGTCAAGTCAACCAGTTTGGTACTTTTGAGTTTGGTCAGGTAGGTCCCACTTTGTTTGCTGACATCCTTTGAAAGAAAAAAATGTGACAAATTATGGTTTTATTGATTCTGGTGGCTGTTGTCATTATCAGGGGTTTTGTAGGTGATGCCTCATTAGAATGGGTGCATCAAGAATGGTGCAAAATGGCTGTTATGTGCAACTGCATTAGAATGAGTTGATGTTGCATGTATCATGGTGATACCACATAGATAACTCTGATACTGGAAGTTATTGTTGGATTTCTGATACCATCTAATCTATTTGCCAACCAGTTTGGTACTTTTTGAGTTTGGTCAGCTAGGTCCCACTTGGTTTGCTGACATCCTTTGAAAGAAAAAATTGTGACAAATTATGGTTTTATTGATTCTGGTGGCTGTTGTCAATATCAGGGGTTTTGTAGGTGATGCCTCATTAGAATGGGTGCATCAAGAATGGTGCAAAATGGCTGTTATGTGCAACTGTATTAGAATGAGTTGATGTTGCTTGTATCATGGTGATAACGCGTAGATAACTCTGATACTGGAAGTAATTGTTGGATTTCTGATACCATCTTATGTATCTGTTACATGGGGGTTAGTGTATACAGACTAATACAGACTGGGAGTACAGTTATTATTCCACTTACAAGCCTTGGTATGTAAGCTGGTGATGACTAAGGGTGATACAGGTTGCATATTCATTGCAGCTGAACATGGACTCCCGGAGAGGGGCTCAGCATTATCCCAGGAGTTAAATCAAACAGTGCTTTTTTTCAGTAATAAAAAATGTGCAAACCTTCAGATAACCTAGTGTGTATTTTGTCTTCAATGTAATCAAACATTGACCAAGCTGATAGAATGGTAAGTCGATGACATCCTTTTACAATGTGAGTTCTCCTTGATTCATGGTATTTCTCTGTGAATCATCTCAGCTCCTCATTTGTTTTCTTGCCTCTGTGACTGTGCCTTATTCTTATCCTTGTCCCTCTGACAGAGTTTTCTGCATCTAACATCATTTAACCTTGTGTGTATTTGTCTTCAATGTAATCAAACATAAACCAGGCTGATAGAATTGTAAGTCAATGAAATCCTTTTATGTGAGTGATCCTTGATTCATGGTATTTCTCTTTGAATCATCTCAGCTCCTCATTTGCTTTCCAGTCTTTGTGACTGTGCCTTATTCTTATCCTTGTCCCTCTGACAGTGTTTTCTGCATCAAACATCAGGATTGCGCCTTTTATGCATTGACGAAATCTGTTCTGTGGTCTGCTTGGAATTTGTCAATCTTGTAATGTCAACAGCATCATATGCAGTTATCAACATGCAGTTGCCTATCGCCTTTATTAATTTGTTGCCTTTATTAATTTGTTTGATGTGGTATGACCTAGTCTCTCACAGACAAGTGTTTAAAATCTCAGTTGATGCATTTTATACTACTAGTTGGATTTAAGACTTTATCTGGCGTGTCTTACACCAAAGCATGTTAATTTAATAACTTTTTATTGTATAATTCTTGTTCAACACTAATGAAAAGTATAACTTTCCAGAAAAACAATTTAGTTGTCATGCATAAGGCCTAAGGTTGACCTTTGGGCTAATAGTTGTACAATAGCATAGATGGTTCGCAATTTGTGTTTAAAAATCCTTTAAAACATGACTCTTTATTTTTTTCTTCTCTATATGATACAGGTTTCAATCTGGTGTGTGAAAAGTTATTCACCACATTTGCTTCTTTTTGTTGCTTCTTGCTTGTGACTATGGTGATTTCTTTATTCATATTTCTTGGTATCCGTGTTTTATCAAATTTTATTCTTCAATTTCAAAAAATTTGTTTTTTAATTTCCAATAATTGAATTTAATGGTGAGGGACCATGCTATTGATGTGCTGCCATGTTTTGTGGAATGCTACCAGCATGGATTGGCAGGTGAATCTGTACTGGCCATGCTGATACTGCCATCGTAATATGATACAACTTGTTTGTCCAAAATAAAAGCTTTGTTTCTTCCAATGATGACGAGAGGCTTGGGCCTTTGCCTAGGCAAGGTTCGAATGCTGTGGGCCTAGGCGAGACATAATTGGTTGCTGTCTAGGCAAGCACATCATTTGGCACTCACTTCTCTCGTCTCCTTTCCTCTCTCTATGGCCGAACCCATTATCTCCCACCTTCTTTGTCTTCTTCTCTCCTTTCCCTCCTCTCTTGCTTCCTCTCTGCTCCACTCCCAATAACCAATTACCATGATTACATTACTGTCCCCTCCCTCCCTGTTCCCTCCCTCTTCTTGCTTCGTTGCCCTCTCAACCCTGTTTTTATTTTAATGATTTTTGTAAAGTAAGTGCCTTACTTTACTCAGGTGAGCACCTAAGCTAGCACCTAGCATCTTGAGCAATGGGGGACCTTGTCACCTTATAACGTATAGTGCTGTTTAGAACACTGGCTTTTCCTCATTCCTATGTCTCGACTTTATATTTTTTGTTCTCAAGAATGTAGCTTTGATGGTTTTCTTCTCCTTGCTAGTGATATATCCTTGGCTTATTAATTGGTTTGCTTTTTTTTTTTTGTTGCTAGATTTGTATCCTGCATTGACTGGATAGTTTGTTTACTTAATTTTTCTTCTAAGGTTGCTATTAGTGGAACGTTTTGACATTGCTTTAATTTTTGGTTCTGGCAAGGTGAACTTCATTAGTTATTGGTATTACATTCATGTGTAACTTGGAGGTTGTGTAGCCTTTTTGCTTAGGTTTCATG
The DNA here is from genome assembly GCF_036884655.1 of Musa acuminata AAA Group. NCBI lineage: Eukaryota > Viridiplantae > Streptophyta > Magnoliopsida > Zingiberales > Musaceae > Musa > Musa acuminata. The sequence continues at coordinate 39,359,441 of NC_088335.1, forward strand.
GAAGTTGTTACTAGATAAAGTACCAGATATTGGTTCATGGTTGCTCCTTTAGATGAAAAACTAATTCAGTTTGGTTGACAGGAGGTTGAAAGATTGCTTGAAGATGCAGATTGTCTTCCCATCATTTTTGCAGATAGTTATCTCGCTGAAGTGTTGATTGTGGGAGTCAATTGTCTTAGGAAAGCACTTTCTATACTTCCAGAACCTCATAATTTTAAAAGGTGCAAGTTGAAAGATGTTGAAACAATTTTAGATGAAATTCAGGTTAACTCATTCTTCTGATTATGTTTATTGACCTAATCTGATTTGTTGTTGCTGGGCAATCTTGACTAACATGCTTCCAATGCAATTTGCAGAAATATATAGTTCCTTATCCGTTGATTGTTTCTCAGATTCAAAGTGCCATCCAGAAACATAAGTTAGTCTTCATTTTCTCTATATTTTCTCTTTCATATAATGTTGAGCATGGGTTTTATAGCCTGCAAAATCTACATCTGTAACCACAAGTAACATGGATATCAGGTAGAACAAACATTTTATGTGTATAGATTTCAGAACTTATCTTAAGATGTTATTGTGAATTGTTGTATATGGGCAATTGTAAGATTGTCACTAGCCAATCATCTTACCAAATTCCTTTTCCTGATGGTCTTTCTAAGACATAGCTTTAAAGAACTAATGTTCATAGAATTTTTCGGAGTCAAGTGGTTAACTGGAAGAAAATCATATTTTACTTATTGATGTATGTTTAATATTTTATTTTCACCTAATGCTGTTTGAGCTCCATAACAGGGAACATACAGACTTACCAACTCCATCATCTTGTAAGCAGAACCTAGAGTAGTGAAAGCATGGTTAAGAAGAGGTTGATTTCATGATAAATGTTTTATATAATGGTAGAATGATGCCAGTATTTACTCTAATTTTAAACTGGATGATTAGCTATCATTTTCCTAATTTTGTTGCAGTTTTTGTCTAAATTTCTGATCTAAAATGAATTATAAGAAATGGGAAATGACTTGAATAGCTACCACCAGTGATATCATGGAACCGATTGAAGTTTCTTGTTTTTCTCTCAGAGGTTATTAGGAATGGTCACTTTGAGAGAATACTGCACATAGGCATGCCAATGGAGAGGTACATGAGTTACTTCTTTATCTACAAGCATGCTGCCACAAAGAGGAGCTTCACTTTTGAAATCCTCGGTTAAAAATAATATTTAATATTTTTGGTAAAGGAAGCTATTGATAGTTTGATATAGAATTGGTGTCTTTTCAAGTACGAGTAAATGATCCATAGAAGTTAGCTGCAAATTTTGCTTTTCAGTTTATATTTACTGTTTAATTAATGAATTTGATGGATGTGCCCTTGAAAATTGCTGTTGGAGATGGTACTCTATATATTTTCCCAAATGTGCAAGTATTATATTATTTTTTGCTTAACTTTGCCTTAATATTAATCAACTTTCAAGTTGTCTCTTGTAAACTAGTTCTATTGCAGTCTGCTTTGCATCACTACGTTTTGTTTGATTAGGTATAAATAACAAGCAATCTAATTTTTCAGTCCCATGAATGGGGATATTCTTAGTTTCTTATTTTTGGTTTAATTATAAACATTTTTATCTTGTTGTAAAGCTCTAAACACTAATGCAACTCAATCATGGTCACAATTTGTTTAAGCATCGAGGTAACTGAACTAAAACCACTACATATTTTAGTGGAAAGCTTAAAGAAGTTTGTTTATCCTTGTTCTTCTTTGTTTGTCCTTTGTTTTAGCCTAAGTGGGATCATTATCGGATTTTTCTTCATATTTTTAACTAAACCTAATCTGTTCAATGCGTTGATGCAGATCCTGGTTGAAGCAAGTTAATGCTTGTTTTCAACTGCCTAGTGAACAGCTTTGGCCTTCTTTGTTGGAGCTTAAGGTAAGCCAGTCACATGTTATGATCAAATAGTTCGAGTGCCCTAGATAATTTCTCCATTCTTACCAGATACAAATCAACTGTCCGGCCACATTATAGCCATTGCTTTTATTGGCTCAAATAGATGGTGTTTGTTGTCTATTAATAATTTGTCGTGATCATCATAGTCTCAAACAAATTTACCAATAAATTAGCAATTGTTTGTGTCACTAAGACATCTCAATAGATGTCGCAGTTTTTAGTCTCCTCTTTAGACTACCAATGTTGGTTCTTTGCATGAATGCACATATTAGACAGTTAAGTGAAATTCTTGGCTTTTCTAACTTACAAGAGATTATTTTTATATGTATTATTTATTTAGTAATCTACATAAGATATTTGAAGACCATAGTTTTGTAAATCAGGAACTAGAGATGTGCTGAACTTTGTTTCAAAACATTTTAGATGGTTATTATTATTATTATCAAGGATTGCCTTTTCGGGTACCAGACCCATTTCGGCAACCTATCAGACCGATACATGCTGATCTGTACCAAACATGGTATGCCGGTGTGTACTAGTGTTTTGACAAGGAAGAGAAAGAGGGTGAAGAGGAAGGGGTGGTAGAGGAACAAAGATGGTAGGAAGGAGGAAGGAAGAAAAAGAAGCGGTGGAGGAGGAAAAAGGAAGAATAAGAAGAAAGAAGAGGAGGATGAGAAGAAGCAGCAGTTAAGTGGGAGTGGCAAAGCAGAAGTGACAGTGGAAGCGGAAGCAGCAGCTGCATTGTACATGAGAAGAGGGCTTGCGTTCGCGAGCCCTAATTTGTTTTTTTAATTGCTGAGTTGGACAGGGGCTCACCACTTCTTTTGATTATTTTTATTGTTTTAGCTGGGCTGCCCGAAACAGGGGTGGTCTACATATCGGCCCATGCTTGGACCGGTATGTACTGGCCATATCATACTATTTCGGGCAGTACAGCAGTCTATGATTATTGTAGTTTCTTTAGAATTTTTGAATCATTTGCTATTTTACTGACCTATATAAAACTTGCTAAGTTAAATAGTCTTGCTTTGGTGTCTGCATTGGTCATTTAAATTCTCATCATTGCAGGAACATGGAGAAGCTGTTGCCTTTGAGTGTTCTGAGTTTTATAGAGTAGCTTCTGAAGTAGGAAAGATTGAGAATTGGATGTCTGAGTGCCATGTTCTTTTGGACCCAGTAGTTGGTGATCTTGATTCCTTGTCAGCTGGGCTAGTGCAAGTATGTCATGTCATCAATTTTGCATATATTATTGGTTAGGAATTCCTAAAGAAGTTTACACAGTTATTATTACCTTCCCAGATCAAAGGTTCACTTGACAAGGCTTTGTGTGTCTATCGTGGTTCCAAAGGACGAAGAGCCAGAGAATTCTCTGTTTGCTGCCCCAATTATGCAGGGAATGAAGAAGTATATACTTGTCTCGTATGTGATGATCGGTAAGGTGCCTGATTAACTTGTCAACTTAGATTACAATTTTGAAGTTTTACGACATAAATTGGTGCTACGAGACTTGCTTATCCGCTAATAGATTTGGCCACTTAGAGTTGGATTAACTTGGCTGATAGTATAAGTGGGCTTTGAATCAATTCTCAGGCCTGAAGATTGCCGGGCTCGATTATGCTCATAATGTAATATATTATACATGCTGTGTAACTTATTTCTACTGATTGGGTTCCATCTTAGTGGATGCCAAATAGAGCTAAGCTAATCTGAAGTCCCAGTCATATAAGAAAAGTTCATGGGACTGATCTTGAAGAGCTTTTAATTTTGAATTAACTAAAGTCATTGGGTGCTTGGGCAAAGTGTGGTGAGATGAGGCTCGAGCAGTTGAAAACAGGTTCAGGTGGGCACCTTCAATTGGGCGCAACCTAGGCACACGCTTGATCTCAAACGCCGAGTGCTTCAAGCGGACCTGAACCAAATCTAATTGAGTCAAGCCTGAACCACACCAAATTGGGCTTAGTTTGTTGATTATGGTTTGACTGAGCCAATAAAATGTGAGCCTAATTCTTCCTCACACAACACCCACTCACCCATGAAAACTTGTTTCTTTTCCTTAGTAAACCTAATCAGTGGCAGAGTGTCTCTGCCTCTCCAACGATGAATGGTGATAGCGCCTTCCTCTTTAATGGCGAATGACGATTACATCTTCCTCGGCAAACGAATGATGTTGTCTTCCTTCGGCGAGCGACTTCTATGCGTTGAGTGGATCTCTAATGGGCTCTTATTGCAGTAAACTCTCTCTCCCCCAAGGACCATCGTATTTGCTGACTAGTGGTATCAGTCAATGGATGGACCTATATGTATTGGTCAGTACCACCGTTTTGTTCATCAATACATTGGTATGCCAGTACATAGTAATTTTTGGAAAAAGGCTGAAAATTGGCCAGAAATTTTAAAAAAATCCCTTAGACTTTTTGTCCTAATTTAATGGTAATTTTATTATATTTAATTAAGAATAGAGTATATATGAGGCATAAATAAATGCATAAGGCTGTGATTAACCTTAAATACCCCTAATCTGGCTGTAAATGTAAGATAATATACTTAATTGGGTCTAGAAAAGGAGAATAATGTTATTTATATTTAATCATTGTAAATTTGCATAAATAAAACATAGAAAGAAGCTAAATATCTTTAAATTGGAGATTAATTTCAATAAATCTTGACTTCTAATCCATTTTTCATCCAAATCAATAGTTTAATTATCACTAATCATCGACTACGAACTTTAATCATATGCAAGAGTGTGAGAATAAAAGAGTGAATGAGAGTGAGTGAGAGTTGAGTGAAAGAGGGGGAGAAGGGGATTGAAAGCCCTAAAAGAGGCCCAAGTGGTCAATTTGATGGTTGGGGTTAAACTTGACACAATTTGGGACCCATATCGGTTTGATATTCTGACAGATACTGACCCGTATTGATTGGAAATTCTTGTATCGGTCGATATAGCTACATCACCCGTGTCGACTGATACCTGACCTTTTCCTACGTACCACTCGAAACGGGCTGATCTGTGTACCTGTCAGTTGACCAGTACATATCGCTCGTTTCGTGCCATTTTGAGCATATCAAACATTGCCTTCTCTTTTCCCTATCACTATCATCCCTTCTGATCTTCCACTATCCCTCCCCCTCCCTACTGAGCCTTCCTAGACCTCATCAACCCCCCTGTCCATCCTCCTGTTCTCCTTGATAGCTTTCCTCTCTGGACCCATTGGACCCCTCTCCTTCCTCCTTGATAGCTCCCCTCCTTCCTCCCTCCTCCCTTCCCAACCGACATTCACCACACTCTCCTCCTCCGATAGCTTAATGCTCCCCTCCCATCCGAAACTCCATAGACCGTGATAGCCCCCTCTCCTTCCTCCTCCCCAATAGCTCCTTGCTCCTCTCATTTTTATTTTAATGATCATATTTCTCAATAATTATATATATTTTATATTTTGATATTCGTGAGTGCCTCACTTCACTCAGGCAGCCATTTTGGCACCTTGCCACCTTTTAGCGCCTAGCACCTTTGACACCACTGGCTTGAGGCTTAAATTGAATATCACTTTTGTCTTTAGTCAATTTGAGTGAATTGAAGTATATTCCTTATTAATCTGCTTGATTTGGACTTGCCCTTGGAATTGCACATTTTAGGCTGCTAATTGGCCGTAGCAATAGACTTTTGTTCAGGTTGTGGCACCATCTCTTTGCCAGTTGTTGTGGTCTCATCATCTGAGTCCCTTTGTATTTGTTTGGTTGTGATCACTTTTTTAAAGGAGTTCTGCTTCTATGTACTAATTCTCCCACTTCTGGATATATGCCTGCTAATTCTATGTCTACCTTGCCACCTTTTAGCGCCTAGCACCTTTGACACCACTGGCTTGAGGCTTAAATTGAATATCACTTTTGTCTTTAGTCAATTTGAGTGAATTGAAGTATATTCCTTATTAATCTGCTTGATTTGGACTTGCCCTTGGAATTGCACATTTTAGGCTGCTAATTGGCCGTAGCAATAGACTTTTGTTCAGGTTGTGGCACCATCTCTTGGCCAGTTGTTGTGGTCTCATCAGCTGAGTCCCTTTGTATTTGTTTGGTTGTGATCACTTTTTTAAAGGAGTTCTGCCTCTATGTACTAATTCTCCCACTTCTGGTTATATGCCTGCTAATTCCATGTCTACCTTGCCACCTGTTAGCGTCTAGCACCTTTGACACGGTTAAATTGAACATCACTTTTGCCTTGAATCAATTTGAGTGATTTGAAGTATATTCCTTATTAATCTGCTTGATTTGGACTTTCCCTTGGAATTGCACATTTTAGGCTGCTAATTAGCTGTAGCAATAGACTTTTGTTCAGGTTATGGCACCATCTCTTGGCTAGTTGTTGTGGTCTCATCATCTGAGTACCTTTGTATTTGTTTGGTTGTGATCACTTTTTTAAAGGAGTGCTGCTTCTATGTACTAGTTCTCCCACTTCTGGATATATGCCTGCTACTGGAAGCATGTGAAGAAGCAATCAACTGAAACATTTTATTTATTATACAAATATCGAAATAAAAAAATCAGGTTGTACATTTTTTAGTAAGTAATTCAGAACTGTAAATTTTTTTGTGAAATGTTGACTCAGGAGGAAATTGGAAGCAGATAGAAGCTAAAAGCTATTTAAGTTAATTTGCATTTGTATAATTGATTCTACTGTTTCAAATGTGTATCTTGACAAGCTAGAATATGCGGAATTGACTATTTGTCAATTAGGGTTGACATGTATGTTTTATTATTCTGAGGAATATCATAATTGAGTTGACAGGTTCCATTACTCATGTGTGGGACCACCACTTGCTAATGCTGGGATGACTAGTGAGTATTCTTGTCCTTTTTGCCTGTGTGTGGAAAGTGGATCTCTACCAAGAAATGGAAACCAAACATTGGTAATCATCTTATAGTCAATTTCCACATTGGATATATTGAGGGAACTTTTCATTCATCTTATGTTGGTATTGCTTGTTACAGATATCTAGAGGAAACCGCCCGGAAATTAAATCATTCTGCGAACTTTTATATGCTGCAAAGGATTTCCATGCAAGGTAAAGAGAATCTAAGATGTTTTATTTTTGAGATGCGTACCTAATTATACAATGTGATATTTCCTTCTAACGAAGTGCAGATATTTAATAAAACAGCCTAGTTAACTTAAATAATTACAAACTAGAACACTGATTTATGGACATAAATGTTCTCATTTCCATTGCCTGAAGATTTTTAGAGTTATGAATTATTTGAAAATTTTATTCAAATTCTTTTGACTTAAGCAGGTTTTTCTTTTTTGATTTTGGTTTCAATGATTGCATAATGTGATTTGCTCGATTCGGAGGCTGTATCATATTGCTATAGCATTTCATGTATTGATTGTCTACCTTTGTATCACTACAACCTCTCTAAGACTAGAAATATTGACTTTCATTTATCTATTCTCATTGTTCTTGTTAGCCTCTGCTTAAGCTGGAATGTGTGGTGAGTGGCCTACAACCTTTTGGTAGGATGACCTTATGTGTACTAGTGGTGATGACAACATTATGGTTCACAAATAACAGTACTATAAATTAAGATAATCTCTCTGTAGGACACTGAAATTTGCTAACCAAGTAAAATCATGATGAATTTGAAATTTGATGTGATATCTCAGAACCTTCAAAATCCTCTTTATGCTATAGAATTTATTTTGAGAAACTAAAATGGCTTGTTATAGTCATTTCTTTGTTTAGTTAATAATTATTCAATAAATGTAAATTTGGAAATTTAATTAATTCAATGATATCTACATTTGCAGGTTAGGTGCTGATTTAAATTCACATCGATTTGTTTTTGTAACACTAATTTTCAATTGACTCAGGGATTATGTGCAAGTAATTAAAATACAAAGCAAAAGTTGGCAGTTGAGAGATAAGACCTACACCGAAGTCATAAGGCTTATCTGCTCTCTTCTCTTTTCACACATCTCGCACACAAAGGCCATTTTCTCTTTTGCTCCATAGCACTTTCCACTCACATGCACGCACGACACCTTTCACCTATCAATCCTAGTGCTAATCAATTAAATACATACCATAACTTCTATAATTCCAATTCTTAACACTAATCAATTTTATCTTCATCACTGAAGTGCCAGCGGTTTGGGAGAGCTCAACATGGACACATGGAGTACATTTGACCATAGTTATCACTTTTCAAAAGGTTCAAAACTAGATCAGATTAGCTGGTTCAACAAGAAAAATGTACTAGACTGATAGAACCCTTGCAGATTCTAAACTTGGGGTTGATCTCTTTAGGGGATCGGCCTCCTTGGAACTCTATAGGGGTTCCTCCCTCCAAGTTGCTGCTCAAAGGCTGCAGAAAAGATTCATCTGTTGCTTAAGAAAAGTGATGGAATACATAGCTATTTATAGGGCTTCTAAACCCTAACTCCTAATAGGACTCCTACTTAAGACTCTTACTTCTAACCAACTCCTAATAGGACTCCTACTCAAGACTCCTATTCCCTTACAACTCCTAATTCTTCTAAAAGAAAAAACCTCCTATATGAATGTCCCTCTCAATTAGGACTCTCCTAGCTAGAGTCCTAACAGAATGTCCCTCTCAATTAGGACTCTCCTAGCTAGAGTCCTAACAGTTTTACATGAATGTCCCTCTCAATTAGGACTCTCCAAGCTAGAGTCCTAACAGACCCGCCCTCTTCAAATCAGCCTTGTCCTCGAGGCTGATGATTCGTGAATTCTGGGAATTTGATCTTCAAGTCATCATAGTTCTCCCAAGTGGCATCTTCTATTGGTAGGTTCGCCCACTGTATTAGCACTTCATTAGCGGGTTGTCGTCGTCGAGTCACGATCCGTCGATCAATAATGGCACATGGTTGGGTCTGGAGTTCTCTTTGGGTAGTCATATTTGGTGGGTGGCTTTGGGCTGTCTCCAAGCACCTATTTAAAACTTCCGTCTGGCTGTTGGTTTGTGGGTGATATGTCGTACTCCTTTTCAATTTAGTACCCTGCATATGGAATAACTTTGTCCAAAATCTGCTCTTAAAGATGCAAGTAGAATTTGTCACAAGCACAATGCGTCCTTTATAGCATAATTCTTTTGAGTCCCGATTGTAATGAGCCACGGAGCTTGGTGCTTCCTCTAATTTTTTTTTTATCTTACTGGTCTCTGAATCTTCCTGCCATTCCATCTTAATATCCTCAAGGAAGTCGTTGGTTGGAAGTAAACGACCGAAAATTCAGCTTGCTCGGGTAGCTGCGAAAGCGCATCTGCAACAACATTCTCTTTTCACCTTTTGTAAGTTATTTCATAATCAAATCCAAGAAGTTTTGTTACCCATTTTTGCTGCTGAAGGGATAATATCTTTCGCTCCAAAAAGTACTTGAGGCTTTTATGGTCGGTTTTAATTTGAAATCGTCGACCAATCAAGTAGGGTCTCCACCTCGTTGCTGCGCGCACAATGGCAAGCATCTCATCATATGTTGACTTATTTTGATGGGAGGGAGATAATGCCTTGCTAGTGTATACGAATGGTCGACCATCTTGCATGATAATGACTCCAATTCTGACTCCAGATGCGTCGGCCTCAATAACGAAGGGTTGGTTGAAATCTGGTAGTGTTAGCGCCGGCGTCGTCGTTATGGCTACCTTAAGTTTGTCGAAGGCAGTGGAGGCTCTGTCCGACCATTGGAAGACATCTTTTTCCAGTAAGGAAGTAAGTGGTGCACTGATCTTTCCATAGTTTTTCACGAACTTACGGTAGTAGCCTGTTAAACCCAAAAAGCCATGTAGCAATTTTATGTTCCTCGGGGTAGGCCAGTTTTGCATTGCTTCAATTTTGAAGGGGTCCACCATCACACCTTCCTCTGATATGATATGCCCAAGATATTTCACCTTTTGTTGAAGAAAGTAAAAATTCGTAGTGGCCGTTGTGTGTTCGAAAGACGGTTTTCGATATGACTTCTTCATACACTTGTATTTGATAATACCCGGATCGAAGGTCCGGCTTTGCGAAGATTTGTGCTCCCTTTCATCTAGCAATTCATCTGCTATTGGAATAAGGTATTTGTTCTTGATGGTTATGCCATTGAGAGCTCGATAATCAATGCATATTCGCCATGTTCCGTCCTTCTTGCGTACAAGTAGCACCGGTGAAGAGTAGAGGTTGCAACTTGGCCAAATAACTCTTGTTTCGAGCATCTCTTTTACAATCCTTTCTATTTTATCCTTCTGGAGATGTAGATACTGATATGGCCGAGTATTTGCTGGAGGTTTGCCTGAAAGAATTGTTATATAATGATCATGCCGACTGGTAAGAGATAGGTTGTGCGGTTCGTCAAATATATCTAAAAATTCAGCAAGCAAAGGAAGTAGGTTTGGATCTTCAAATTCTATTGACTCTCCCTTAGTTTGCTGCTCAAGTTGTACCAAAAGGCCGCTGCATGCTTTATGCAAAACCTTCTTCATTTGTTGTGTGCAAATCGTCGTTATGTCACCCTCACGTTTCCCGTTCAGTATCACCTGTTTCTCCTTACTGTAAAATTTCATAATTAGTTGCATAAAATTCCAAGAAATATCACATAATGTCGTCAACCATTTAATTATGAGCATGGCCTCATGATCATCAAGAGGGAGAAGGAAGAAATCTGCAATTATCTCTTGGTCCTGCAGCAATAGTTTCTCCTGCGGGCGCCTACGATCATAATTCAAAATCCGTCCGTCGACGACCTTAACGTCAAACCTGCTGCAATTCTCAATAGATAAGGCCATCTGGATAGTAACCTTACTATTTATAAAGTTATTAGAACTGCCCGTGTGGATGAGAACAGTGATCGGTTGTTGTTTGAGAAGGCCTCCAACTTTCATCGTTTGCGGGTTTGAGTAGTCGGCTAGTGCATGTACCGTAACTTCAGTCGGTTGTGGCTCTTCATCTTCATCTTCTTCTTCATGTTCAAGGCTCTCTTCTGGATGTTCAATGACCTCTTCTTCTATTGGTTCAATCATAAGAAGTCTCCCTTTACTACAGCGATGCTCACAGCTCCACGGCTCGTCACAATGCCAACATAACCCCTTCGCATATCGCCCCCGAAGCTCTTCTCTTGTTAACCTCTTTGGTGTAGGGACTTGGTCGATTGTAGGGGGGGCTGAGGGCTTCAATATTACTGGTTGAGGAGCGACCCTAGTCCTCCGAGCTTCATGGTTCAATTGCTCCTCTTGATGTCATGCGAAAGAGATGGCTGCCATCAACGTATACGGTTGTCGCGCTTTAACTTCTCCTCGGATCTCCGGCTTCAAGCCCTCAATGAAGGTCCTCAATAGCTGTTTTTGAGACCAATCACGAGTTTGATTAGATAACCTTTCAAACCTAGTTTGGTACTCCTGAATGGTGGAGGTTTGTCGGATCTTTGCTAGTTGTCTGTCAATATTCTCGTAATCGGTTGGTCTGAAGCGGATTAGCAGTCCTTCTTTGAATTGTCGCCATGAAAGAACTCCATAAGTATGTTCAAACCAGTCAAACCACTGTGTAGCATCCCCTTCAAGATGTATAGCTGCAATTTTCACCATAGATGCATCCGCGGTTTTGTGGTACTGAAAATATCGCTCCGCGCGCGAGATCCAACCAAAAAAGATTACAAATAGATGGGTTAAGGCAACAATATGCGGCTGAAATTTTCTGCAGCACAGATTTTTAGGTATAGCAGATTGGACGTAAAAGATCAGTGGTTTATATTGAGAATTTTTTGATGAAACCAAAGGGAAATCCACTGTTAGGAAGTGTCAAAGCTGTCATAAAAAATTCGTAGAGATTTGGATAGAAACAATATAGTATCAAGATCAAACAAACAGTGCTATGCGACTGAAATTTTACAGTGCAGATTTTCAAGTATAGCAGATTAGACGTAAAAGATCAATGGTTTATATTGAGAATTTTTTGAAAAAACCAAAGGGAAATCTGCTGTTAGGAAGTGTCAAAGATGTCATAAAAATTTCATAGAAATTTGGATAGAAAAAGCACAGTAGCAAGATCAAACAGATTGTACTATGCGGTTAGAATTCTGCAATGTATCTTTCGTCGTAGAGATGAAAACTTTGTGACGAAAGGTTTATGCAGCAATATAGGAACAGTTTTTTTTTTTTTTGGATTTTCGAATAAGGATAACTAAATTGCAGCAGCAGTAAGGTAGGAAACCAGAACATGTTGCAATTCATGGGGAGATCAAAGGATGATCCGCGGTGGTGGAGATGATGGCGGAATTCGGCGACGATCTTTTAAGCAATTGTGGGAATTGCTTTTGGCGGTTGTGGAGGGCTGATGGATGGCAGTGGAAGGGCAGCAAGATGCCAAGAACGCTGCTCTGATACCAGGTGATAGAACCCTTGCAGATTCTAAACTTGGGGTTGATCTCTTTAGGGGATCGGCCTCCTTGGAACTCTATAGGGGTTCCTCCCTCCAAGTTGCTGCTCAAAGGCTGCAGAAAAGATTCATCTATTGCTTAAGAAAAGTGATGGAATACATAGCTATTTATAGGGCTTCTAAACCCTAACTCATAATAGGACTCCTACTTAAGACTCTTACTTCTAACCAACTCCTAATAGGACTCCTACTCAAGACTCCTATTCCCTTACAACTCCTAATTCTTCTAAAAGAAAAAACCTCCTACATGAATGTCCCTCTCAATTAGAACTCTCCTAGCTAGAGTCCTAACAGAATGTCCCTCTCAATTAGGACTCTCCTAGCTAGAGTCATAACAGTTTTACATGAATGTCCCTCTCAATTAGGACTCTCCAAGCTAGAGTCCTAACACAGACTCACTTACCACTGAAGGTTGAGGGTTCGATACCTCATCCAACATAGTTTTTGAAGGTTCTGACTAGCCTCGCTGGTTAAGACCTTGATAGTTGATTGCAAGGTCCTGAGTTCAAATCTTACCTTCGTCACTTATCCTTTGCTAAAAAAACAAAACCAAAAAAATTGTAAAGTGGTTACTTCATCGATCGGATTCTACTGTTGGATTGAAAATGTTCTGGCTGGTTTTCTGCTAGCTGAAAGAATTAGCCAATTCAAATCCAGACTGGGCCACTCTACAATCACTTAAAATGCGAAAAACCTTTCTTGTTCCTGTTTGAAACAGTCATTGACTGGTATTACTTCTGTCCATTTGTGTTTAGTCGCTATCTTATGCCTCAAGACCCTGGAAAAAAATCAAGTCCTTAGTCGCTATCTTAATAGCAGAGGGAAAAAAATCTAAAAGAGCCCTCAAGACCTTGGAATCAAGTCCTTAGTCACTATCTTATGCCTTATTTTCATCAAAATTCTTAATGTTTAACTTTTTTCTATTTTTTGTTTCTTATGTTTTTATATATGTTTCTTATTTTTGTAATCTCTTTTTCTCTGGAGACGTGATTCAATTGATTTCTTTTTTCCTGGAGACGTGATCCAATTGATTGACCAATTTGTCTAACTTTTGACCCATTAACCAGACGCTTGGTCAAGTTGCTGCCAAATCCAGATCTGGTAGTTATGCTTTTGATAATAAAAACAACAGTTAAGGTTGTTACCTAAAGTGCTCAATTTTGTAAATAAGTATGTGAATTGAATTTTTGGTATTTCACTAATTTTCTCACGAGGACTTCTTTTTTCAACATAGATTTTTTATGACAGTCAATATGGTTACATGAGATTTATTATTCTTATGCCCTTTGTTTTTTCAATTAAATGACAGTCATAGATTGAAATTGATGATCTTTCTCTCCTGTCATGAGATATTGTTGTTCCAAAACTATTGACTTTGCAGCATCAATTTGTATTATGTGCAGCATTGAACTTGCCTGATTGATTAAAATCCTTAAAAAATGTATATTTTTTTTGTCTAAGTTTCTCAATTTCATTTAGTAGTATTATGTTATTGGTCAACTGATTTTTTATTGCAGGTTCAAAGAATTGAATTTGGTAGAAGAAATTGTTAAACAAGCACTGGAGTGCAAGTTTAATTTAACTGAAATAGTGCATCATACTACTTCTTACCATGGCAATGACCTCAGCTCTATCTCAGAGAGTTTTCTGAATGCCTTGAAGGTTCCTTTTCTTTTGTCTTTCTTTATGCAGTTCGACGTTAATTTTAAATAATACAAGTTGCAAATTCCTTCACATTTAGAGAGAAGGAAATAATTGTGCACATTGGTTGGCACTTGGCAGTTGGCACAATATGCCAAAAACACAAAGGCCACCAAGACCTGGAAAAACGAATGGCCTCCGGGTTTTTTTTCCTCTTTTGTGCTCCAAGGAGCATGGTTTAGTATGTAATAACCTTCTTCAGGAATAATACTTTCTATTTTCTGAAAAAAAAAGTAATACAAGTAGCTATACTTTTGTTATGGTGGTTTCATTTACTTAATTTCCATGCATGGTAACTTCTCAGCCATGGTCTCTATCTATCAGGCAATAGCAGTTGCTGGGATATATGATCATGAAGATTGCTGCAACCTTGAGTTGGCATTGTCTAAAAATTCATGGAAAGTCAGAGTCAAAAAGCTTTTGAGGGGATCAAAGAAGCCTGTCCTCCAACAAATTCAGCGTCTTATTAAAGAGGTAAAAAGCATTATTTGTTTTGTCATTGCTGGATTTCTTTATCTGATATTTAGTCTTTTGAGTTAGATTTGGGGATTTTATCAAAAATATTTGCATATAAAAATAATAATCCGTAGCTTGAAATGAACATCTGCTCCATGTCCAGATTTTTTTCCACTGATAACCAATTGTAACTTTAATTGTAGTGTCAACTAGTTATTAATCCTTCATATCTAATAGACTTGTAGGTGGTAACTAATATGAATAAAATTTCATCAGAAAAAAAATCCTTCCGGCTTTGTTCTTTCTGAGCAAGAAAGCAAGGTTCATCTCCATGAAATAATGGCTGACTATGCTGCTTGGTTCATACAGTGCCATCAGATTACTGACATTATGTGCCAGGAAACTGAAATCCTTTGAATAAAACCTCTTAGGAACTTTTTCAGCAATGAGAGAAACTCGTGTGAACATCCATGCAGGAACCGTACCATCTATTGTAAGTTGACCATGAAAGGAAAAAAATTTGCAAATTCATGCTCATGTCAAATTTGCAATTTGCTATGTCAAAGGTGCAGCTCATGTGAAATAAAAAAGGGCTACATATTATCTTGACCCATCAAAATCCTTGTACTGATGTCATTGACCAAACCACTCCATGGGTTCAAATATGATATTCTTTGTAATCCAAAGTTATGTGATTTTTATTTTTTCATAAATCCACCCAGCAATATTCTCTTTTAACATACTTTTCAAGCTGGGGAGATATCATAACAAGATTCATATCTCATCGTAGCTATGCTATAGGTGTGATAAGTGATCAATTAACCAATCCCTCTCTGTATATTGAAAGTGAAATTAATACTGTAGAATTATTCTTTGAATCGAGTAATCTTAGCAATGACAGACCATTTCAATGGGAAATGCAACATTGGTTGATTTTGTCAATGGCTAATCTTGAATTGGAATAACCTCTAGGAGCTGATCTCCACTACAGCTAGCTTCAACTACCTAACAATTTTCTTGAAGCTCATGCTTCGCAGTGCTACCTTTTGGTTCTGGCATTTTCCCATCACAAGTAATGACTGATTGTAATATATAGAAGTACACATTAGCTAACTATATATCGATGCTTTTGTCGATTTTCACTTTAGCACGCAGCAGCAGAGAGGGGGTTTGATTAATTAAAGTTTGGATTCACACTCTGTCCATGCTTAGCCCCCTTATTTCTACATTGTCAACAGTTTCCATGACTAACAGACCAATCATCTTTGGCTAAATCCATCAGGACGATGACCTTTGCATAAAGAATATATTCAACTGTCCCTCAAGAGATTGCCAGATACTTGTCTGTTTTATTCTCCTCATGGGTAGTATCAAGAGTTTTAATTTTGGGTACAGGTCCAGATCAAGGCCAGAAGAGGTTTGAGCCATACTGACATATAGTGTGTTGTTACACATACCGTGTTTTGAAAATGCTGAAAAATAAAAAAATCACTGCCTAGTATAAGCCCTGTATCGGGTAGTACAAGTCCTGTGTCCGACGGTATAGGCCCTAGGCTAGATATATTGGGTGGTGTGGGCCCTGTATTAGGTGGTCCAAGCCTTGTGCTATCATCGGGTTTATTTATCCTGGTCCATGTACTGGTAGGCTATTAGACTGGTCAGTACCGAACCATACCAGATGGTATTGCAAACCTCGGGGTAATATATGGTAATCAATACTAGCATCTGCTTTAAAGTGATGAGATGATCTGTCATGTGCTTAACAAACTCAAGCTCATTTAGAGGTCCAGCAAGATGGCGAACAAGAAAATATTTTTCTGATGGGAATTAATGAAAGCATTTAATTTTCAGCAAGCAGGCTTCCTTTGAGCACTATCCTATTAATTAAAGAAAATTCTGACACCAATCTGCCAAATGAAAAACCTCCAGCTGTTTTCGTGACCTTGTCATAGTTGATTTTAAACAGAAAAATACCATATGTAAGAACTGTCTATACTTTGTCTGAGCTGTCCTCTAACTTGAACTAGTAAATTAAATTCCTGGATAGGAGCTGAAACCAAAGGGTGTATTAATTATATTCTCCATCAAGATGTTATAAGTTAACTAAGCTCATCTTAAAAAAAAAAGGATTAAGCTCATATTTTCTGTGGAGACTTCATTTTATCTACTCTCCCACTATCTTTTTAATAAGATCGTACCAAGACATGATGGTGCTGGCCAAAGACAGCCTCCCAGTATCTCATGGTGTGGGCCAAAGAAAGCCTACCAGAACATCATGTTACGGACCTAAGCCATTGTTGACCCATCATTCCCATTAACACATTAAGCAGAATGCTATTTATGTTACAGAAATAGTATGGTTTTTCAAAATCCTATTTGATATTTCAGCCTTTAGTGCCTATCTTGAGTTAAAAGAACCCAGAAAGATTACTGCTTTGCTGCAATAGCTGAGAAAGCATACCCTCTTCGAACATTTAGATCCTGTTCAGATTTCACTGAACACACTTTGACCAGTTACCTCTGTGAATTATCATCCACAAACTACAGATCATGTGAATAGTTATTTAGTTCTAGACATAACCTTACTGAATCCAAGGCTATCTGAAGGATGCTGATCTTACAGTGTTGAACCTTTTAGTTTTTAATTGTTGTGGAAATGGGCTCACTTGAAAAACCATAAATTATGTCATTTGCTCTTCTCTTCCCCCTGCTTGATGCTGTAGGGTTCTATTCATGCATTCAGGTGTGGTTTCTATGTAATGACATTGCAGGGTATAGCTATGGGCATAGCATCTGAAGATCATTTTATGAGGGAAATTGCAGAAGTTCGGCAGATAAGCTTGCGATGGGCAGATGTTGCCAAAAAGGTGTAAATGACTTAGCACTCCATAAATGTTGCTTGACTTTGTGTTAGATGCATAATACAAACCAATGTACTTCTGTTTTTCAGGTTATATCAGATTCAGGGGACCTTGCACTAAGCGAGGTCTATAAGCTTATAAGTGAAGGTGAAAATTTACCTCTTAACTTGGAGAAGGAGTTGAAGGTATATACTCTTGTACAATGTAGAATTTGAGAGACTCTTGCAATCAGCTATTACTCATCCTCATTTTTATTCAAATTGATTCAGTCTTTAAGAGCTCGAAGTTTACTTTATTGCATCTGTCGGAAGCCTTATGATCAGAGAGCAATGATTGCTTGTGACCAATGTGATGAATGGTACCATTTTGATTGCATTGACTTGCATGAACCACCTCAAAAGACCTTCTATTGTCCGGCATGTCGGCCATCTCTTGAGGAGTTTATATCTCTTCCACAAGCGATGCGCAATGAAGAGAGGTAAGAAATGGAACTGTATGATTTCTTAAGTCTGTTATTGCTAACAGTTTCTTGATGCAGTTCTGTCATTACAATGCTAAATTCACTTTTGTCCAGGAATACAAGTATCCATGTCTTATAGAATAGCTGTCAAGCATGCTGGTATTTCATTTTGTTCTATTACACATCAGATAAAACTTGACTTTTGAGACTGTAAGACTATTTGAAAAAGACTTAAAGGTGCAAGGAACAAAAGAGCTCTACTTCTCGCAAATTATTTTCTCAGTTGTCGAAGATGTAATTGAAATGCCCTTCTTTCTATGAAAGAGTTAAATATGGTTCCTTATTATGTTCAATAACATACTATGATGCTTCAATGCAAACGTATGGTGAATTATTTCCTAGAGAAGATGAGATTTTGATATGATATTCCATGTTTAGGCCTTTGTTCTTGAAACATATATAACTTTTTCAGGATATTAGATCATTTATCAAAATTTTGCAGATCAAGCAATGTAGGTGGACCTGATACACCCCCAGTCTGCCAGAGAGAATCAAAACGGAGAGGTTCAATAAGTTTTGGATCTAATTTGCATCAGAAATTGCAGGATGCAGTTGATTTACTGGAAGTTTTAAGATTTAGTGACATTGATCAATTATGGAGAGAAAACAAAAGGCCTCTTCACAGAACAGCCAAAAGACGTAGTAAGTTGGGAGGTGTTTATGTTATTTTGGCTTTCAATTTTTAAAAGAATAGTCCCCAGTCATTATTCTTGTACTGTTTATTCTTTAGTTATTCATTTGGTGATGGCTTTACATGCAATAACATTGTTGCATCTTGCATCTTGCATGATACCTTGCCTTCGTACATGATCGTCATCAACCTAGGTCTACACTGCCGGTGAGATCTCATCCGTGAGTAAGACAATGCTAGAGATGAAGCTGTCTTCTTAATTTTCTTGTAATCAGTTATTCAATAGTTCATAAGCACTTAATCCTTCCTCATTCATTCGTTTGGAGATTTCCTTAAAATTTTGCCTGTTGGAACTATTTCTTCTGAGCTTATTGTTTGATTATATCTCATTTTGCTCTCTCTATGAATCCTGAGCTTGTGAACTTGCATCTTCATTGGAAACCTTTTGCTGTGACCTTTGATTAATTTCTAACATGTTATATGTGTAACTCTTCAGGGAATTGCTTGTTCCCTGACTGAAGAACTTGCTTGTTCCCTGACACATCATGGGGTCACAGCTATTTGCCAAATTGTGTTTTGGTGCTAGTGTAGCTCATACCCAACATGTAAAGATTACCTGTTGTGACAAGGATTTAATACCAGTCCCATACTAGTTTTGGTAAGCTACCTGACCGATATGGTACCAGAGTATCAACCTGTACCATTTGGTCTTATTGGATAAAATAATAAAAAATAGTAGCGAATGGTATTATACCAGTAAATAAGGTATATACTATATACCAATTGGTAAGGTTGAGATTTGAAACCTTGGTTCCGTTCCACTCTTGTAACCATTCATGTTTAGTAGCTTAATTTTGTTTTGGAATGTTCTTACGCAACATGATAGATATCCCTGATTGTGATGCCTAATTGTCACTTCTGAGTCTGTAACTGTCCATGTATGCCTCAGTCAGACTTGCTTTGGCTTCGTGATAACTCTTGTATCCTCAACAAGGCAGTTATATGCTAGTTGATGGTGATTGGCCATGATTAAAACTGTTTTATTTGGTTTCATTCTTAAACTTTGGCATCCTAGCTGCTTTCATATCTTGCTGATTCGTCTATAAGGGCAAAGTGCTAACCACTCAATAAAGTTGATTTGTTATGGTTTAGAGAATAATGTCAATTTGTATATTTTTTTCTATATTATCAGCATGCTAATAGCTTTACCATGAAATTTAGTAATATTTTATATTTTCTTAATTGTTATTTAGCAAATTTATGTATTTTCTTGAGGCTCTTGCACAGTCCCTTATCCTACCATCTGCTTTGCATTACGATCAGCAGAAACATAGACAAACTTTATGATTATATATTTCTCATTCTGAACGGTAACTTTATAGCCAGGAAAGTCTTGTTCTCTTTATTATCTGATCTAGCTAATGTCTTTTGCTTTGTCAAGGATGGAAGGTTTCAGTATTTGATGAGTTGGTGTTCCAGCTCTTGTAGTTGTTGAGATGGTCACAATAAAAGATCTGATTTTTCTTAGTTTGACTAGTGATATTGACCTAATCAGAGCTTGATGATGGGAAAATGTCCCTCTAGCTGACCCCAAACAGTTGGGATTTTGTGGCCGCTTTTTGTTTCAAACTTCCTTTGTTCCAGTGATCTATGATCAGACTGGTGTGTCTCAGACCAAAGGTGTCCAAACAAATTTTTTTACTACTTTTAGGTTTCTGATTATTTCAGCCACTGTTTTTTCTTATAGTTTTGCTATTTAGACAAGATTTTGAAATATATCAACTGCTTACATGACTTTTTCCTTCTTTCTTGTACTTATTACAGTAAAACTTTAATCATCAACTTGGGGGTAACAATTGCCAGACTCTTGCGCTTGTGAGTACTTGTTCTTGGCAAATATGCACTGAATGCTTTAAAGATGCGACCAAAAACACAGATGGTCCACAGCTTGGCGATGATAGCCATTAGCCTGTGCATGATCATGATCCCGTTGAAGTGGGCCTCGGCATTTGCTACTGTTGCACAGGTCCATAAAGTCATGCTGTTGTTCTATGAGATGAAAAGGGTTCACATGGAGACATTCTTAAAGAACTGTTCAACATCCATGGTTGTAAGAAAGTGATGGGGATTAATGGCAGTCTATGAGGAGTCCTTTGTGTTGCGGTGCAAGTGGAAGGGTCGGGTCCACATGAACCAGGCCAAGGGAGCACGGTGACATCGGATTGATGTGAGCTGGTGGGGCCGGCCTGCTCTATCTCTGGCCTGTGGAATGTTGCAGGCCGCTAGTTGGTGCCTTTTGCTGCTGACATTTCACATGACCATGTCTACTGGGAAGATTGCGACTCCCAAGTACATATTTTTCCACATGATATGTGAGATGTCTTGGTTCCGTGGGAAAGCACTTGAACCAAATGAATTATTTGGTTGATACTAATGTCCTAAAGTTTTTTTTTTTTTTTTCTTTTACTTTGAGCATAGCCTTCTCTAGGGTATTTACCTTGTATGTTTTTGTGACCATATTATTGTTGCTTGATCCAGAGGCAATGTGTCTCACATTTAGCATCCAAGTCTTTGTCTTGGATGTATGAGATGTATGTGTATCTTACCCACTTTTCGATACGATTCATAGAGTTTAAAATCTTTCTCAATAAAAAATTATTGGCAATAGCTCCTTTGCTTCTTCATCTCTGATGTTGTCTTAGGCTAATGGTGATACTGTTGTATTTGTGGTGGCCAGGCTCTGTTGTCACCTTGCCATGTGCATCTGGAAATAACAAGGTACTTGTAATTTGCTACATGTATTTACACCTGTTTTCAAGTGGAGAACACAATAAAATATCAAAAAGGGAAGGGAGACTAAAATTGTCTCCTTAAATTTATTATTTTTAATTGCTGAGATTTTGATGTTTACTTGCCTTTGTTAAGTGCTTATTTTTGTGGTTTCTTAAGATTATAACAAACATTAGATCATCCTCTCTTTCTTTTCTTTCTTGGAAACTCCAGGATTCTTTTTCTATGACAAGGACTGTCATGCCAATCAGCATATATCGAGATGACTTAGATACAGTAGTAGAGAAGTATTGGCACATATGATTGAGGTAAGTGGGTCAACTTTCTTTTTTGATAAAAAGTAGTTATTCTCGTTCTTTTATTTTGGATTTGAGATCACTAATATAATTGGCATCTTATCCAATCCTTGAAGGGGTTTTTTCTTGTGAGCTTGAATAGTGTTTTGTTTTAGTAATTTATCATGATTTTATGAATTCTTAATTAGTTTTTCCAAAGTCATTTTCATCCCTGTCGTGATACCTACTTGCAGGAGCATAACGAGTTAGTAAATTGTTATTGTCGTTCCTTTTGAATTGCAAACATTGGATTACACAAGCATAATTAAATAGAATACCTGATTGGCTTGAAAAATTTTTAGTTTACTTCAATCTTTAGTTTTGCAGCCACGTGTAAGAAACTTTGTTTGGAGAGCAAATAATATAAGCTTGAGAGGTGGATTGGTTAAGCTGTGTTCGTAGTGCGTCTCCCACATTAATTGTTGCCCACGTTCTTCCTATTAATGTTTGCTACCTCTTGATGGCAACCGCTGCCGGCCTTCTTCAGTGTATGCGAGGTATGTAACTTTTTATCTCCTTTCTTCTCTGGCATTTGGACACGCACGCACTGTCCCACATGTTTCTTCCTCTGTGACTGATGGCAGCAATACTTTTTTTTTTTTTGTGTCTTCGTCTCAAAAGTCAACTTTTTTTTTTCTGAGGAAGAATTCTAGAGACAAGCAAGTGTAGAGTTCACTTCATAACCCATACCTTGTTAACCTACCATTTTCATATCATCTGCAATGCAATGCATCACAAAATTACTCATTTTGTGGCATCTAATCACATCTTAATTTAATGATATTAATTTCTCATTCGAGGATTTTTTTTTTTTTCCTTTTCCAACTCGTGTACTACTAGAAATTTGATTTTTTTTATTTTTTTTTTGACCGGTCGAGATATATGTCTTTCAGTTTGATTTCATGGATTAAAAAAAATAAAAATATTATTTTTCTCCAAAGAAGATTAAATAAATAAATAAATAAATAGATAGGATTTCCGTGTGTATAAGAACTTAATGACCAGTCCAAAGGATTTGATGTTTCTCTCAGATACCTTAGTATCATTAGCACTCTTCCTTGTATACATCATCCTGCTTAATGTCAAGTGGAGGTTGGAAAGAGTCCCAACTGTGAGAGAAAGCGACGGCATCTTTGTTGCATGGGCTTCTAAAGTTTGGTCTGCTTGTGATGTGGATAACTTGACCAATTGCTATCTCACTCATATTGCCAAAATTCTCCTTGACATTATCACATAGATTTTTTTTATTTTTCTAGTTATTATTATTATTATTATTGTGAGGAACAAACAAAGACTTCCATTGGGAGCTGTTGTATGCATCCAAATCATAGTTGAGACTTTAGGCATTTTCCAAGATGAAGAAAGGAGCCAACCACTACACTAAAGTCCGATTACACTTTTTTGTGTGTTGGACTTGGTGGCAACAATCAATAGGGAGGACCACCCAAGAAACAAGGAGGATGAGAAGGATAAGAAAATATATACATCCTCGAGTTGTAGAACATTTTATGCCATAAAATGTTTCTTTGGTAGAATAATTAGCCAAATGAATCGATAAAGAATTTTCATTAGTAATAAGTTAAATTGACAAGGCTTTCTGCAGGATCTATGGAAAGAGAGGTGACAAAAATATATAACCTCGTTGTGAAATAAATAAAATATTTATATTTATATGCATATTTAGATATGATAGAGGGCTCTTGTCATAAATTGATACGACGCCAAAGGCATATGGAAAGAGACATAAATATAAAAATAAATAATTCTAATAATATAAAAATAAGATAATTTAATCAAGCTTTCGTCAATGTGAAGTTTACGAGTGAGTGACAAACGTGAAGGCGTGATAAAAGATTTTGATAGTTTATCGTAAGCAACCAAGTTCGATCTAATTTTTATCATCTATCTTTTAAAAAAAATAATAAAGTGACATAAATATAATCGTACTTTGTTCGTAACTACTCTCCTAAATGGATATATTACAATAAAAAAATGTATATATATAATATTTGTAAATGTTAAGGGTATTATGGTCAATTACGAGAGTAGAGGAAGAGTCGTTGTTTGGGGTCCATCCTTCACACCTTCCCGCCCCTCGTGTTCTTAACGTGAAGCAAAGCAACAACACCAACAACAGTAGCAGCAACACCAACTACTGGTCCACGAGAGACTACAACCTTCATTTCACCTCCCCGATCTCTCTCTCTCTCTCTCTCTCTCTCTCTTTCTCTCTCTCTTTCTTTCTATATATATATATCTATAATCTCATCTCCTCTTTCCATGTCCTCTTCTATCTCAATCTGGAGAGAGAGTGTGTGTGTGTGTGTGTTTAGATGGAAGCTGGATGGTGTGTCTCGTGGTATGGGCAGCTGAAGGAGAATTCCAAAGGGATCGCATTGATCTCCCTTTTCCTCTTTGCCTTCTTTCTCCACCTATGGTTTTAGGAGATCATGCGATTCCTTAGGAATTTTCCGTCGGTTGCTGAATCTTCATCTCTCTCTCTCTCTCTCTCTCTCTCTCTCTCTCTCTCTCTCTCTCTGGGCTTTGGCAAACAACAGACATCATCTTCCAGGTTCTTGCTATGCTCACTGATTCATTGAATAAGCTTTTGCTATAGTAGAACATCAACTCTGTTTGCTTAACAAGGAGTTTTTGCTTTTCTTATTCGTTTTGTTCCTCCTTTTTGTCTTTCTTATTCGTTTTGTTTCTTACCGATGAAGAAACACTTGTTGGTCTACTTTTTTTTTTTCCTTGCAATAAAGAAGGACAAAAAGGTTTATCTAAATTAAAGAATTAGATCTACCGGTAATTTCATGATGAGTTTTTTGTTAGGAAACAACAAGTTTTAGGAGATTACACACGTCACATAGATTTGTAGAAACAACCAAATCAGTTCCTTGTTACAACCAAATCGGACTCCAAAGGTGATGAGCTTATTGATGAATGCAGAGGATATAGCAGCATTCAAGACAGAGAAGAGATGTCTTAAATGATCTTTAAATTTTACACAAGGCTTCTTAAATGAAACACAAATACTGCAAACTGGTTTCCTTGCATCCACAGACTAATTTATACACCAAGTGATTTTTTATTTCCTTTTCTTTGTTTCTTCGAGTGATGTCCTACTAATTCTATCTATCTGCTGCTGAGGAGTAGAAAGGAGGCTCTACTAATTCTTCTTCTTCTTCTTCTTCTACTTATCATTTTATTCGTAAGGGGGAGAATTTTGTGATGGAAAAGAAAGAGAGAGAGAGAGAGAGAGAGATGTTCATATTTTTTTGTGATGGTAAAACTAGGAGAAGGGATGTTTAATCAATCGCAGCTCCAAATTGCTGGACCGGGCCTTATATCCATCTTATTTTGGCAAACTGAGCCCAACCCATTCTCGAATGACCATTTCTTTTCTTGATATTGCCGAAGAAGAAATTTGATATGAATTTTGCTCGGGATTTTCCAAATGAATAAATGCATATATGTCAAGTGCGGACGAGCAAAGTAAAGTGTCCTACTTCCTTTTTTCCATCTATTATGTGAGTATTTTATTTATTTATTCTGCTGTTGACGTCCATAACGACCAAAAGAGATTCCTACCCCTTTTCTCTTCATTTTAAATATACAGTTAATGATTTTATTGAACGAATATATATATATATATATATATATTGTTATTTATATTTAATGAAAAAAGATGATTAAGTAACTTAATGATGAACCACTAGTGCATGAAGCTCTAGTTGGACGGACATGGGCATGGGAAGAGAATCGATGTACCGAGTACATTACACATACGAAAAATAAAAGGAAAGTGACCAACATAGGAGGAGGAGGATAAAGGTTTTCTTCATTTAATTTGTTTCCTATGGAAATATCTATCTTGATTAACATGTCTATTAATCATGGTTTTATAACCATGGAAGAAGCCA
Source organism: Musa acuminata AAA Group (assembly GCF_036884655.1). Lineage (NCBI taxonomy): Eukaryota > Viridiplantae > Streptophyta > Magnoliopsida > Zingiberales > Musaceae > Musa > Musa acuminata. The sequence continues at coordinate 39,385,026 of NC_088335.1, forward strand.
CATGTCTTTTATTGTGCTATCTCTCTCTCTCTCTCTCACTCATGCGAAGAAGATGTTTGCATCAGAGAAGGAAGATGATGTCGTCTATCGAAACTGCTTGGAAATGTGTGCTTGCTTGCATGTGTCTCTTCTCTATGTTGTCGTCGTATTATCTTCATATAACGAGACTAAGGCACACTATTGAAATTGCTTGGAGGAAATGTGCTCGCGCGCGTCTCTTTTCTATGTCGTCGTAGTTGTATTTATCTTCGTATCACATTGTTATTTGCTCCAACTGCATAGATGTCATCATTTAGAATGTTGCATAAAGAGGGTCGGGTCTTGGTCTGTTTATACGAATCCACCAAAGGAGATGGAGATGATGACATGTGAATCCACTTACCCATGGAGTTTCACTGCTTTTCTTAGTGGTGGTAGACTCATTCCTGACTCGTGTCTTCATAAAGCTGGAGATTCTTCGATTGCAATTTGCTTACTTAGTTTTACAGGTCATGGGCACTGATTCCCAAAGTTGGTGGAAAGAAGCTTGTTCATTTCTAGCTAGTTGATTTAGTAACATCTATAGATGCATGGCATTTAAGAGAGAATAGTTATATCAGTATTAATCTATCTATCTATCTTAGGAGGATCTTTTTTCTGGGTAATGATCATACTATAAAGATTATTGATAATTATACTATTAGGATAAAGATGTATGATGGTATGATTCTCACTATTCAGGGTACGACATGTCAAAAACCTAAAGAAAAATATGCCATTAGGTTAGTTAGATGACTTTGGCTACGTATGAAAGCATTAAAATCTGTAATATGTCATATTAAAATACAAAAATAACTTTTATATCAGGATTGAAATCAATTACTTAAATCTAGTTTAACGATGCATACCTTTTGATGTTATCTGTTCAGATATTTCTGTTTGATTTGCAAAGCATCGTCCTTAATTCAAAATCGTTATCAATCTGTATGGAAGAACTAGATTATTTCTCCTCTCTTCCTATCCTTTCACAGGGCTAACTAGATTGATGGTTTTAGGGAGAGAGTTGAGAAAATTATAATCCCAGATAGAGACATGCGTCTATGCGTGTCTTGTGCGTCTATGCAGTCCCTAGAGGTCTTATCTATTTATAAGCAAGAACAAAGGGTCTAGAATAAGATATAAAAGATATATTTAAAATCAAAATAAATAAAATAAAATTTGTTTGAAAAATAATTTTATCTAATTGGATTCCAAAGAATTTTAAAAAAGTATTTTATACATACCCATGAATTTTAAAATAAGCCAATAAGTCCAATAAACATAATAATATTATATTAAGTCCAACTATCAATGCTAGTCATAACAGTTGTATTTCATCAATGTCATACTCCCTTCTATGTATCACAACATTATTAATCTTTCCTAATATAGTCCATAATGACCCCTATAATTTATCTTGTCAAGACAATCCTATTATTACATTCAACCATAATATGCATAAATATAGATATAAATAGGATAGCAGAAACAAATAACTTTAATTAAACAAGAAGAATGTCAATAATAGCTAGCATCCACATAAATATGCATCACCATGACTTGCTCACAAACCTCATTCTAAGAATATTTTCTTTGAATACTTTACACTGTAAGGCTTTTATCAATGGATCAGCAATCATCATAGAGGTGCTCAAAGTTTTCAATTGATACTTGCTGTTTCTAGATTCTTTCTCTAACCATCAAGTACTTTATCTCAATGTGCATGGAACCACTAGAGTATTTGTCATTCTTAGAGAACAAAACTACTGCGGTGTTATCACAAAATATCTTTAGTGGCTTGGCAATTGAATCGACCACACCAAGTCCTAAGATGAAATTTCACAACCATAAAGCTTGATTTGTGACCTCAAAGCATGCCACATATTCAGCTTCCATTGTTGATGATGCAATAAGCGATTGCTTTGCACTTTTCCAAGAAATTGCCACACCAACTAATAAGAATACAAATCCTGAAATGAACTTCCTACTATCGAGGCAATTTGTAAAATCAGCATCTGAATATCCTGTCACTTCAAGATAATCTGATCTCTTATATGTGAACATATAATCTTTCATCACTTGCAGATATCTCATTACTTTCTTTGTAGCTTTCCAATATTCCATTCATGGGTTACTTTGGTATCTTCCCAGCATTGCAACTGTAAAACTAATATATGGTCTTGTACAGGTTTGAACATATATTAGACTTCCAATTACGTACCCATAAGGAATATTTTTCATTTGATTCTTTTTTAAGTCATTTCTTGAACAGTGGTTTTGACTGAATTTTTAACCTCTAGTAATCGGTATATCATTGGTTGAGGAAAGCTGCATATTAAATCTCTCCAAGATACGATTAATATATCTATTCTGAAACAATCCTAATAATCCTAGAGATCTATCCCTGAATATCTCAATGCCAATAACATAGGTTGCCTCATTCATATCAACCATCTTAAAGTTCTTGTTGAGAAATATCTTGGTTTCGTGCAATAAACCAAGATCACTACTGGTAAGTAAAATATCATTCACATATAAGGCCAATATAATAAACTTGTCCTACTTACCTTCAGGTATATACACTGATCAATAGTATTTTTCTTAAATCCGAAAGAAGTAATAGTATTATGAAACTTTATATACCATTGTCTAGAAGTTTGTTTAAGGCCATAAATGGATTTCTTAAGTTTACAAGCCCAACCTTCTTTTTCCAATCCTTCAAGTTGTTCCATATATATTTCCTCATCTAGATCCCCATTCAAAAATATTGTTTTCACATCCATCTGATGCAACTCAAGATCATAATGAGCTACTAATACTATGACGATTCTCAATGAGTCCTTTTTAGAAACAGAAGAAAAAGTCTCATTATAGTCGATGCCTTCCTTTTGAGAAAAACCTTTGGTCATAAGTCTGGCTTTATATCATTCGATATTGCTCGTTGAATCGCGTTTTGTCTTAAAGACCCATTTACAATCGACTCTTTTACAATTATTGGGTAATTCAACGAGATCCTAGACATTATTCTAGACCATTGATTTTAACTCTTCTTTCATTGCATCATACCATTTTTTAGAATCATTACTTTCTATAGCTTGTGAAAATGATAAGGGTTCTCTTTTTATTCCTATATCATAATCTGATTCTTGTAGATATACCACATAATCATAAGAAATGATATGTTTCCTTTTCCTTTGAGATCTTCTCAAATTTGTTAATTGTGATTGTTCTACAAGATCATCAGCGACGACATCAACATCATATGAGAGTTCTTTAATATTATTTTGTTGTGCACCCTCATCAATACTCTTATTGATTTTAGGAATAGCAATCTCTCGAATAGGAAATGATATGGGAGAATTAACCTTTCTCCTTAATATCAAAATTAATCCTTCGAGATTTTTCACTCCCACTTATTTCGCTATTTTCTAGGAATTTTGCATTACCAGATTCTACTACCCTCATACTATGATTAAGGCAATAAAATCTGTATCCCTTGGATTTTTCTTGATAACCAATAAAATATCCTGAAATAGTTCTTAGATCCAATTTTTTTTCATGTGGATTGAATACTTTTATCTCTGTAAGACATCCCCAAATATGTAAATGTCTCAGACTGGGCTTCCTACCAGTCCATAACTGAAATGAAGTTGATGTAACTGACTTACTAGGAACCCTGTTTAAGATATACATAGTTATCCTAAGAGCTTCACCCCACATCAACTCAAGTACAGAGGAATAACTCATCATGCTCCTAACCATATCCATAAGAGTACGATTTCGCCTTTCAGAAACACTATTCTGTTGTGGCACACTTGGTAATACATATTGAGCATAAATACCCCGTTGTTCTAGGAATCTAACAAAAGGACCAATATTCTGACCAGATCCATCATATTTGCCATAAAATTCATCACCTCTGTCATAATTTTAACTTTTTTATCTAATTGTCTCTCAACCTCATTTATGTATACTTCAAGAGTATCAACGGCTTGAGACTTTTCATGTATTAGATAAACATAGCCATATCTGAATAGATCATCTATAAATGTGATGAAATACCTTTCTCCACTAAAACAAGGAATATGGAGTGGTCTGTAAATATCAGTATGAATAATCTCAAGGAGTTATTTACTTCTTGTGGTATTTTTTTTTATATGTTTAGTTTGCTTTCCCTTAATACAATATATACAAACATCAAAATCAGTGAAGTCTAAATGTTCCAAAATATTATCCTTTATTAATCTTTTAATTCTTTCCTTAGAGATATGCCCCAATCGTCTATGCCGCAATATAGATCTTTTATTATTGAAACTACGTTTCAATCTAACACTTGATTGTATGGTCATTAATGTCTTTACAAACTCAAGATCTAAATTAATTCTATACAAACCATCACACAGAATTTCATAACCAACTTTTATTGAATCATAAAACATACTGAGTTTGCCACTATCAAAAGAAAGACAATATCCTAACTTATTAATTCTAGAAAGAGAAACTAAATTTCTAGAAATTATAGGAACATAACATGTGTCAATAAGATCCATAACCCGTCTCTAAGCATAGACGATAAGTTCCCATTGATATCACTTTCGCTTTAAGACGATTTCGCATAATGATAAATCTTCCATGTTCTTTTGGTTTCTAAATTGAAAAAAATCTCTGCATGTTATTAGTAACATGAGTTGAAGCACCAGAATCAATTCACTAAGTGTTAGAAGGAACTTCTATAATGTTTGATTCGAAACACACAAAAGTCGAGTTAATACCTTTCTTTTCGAACCAAATCTTACATTTGATGCGGTCCTTCTTCACATGTCCTTTCTTACCACAAAAGAAGCACTTTACAATAAAAGCTTTCTTTTCATTAGTTTGTTTAATATTTCCAGACCTAGCAAATCTTTTTGATGGATAATGCTTCAACTTTCTTTTCTTATTACCAGCTCTGTGAGTAGTAGTCATGACATTATATGAACTTTCCTACCTTAATCTCAATTCTTCCTGAACGCACATGCTAGTTAACTCATTCTAAGTCCCACTTATTCTTATTTATATTGTAGTGAATCTTGAATGGGCCAAACTAAGAAGGAAGAGAATTGAGAATAAACTACACGAGGAAAAACTCATCAACATTCATGCCTAATGTTTTAAGTTTTGCAGCTTTGTCAGCCATATTGAGGATGTGATCCTGAATTCCTCGAGTGCCATCATACTAAGCCATAATCAGTTCTTTCATTAATGTGTCAGCTAATGACTTATCAGCAGATTTAAATCTGTCTTCAATAACCTTTAAATATTTGTGTGCGCTAGTTGCAATCGGTAATGAAGTCTTTATGTTATTTGCAATTGTCATTCTTATAAACATTAAACTAAGTCTATCATATCTTTCTCAAGCTTTTATTTCATTGACTTATTCTACAGTACTTTCATCAGTCAAGTCTGTAGGCTTTTCAACAAGTAATGCTAAATCAAGATCTAATATACCCAGTGTAAATTTCACATGCTCTAATCATTCTGAATAATTTGATCCAAAGAGTACTAATGTATAGGCGGAAGTACCGCTATAAAAATATAGAATAACATTAATACTTTGAGTTTGTTAGAAATTGATGAGCTATTGATATCATCTATATTACACCTTTGGGTGAAATATTGACATATCTAGTATTCACTCAAGAATATTTATGAAGGATTGATATAATCCTTTTGGAATAGTATTGTTACCTTTGGGTATACAACCCAAAACTACAAGGATATTCTACCCCCATCACATAATTATTTGAATTAGATTCTCCTTTAGGATTATCCAAATCTCCTAATTATATGTGTCATTATGAATATTATTTTCTTAATATCATTTAGGACTAATTCCTTAATATTATTTTATAAGTCATTAGTCTATGTCACTTTAGTGACTACAAGACCAATACAATAATATAAAATAAAATTTAAAATATCCTATAAATGATATAACTTTTATTGTAATTCATATCATAAAAGTCTATTATCCCAGGCCACTTTGGCAACTACAAATCAGATAAAACTTAGGGAGATGAATTACAAATAATATTCATCAAATTTCTTTAATTTATGCTAAGTTGTTCAATAATAGAATAACAACCATAATAATTATTGAACATTAATGCTAAGCAGTTCAATAATAAAATAACAACCATAATAATTGAATATTAATCAACAAAAGAAAACTCATATGATAATCATGATAACATATAAATCATGCCTTCATATGAAAAGTAAACATTATTTTATAATTTCAAATATATACATGTGAATAAGTAAATAAAATTCTAAAAATAATAATTAGATTTTGATTTTATTTACCACATGTATAATCAATAATTCATATGAGAAAACTATAAAACTAAACCATAATTTATAGTTATATATATATATATATATATATATATATATATATATATATCAAAATTAAATCCAATCAAATGATTAAAAATATAATCATGATTAAATTTAATCATAATTATAATAAATCATATTTATTAATTTTATAATTGAGAACATAAACTAAATTTCTTAATTTCATAATGATAAAACTATAAATATTTGATAGGATATAAATCAGAAATATGTGATTTATGAAGGGCAGAACTATAATTTGGCAGAAATTAGACCCGAGGGCAAAACTATAAATATGTTGACAGAACATAAATTAGAATTACGAAATTTACAAAGGGCATAATTATAATTTTATAAAATCTAGCCTCGAGGTCAAAACCATAATTATGCCAAAAACCCTAATCTGCCTCGTCGTCGTCGCCTGCACATGCGGCGCTGCTGCTGTTACTAGCGGCGCGGCTGCCTACGCACGGCTGCTGCTGTTACCAGCGGCGCGGCTGCCTACGCACGGCCGCTGCCGCCACGGCGTTGTTGCCACGAGGCTGCCACTGCTCGCGCGCGACCGTTGCGATGCTGTCGTTGCCCCCGCGCGACGCGCACGGCTGGTTGTGACTATTGCCAGCGCGCGGTCGCTGTGGCGGTACCTGCCCGCGCACGGTCGCTGCCGCCGCAGGGCTGCCTCTGCCCACGCGCGGTCGCTGCTGCTTGGGCGCGGCCTACCCGCTCACGGACGCCGCTTGTGCGCGGCACCTGGCCGCTCGAGGTTGCCGCATGGGTGCGGCCCACCCGCGCGAGGCTGTCGTCGGGGCTCTCTGCTTGCATGCGGTCGATCGTCGCATGGGCACTGTGATGCCCGCGTACGGCTACCACCGCTGAGGCAGGCATGGAGACGTTGCCGCCAACAGATTCGCAGCAAGGTTGACGATGACCATTGCTGCTTAGCAATTCTAAGAGGATAAAGGTAATCCATGCATCGTAAATAAATTAATAGATCTAATACATTTGATATAAAATACCTAGGCTATGATATAAGTATAAAAATCTGTAATATGCTATATTAAAATACGAAAATAATCTGTACGCCAGGATTGAAATCAGTTACTTAGATCTAGTTTAATTATGTATACATGTTTCAGTCCTAAAGGTCTTGTACGTGATAGAGTCTTGTCTATTTATAGACGAGAGCAAAGGATTTAGGATAAGATATTAGGATATTTCCTCCCATCAAGGTTATCTCCAAAAGAATCCTGGCTAAAATATTTCATAAGAATCCAATTAATTATTTTATATATCTTATCCAATTATAAAGGGCATAAAAATCTAACAACATACCCTAAGAATAAGATTAAGAAGATTGTATGCTAGTTATAAAGGAAGAGAAGATCACAACTAATATATATAAATATATATATAAATATAAATATAAATATATATATATATATATATATATATATATAGTATTATTATAAGCATTGTGTAACAAGTAAAAAACATAGATTAAAATTTGTTAGATTAACATACATGCTTGCATCGATTCATTTTGATATTTGGAAGTCAGTCATCAATTACATCACTAAGCGGCATAAATTATTTTCCCTTATTCATTAATGCTAAGTGTATTCAAACAAGAAAAATACATGTGTTTTCAGTATTTTCATCTTTTAAATCAATGGTAAGACTTGAATATGGGAAAAGGATCAAGTGTTTGTTTGTAGATAGATAATGGAGAAGAAGAATATACGAGTGGAGAGAGTTTGATATTCGTACAGTCCTAACAAAATGGGTATGATCGAGCGGATAAACAAACATATAACTCACTCTTTTGAAGAGGACTAAAGCATTACTAATACTATATGTCTGCCCAAGTCATTTTGGGCAAAAGCAGTAAAGACTACCTATTTATTATGCTATTAATTAGTCTCCCGATTGCAATTGAGTTTAAGACACCTATCAATAAATATATGGATTGGTAAGCTTCTTCTTTACATATATTTGGTTGTCCTACGTACGTTTATAATGTATGTACAATGCTTAAAGACAGAACAAAGCTTGATTCTAAGTTCAGAAAAATATATTCTCGAGTTATCTTGATGGAGTTAAGGGATATCACTAAGTACAAGTTAATTACAGTATAGATGTTAGCTTTGTTAAATATGGACAAAAGGGTATTGGTGTTTACATGATGATAAAAAGTTCAAAAACTACTACGTTCGAGTAAAAAAGATTCAATATCAAAAAATCAAAATTGTTCATAAGCGATGATGTCGGAGTATAATGAACGAGTATCAATGCAATTCAAGGTTAACAAGTCTAACAATCAACTCATGAGAGGGTAATGTTATGCGTATTATTTTTTTTCTAACAAAAGATGAAGAGTCATCAATTTTCTAGAAGGCTAGGCTACATGTAGTCCATATATATCTTTGTAGATGATAACAATCTAGCAAGAAATTGAAGCTCTACACAAAAATAAAAATATGTGAACATGTTCTTCTACCATAAATTTTTTTTTATTAAAAATAGATGGGTCTATAAGATTAAGAGAGATAACAACAATAAAGTTGAGTGGGGTGAAAAATATGCTAAAAAAGAAGATACTAATTTTAATAAAAAAAAATTTATTATTTGACTTACTATAGTTCAAATACTTATTTGACTTACATTTGGAATAATTAGATGTGAAACATTTTATTATGGTGAATTTGAAGAAGAAACCTATATGCTCCAACCAGAGAGCTTTGTTGAGAAAGGAAAAGGGAACTTAGTTTGTAGGTTAAACAAATATCTATATCATTTAATTTAAAGCAAAAATCAAATTATTGGTACAAGAGATTTGATTCCTTTATTGCTAGTGTTTGACATAATAGATTCAGTTCCTACTATTGTATCTATTATCTTGATATTGTATGATGCTCGTTTTCTTATCTTGATATTGTATGTTGATGACTTGTTGGTCAATGACTATCTAATAAACATCAAGTCAAAGAATTAAAGATAATTGGCTAGCAAGAGAGGGACTTGGGACTAGCAAATAAGATTCTAAAGATGTAAATTAATTGAGACAGAAAATAAAGAAAGATATAACTATTTTTAAAAAATTACATCAAGTATATAACAACTAAACAAGCTTGGAAAGAGGCAATTTGAGTTATAAGATTAATAGAAGAACTTGGGCACAAGAAAAATATTTATTTGTATTGTGAATCAAAGTGCTTTATACATCGTATGAAATCCAATATTATATTCTGATTCAAAGCACATAAAAGTCTAATATCATAGACATATAGAAGATCAACACAATGGATAATCATGCTATGATAAAACTAATAAAAACTAATAAATTCATGTGAAACAGATTTTCTAATGGTTTAGTGGAGACATAATAAAAAATGAATAATTTAGTAGAGATATAATCATGACTTGATAAGCAAATATGAATAATTTAGTGGAGACATAAGCAAAAATTCAATCTTATATCATGGGTAAAAACACATAGGAGTTCAATATTATTTTCTTAAAATAATAAATAAAATAATGAAGGATGCTATCTATTTTCTTAAAAAAAATAATAATGAAGGATAATATCATGGATACATACATAATAGATGTTATGAAAAAACTAATTAAAACTAATAAACTAATGTGAAACGGATTCTTTAATGGTTTAGTGGAGACGAAATCATGACTCGACAAGCAAAAATGAATAATAATTTTATTTTATTACTTTGGATGGGAGATTGTGAAGTGTTACGATATTAAAAAAGAAAAAAAAATAAAATAAAAAAGATGAATGTTACAGCCGCCCACCACATTCCCATTCCGAGCAACGTTGAATGGTTGCAGCCTCCTACACAGCCACTTCTGATGCCTAGACAAAGGCTGAATCGATTGGTGCACAGGTTGAGTGCGGTGCAGCTTAAAAGTCAGTCAAGTTAAGTCTGTGTAGGAGAGAGAATCTTTTCTAATGAATATATGTATCCAGTTTTATTTTCTTCTAACAAGCTATAAATCATGTAGGACTGACTGCATGAACCTTCATGTTGATGCTGAGTCGGCATCACTTTAGCTTGATTATTTATTTGATCAACATGTCATGGAGATGTGCAGTGGGATATGATTGTTTTGAATCCAACTAATTGATTGGTTTAAGTGACCTAAAAAATATTATTAATTCATCATTACTCATACATCATTACAAGATTATATTTTAAAATTTATAGTTAATTTGAATGAGGTTATGACTCTATTTAAATTATTTATAGTATTTTTTAATAGATTTTATAGTGTTTTTATTATAATGGTCAAAATACTATAATTGATCAAAAAATATTATAATAAGATCAAAACAAAATTTTGAAAGAAGTTTAGGTATTTTTAAAATTAAGGATACTGTTTAAAAAATAAAATAAAGGACACCGGTAAAAAAAAACACTCAAAATGTGAGGTTTTTTAAATATAATAATAATAATAATAATAATAATAATAATAATAATAATAATAATAACAATAACAATAACAATATATTTACTTGTATTTCTCTCGAGGCATTTGGGATGCAATGGGGTCGGCGCGTCCTGCTTGCCTCTTGGAGGGGTCGAAGAGCTGTTTTCCCTCCCCCCGTCCCCCGGGGGGCCTAAATCTGAGACGACGCGGTCATTGGCTTATCGTCACCGGATAAACACCATAACCACGTTTGACAGAAAGAAAGACGCTGGCGCACGCGCAACCGCGGTCAAGGTGGTGGATCCGGTCGCGTATGCCGCTTTCCACACCCTTTCCCTTCTCCTCCTACACGACAAGAGAAGCCGCGCACAGCGACAGCTTGCGATGAACCGAAACCAACGACCGCGGAGTTCGCCGTCACGTCTCCCGTCACCGCTGAGGCCACGAACGCGAAGGGAGCCGTGCGCCCATACGCGTCTTCCTACAGTTGACACGTGTCGTTGCTATTTTGTTTCCACCGTCCTCTCCTTATTTAAAGCCATCCCCTCTCTCCCTTCCCTCTATCCCTCTTCCACTGTCCCTTGTTCCCTTTTCGGTTGGTGCAGTTTTGTGTCGTAGCTTTGTTTTCTCTGCTTGGGTAGGTATCGAAGCGGGTGACGACGATGGAAGGTCTCACTCTCACTGGAGTGCTGAGGAAGGCCGCCGGGGACTTCCCCTCCCGGCGCGCCATATCCATCTCGGGCCGCCTCGAACTCTCCTACGCCCGCCTCCACCAGCTTGTGGATGCCGCCGCCGCCCGTCTTGCCGACGCCGGCGTGCTCCCTGGTGACGTCGTTGCGCTGGCCTTCCCCAACACCGTCGAGGTTCGTTTGGCTTCCTTTAGCTTTGATTTGATTAATATCCGCCGCGGAGTCTGCCGGCCGTGCCGCTGACGATGCCGTTGCTTTTGTGTTCGTGCAGCTTGTGATCGTGTTCCTGGCTGTGATCCGCGCCCGGGCTGTGGCGGCGCCGCTCAACCCCGCATATACTAAGGATGAGTTCGTGTTTTACCTCTCTGACTCGGAGTCGAAGCTCCTGGTGATCAACGCCGAGGGGAACGCGGCTGCGGAGGCCGCCGCGGCCGAGCTCGGGATCCCCCGCTCCGCCGCGTCCCTCCCCGACGCCTCCGGCACGCTCGAGCTCTCCCTCCCCACCGGCAGTACGGCAGCAGACGGGACCGCGCTGCCGCTCGACACGCGCGTCAATGACCCCTCCGACGTCGCGCTGTTCCTGCACACCTCCGGCTCCACGAGCCGGCCCAAGGGCGTTCCCCTCACCCAGCGCAACCTGGCTGCCTCTGTCAAGAACATCCGCTCCGTGTACCGGCTGAGCGAGACCGACTCCACCGTAATCGTCCTCCCCCTGTTCCACGTCCACGGCCTGGTAGCCGCCCTCCTTTCCTCCCTCTCCGCCGGCGCAGCCGTGGCCCTCCCAGCCGCCGGCCGCTTCTCGGCCTCCACCTTCTGGGCCGACATGCGCGCCTCCGGTGCCACGTGGTACTCAGCAGTGCCCACCATCCACCAAATCCTTCTCGACCGCCACGCCACGCGGCCCGAGCCGGCCTACCCAGAGCTCCGCTTCATCCGGAGCTGCAGCG